>NW_026067967.1:535275-660410 GCF_014885135.2 Alexandromys fortis | reverse complement strand
TTTTTTTTTTTTTTTTGGTTTTCGTTTTGAATAACTGAGTTTGTTAACTATATAGCAAGCAACCAAAAGTAAAAAATAAAAACCAAGTAGCAGACAGAAAGAAACAGTAGCTAGGGAGTAAAGCAGCACTAGTCTGGGTACTCAGAACATTCAGCAGAGATGACCGGCGTAGCCGCGCTGGGAGACAAACAAAAGGCAACATTAACTCACAAGCCAACCGCCAGCCCCAGAAATCAAACGGGTTAGCCCCATTTAGGCAACCAGATAGGTTCCTGATTAATAGTCCCAAAAAGAACAGTGGCCGTTCCTGTGGGGCTTTCAAGTAAAAGAGGGAAGAACAGCAGAGAGTTGACATCAAGTCTCTCACTTAAAATCATCCAACCCAAACCAACTGCAGACGCGGAGGTAGCCAGTTGGAGTTCCCAGTTGAGAAACGCCCAGGTGGAGGCTCCTCTCCATTCTTTGCACCGCTGTGTTTCACGTGGTTAAGTTTCTAGCTTCCCACCACCAGAGCAGGCATTTTTATATCGCAAGATAAAAAATAGTAATACCTGCTGGAAATGCTTAAGCTTCTACCCGTTCTTGGGGACAAATGTTTTCACTGCGGCTGTTTGGTGAAACTCTGCCCTCCCTGCCGCCGAGTGGGAAGTCTGCACACTGCAGGGAAAATGACTTAAGAGCCCTTAGATAACACTTGAATTCAACACACTACAGTGAGGGGAAAAGAAGACCCTCTTTGCTCCCATTTCCGATCGCAACACAATTAAGCCCCACCTGACGGTTTATCAATGCAGTGTATGTTGCGGGCAGTTTAGCGGCATGTGCATTTATCAAAACCTCTCCCGCAGATTACTTCATTGGGCCCATGAATTGCCTAGCCAGCTCGAAAGCGCCAAGCATGTGTTGTTTTCCTACGGAGTGGGCCTCAGTTCGAAAGCGCCAAACATGTTTTTTTTTTTTTTTCCTATGGAGTGGGCTTCACATTCAATCATGACCTGGTTAGTTCCCCCCCCCCCAACATTCCCCGCCACTATTGTACCAGTGCGCATGTGTGGCCAGGCAGTTTGGTGTAGCAGCATGCAGGATCTACAGCTGGATGCCATTGTTGGCGACTAACATTATCAACACCACTCGGCAGGGAGAAAACTTCTAGCTCAGTTTCAGCTTGGCTTCTCTGTGTCCTGTATTCAGAATGTCATAGATACACTTTTCATGCCAAATGTTTCGTAAGCTACTCATTTTTGTTAGGGTTTTGCAAAAACGCAAGTCAGCTTTTATGGAAAATCTCATTAGCATTTCATTGTCTATGGCACTGAAGTTAGTTAGTAATACCAGGGGCAGGCCAGCTAGATGGCTCAGCGAATAGAGACACTTGCTCCCACTTTTGATTCCCTGAGTTTTCAGCCCAGGACCCACATGGTGGAAGGAGAGAACGGACTCCAGAAAACTCTTCTCTAGTACACACATGCCATGGCATGTACACTTCCACGCATACCCTTACATAACTAGACAAATATTTTGTAGCATAAACAAATGCAACATATCTTTGCACAGTTCTATCTATTTGTTTACAAATATTCCACAATAAGGAGATGGAGGAGGAAGAAGAAGAAAGAAGAAAGGAGACAATATCTAAAATTTTTAATAGTTGTGGTTTAACAGCTGTGATTATCCCTCTGCTGTCCTGTTCAGTTTAAGACAAGTACAAACCATTAAGAGTCTTTAAAATTCCTTATTCAAATTCTACAAAGTAACCCAGACTAGGAGTGAAGGTGACTTTCCGAAGTCACAGAGTGCACCTTTCTTCTGAGTTGGCTATTGAGTATTATCTTTATTCTGAGCTCGTTATTCTGAGCTAGGAGGATGATATAGCTCACACAGGTAACAATTCTCTCCCCAACAGTGCACACAGTGCCATGTTCCAGCTAGCAACCCCAGGGATGTCCTCAAGATTGAATCCAGGTCATCAGGCTTAGCAGCAAGCACCTTTGCCCTCTGACCCTTCACAGCAGCCGGTGATTCTACATTGTAAAACTCCCATAACTTCCACCTGCCTTTTATTTGGCTTTTCCCTGAGGGAGAGGGCTAAAGCACACATCCAAGTTTCTCTAAAAATGGCGAGTACTTGGATTCCTAAGGCTCAGTGTGTTTTCTTCAGAGCATGCTGATTGCATTTACTCAAGCCATGCGCTCCGGTTCCAGTTGAGCAACATACGCCCTGAAACGCTTCTGCCGTGGGAAAGAGCAGATGGGGAAAGTGGGTAAAGAGGAGCTCCCTAAGGAAAGCAAGCTGGGATGCCAACCACTGAAATCCCTTCTGCGCAGATCCCAGCGCAGAAGTACCACACCAGAAAACTCTGAACTCAAGCCAGGTAGAAAGTAATCACAAGTGCGGCACAGTTATCTTTTCACAGATACGTGCCACTTCGCGGGACTGGAGCACGGAGGGGCATCTGAAGTGGCCCCTTCCCTTGAAGAACCAGAGCTGAGTCGGGTGGGTGTTTTAGGGACCACTGTGGTTATAAAGATGGTTTGCTGTTGTGTGCAGGTGTCCCACGTCCCTTACTTCTAAGTCTCACAACAACTGTGTAATAAAGGTAGCATGCTTATTCCACTTGCAGTGGATGTGAAAAGCCAAGGCTTGGCGAAATGAAGTGCATTTAAAATTACACCACCTAAGGACCAACAGCTGGAGACTGGTTAAGTGACAGACGACAAACGTGAAACTCTGAGGGCTGTGTGCTCTTTCCACTTCCCTCATGCTGACTCTTAAGAAGCCTTTCTTCATTCATCCCCACACTGCACTCCAGAGAATGTAGCCTCTGGGAGAAGCAGGAAGTCCAACTTCAACCAACGAGTCTGCTGGACAAAGTCTAAGGCAGACGTTCTCAACCTGTGGGTCAAAGGACCTTTTCATGGGATCACCTAAGACGGCCTTGCATAGTTTACACTATAATTCATAATGGTATCAAAATTACAGTTATGAAGTGGAGACAAAAATAATTTTATGGTTGGAGTCACCACAACTTGAGGAACTGTATGGAAAAGGCCATCGCATTAGGAAGGTTGAGGACCACTGACTAAGGATACTTCCTCTCCCAGAGATGTTTTCATATGTGTATTCAGATGTTATCTGAAAAAGTTCTGCAGACTGATTGATTCAAACTTCATGGCCATGGAGAGATGAAATGGTTACATGGTTACAAATCCAGAGCCAACGTCATCTTGGGCCATCTTCAATCAATTCCCTTTGTAGCTTCCTGTATCTGAACTAAGAACTTTTGAAGAGCAAGTAAATCTTCTGCGGTGTATTAATTATTATCAAACCACTAGTTTCCACCGTCCCAGAAGCTAAGAATGTCCCCAGAAGGTATCAGACCTATAGCATAGGTGTCTTATTGGTTGTAACCTACCTACCTGGCATAATTCTCACCAATGTGTTTACTTAATATACTGATATATTTTTGCTCTGTGGCTTTAAAAGTTTAAGTGACCACTTCTACCATAAGATATATCATTTAGGGAAGTCTAAATTCATGTTCTCAGGCCACTATCACTCATGTTTGGCTTATTCCTTTCTCTATGAAGCTGTGTTTTATAAGTTTTATTTGTTCTTTGAGAATTCCATACATGCATACAATGTATTTTGATCATCTTGCCCCTTCTCTCCCCCCTCCAGCTCCTCCATAATTCCGTCACTCTAGGAAGTTGGGTTTGCAGAGGATGGAAGTTCAAAAGATTTAATATGTAAGTTAGTACCCCACCACTGGGAATACCAGTGACACTATAAATGAGCCTTGCCAACAACATGCTAAGATAAAGGAGCCATATATAGAAGACCACTTAGTATATGATTCTGTTTCTATGAACCACATAAAGTGGGCGAGTCCAATAAGGAAGACAGCAAAAAGTGACTTTCAGGACCAAAGAAAAGAGAGAGACAGGAAGCTACTCCTTACTGAACACTGGATCACAGTTTTTGACAAAAACAAAAACAAAAAAAAACAAACAGTTTTTTATTCATTATATAATTGGGGGCACACACGTCATGGTGCATTGCAGAAGTCTGGACAACTTTGTGGAGTTGATCCTCTCCTATCTTACTTAGGTTCTGCGGATGAGACTAAAGTTAGTCTGTCTTGTGTGACCATCACCTTTTTACCCTCTACGCCACCTCGCTGGCTGAAAAGTTGTCCTCTTAACAATTTCAAAGCTTAGCCTGCAGTAACACATTTCCAAGATTACATGCGTACACAGTATTAATAAATAAATAGTTTTTTAAAGTAAAGTTATCTCTCAGGTTAAAACAAAATGAAAAAGTTCTGTGGCTTTTTTTTTAACACAATCAAACACTATTACTCTTCTTTATTTAAAAGGCGCGACTCTGCAATTGTGCCCAAGAAGATGGATTTTAATTGCAAATTTAAGATAATAAGGAGAAAGAAGGAGTTGTGTTTCTCTCCACAGGCGATAGATGGATTCTGATTCCTTCATATTTTGGAATATTAAGCAATAGAACATGAATGAGTGTTCATGGCAGTTTTATTCACAATAGGGCAACTTAGAAATAACCAGATATCAGTCAACCTATTTTTTCTTAGACATGATGTATCTAAACACTATCCCCACTTATCCCAACATGCCAACCACCCCTCAGTGCATCCTGACCCATGGGACACACTTTGAGGGACCTCTGACAACAGATATGATGGTCCTCCTGCCTAAGCTCCTCTGTCCTCTCCTTTGTGAAAGCACCCATCTCTCAGCCACGCTTTAGCCCTCAAATAGCACACACTGACCACACCATAGACCAGAGCATAGGCCTGAGAGGATGCCCATGCAGGAGCGGGACCACTGGAGCATAGGGTTCTGGGGTCCTGGGTTTCCAGGGCTCTAGAGAGTTCTTCACTAGTGGGGAGGTCCTGGATGTAGGAAAGCAAGAATGAGACTCTCAGAACTGAGGAACACATCAGACCTGGGGAGCTCAAAGCTGTAGGTGGTACCAGATTTAATTAGCTATGGCCCATTGCTCACCAGATCTTACGGTCTCAGCAATAAGACTCGGATGCTCAGCATTTCGTCCCTCCGTAAACCAGCGAACTTAGTGCGGTCTCTCTGAGTGGCTGGTTTTATAGGCTGCCTTAGGAGTCAGAGCAGCAGAGACAGGCATTAACAGCTGCTCGATAGTGCTACCCATGGTGTTCCATTAAAGACCCCTAAGGAAAGTTCTGAGAGCAAGACCCCCATGTGGCTGCTGGTAATGACAGCACTCTTATTTCTGGAAGAAGCCGTATCATTTCTGCCACTACTCAAGTCGTCAGCTTTTCTCAGACTCCCAGGGTAACGACAGCTGCAGCTGTCTGTACGGAACACGGTCCCTCTCAGCTCCTTGATCTCTGTGAACCATCTTATTTACGGAATGTCTCTGGACCTGAAGCCTTCCTTCAACAAAGACCAACCATCGAAGCTGTGCATCAAAAGTACCTGGAGCTGGCTCATTCCTCCATCAAAAGACTACTCATGCCAAGTCCTTAACAGGGTGGGGAAGGCTTCAGACACCCAGATCCCTCTCTCAGACATATGTATTTGCAAGGGCAATGATGAAAAAGGCAGAACGGTGTCACTAGATGGTTATAAAAACCTTAATACATTGTTGTATGTCCCCAAATTTTCATATCCCAGACCTGCAAAGCTAGAGCACCCTTTCTTTGACATTGTGTGCTCACAGTTCTGACAGCTACAGCAAACTCCCCTTCATGTGGTCTGCTACGTTTTATAAGAGATTTCATTTCATTTCTTCTGCTGTGCCTTGGCTTAAAAATCAGACACTAATTCATTAAGTGGTCTCTTTCTGTGTTCATTGCTTTTCTGTTGCTGCAACAGAACACCTTCACCAAGGCAACTCTCAGAATAAAGAGTTTATTTTAGCTTATGGTTCGGGAGAATCAGCATCCCTAATGGCAGCGTGACAGCAAGCAGCAGGCTTGGCCCCAAGAGCAGAAAGCTGAGAGTCAAGCTTTGTTCTACTCTACAGGTGCTAAGCAGAGAGACAGAGAGAGAAGGAGAGAAAGAGGGAAAAGGAGAGGGAAAGAGAGGGAGGAAGGGGAAGACGGGGAGGGAGAGAGGGAGAGAGAGAACTGTAAACTCTCAAAGAGCTCCACAGGCATACTTCTTCCAACAATTCATCTCTTAAACCTCCTCCAAACAGCACCACCTACTGGGGACCAAGTGTTTTGTTGTTGTTTGGGGCGGGGGTGGGGGGAACCAAGTGTTTAAATGCCCAAGACTATGGAAAACATTTCTCACTCAAACCACCACAGCTACATTACAAAATGTAACATTGTAGAATCAGACAATGGGACCACATGCCTGTAATCCCAGCATGCAGAAAGCTAAAACAGGTGGTGGATCATGAGTTCAATGCTAGCCCATGAGTTTTGTGCCAGCCTGTGCTACATAGTTAGAGTATGTCTCAAAAGACAAACAGGCAAGTTAATGAATGAATGAATTTTAATTCTATAAATTTCATATTATTAACTTACTTGAACATCAAAGTATAATTTTGGGGTCATTTGCTTCTTGTACTACATTTCTTTCCTAGGTTCATTTTAAGCCTTTGAAGGTCTTTTTACAAAGGGTCTATGACTGGTAAATTTTCTCGGCCTTTGAGAATGTCCCCCTAAATCTTCAGTGAAAACTTAACTATAAGCATAGAACTTGGAGCTCTAAAGATCTTTATCCTCATCTCCTGATCTTCACTGTTTTGTGCTTAAGATTAAACTTAGCTTTTCTTTCTGTCTGCTTTTCTTTCTTTCTCTCATTCTTTCTCTGTTTCTTCCTTTAAGCTCTTCCTTAGCCCAAGATAGCTTCATATTGGCTATGTAGCCAAGAATGACCTCAAATTCATGATCTCCACTTCTATCTCCCAAGTACTTGGATTACAGGCATTTGTCACCATGTCAGGCTCTTGGGCCGAGTTAGAGGAAGCAGGTCGCTGTGAGCATGCCTTTGAAGGTTACAGCATATCTCTGATGCCTTTCTCCCATGTTCTTTCTGTTTCCTGATCCCTATGATGAGACCTCTCCCCAACAAAATGCCCCTTACCGTGATATTCTGTCTTACTGTGACCAGAAACACTGAAACTGACTGAAGCCTCTGAGACGGTGAGCTAAAACATAGTTTTCTTCCTCAATGGGATTCTCTGGTGTGTTTTGTCACAGCAAGAGAAAGCTAGCACAAGCATTTAAACACATGAATAGACCATTAAGTGTATTACAGACTGAATTGTTAGTACAAAGACAGCAATGCAGTCACCGAGATCGAATCATTTGCAAACCCACATAGCTGCACAATTCAAAAGTATATGCCCAATTGCCTGGGTGCACAGACATTGTAATGTGTTTCACAGGCAACAATGCAGGCCTACACAGTAGGTGGCCACATGATGTTCAGAACTATTAAGATGAAAACTTCCTGTTCTTACTGACTTTATTCCTAGTTATGTCAAAAATTTCAATCTTAAAAATGATCTCATATGGATAAATGGATTAAGAAAGAGGCTGCAAAACAGCCATGGACATCAACCTTCGTCCCCCTGAGACCTGGTTTCGAGTAGTCACATTACATCATCCGGACTCCCCATGACTCAAGAGCAATGTAGCAATGGCATTTTATATCTCATAGTCATGATAGCCACTTGGAGCCAGGGACGAGAGAAGCCCCTGGAAAAGTACATGGCTCCCTAACTATTGACAATGAATTCCTTTTTAGTGACAATGTAGGGACCTAAGCATTTTACTTAAAAGTCATTTTGAGTTCTTTGTGCCCTCCGTTTCTGGTACATTTCATCATGGGGCCCAACAGCCGAGTGCTATGGTCAGGGTGGAAATCAAGACTGAGAACTGAACCCAGACACAGGTGAACTGGAAGTGGAATGAGTCACTCTAAGTCCATGAATAGTAAACCACTAAATAGATTTCTGAACTCAGCATCAGTAGCCCCTAAATTGCAGACTAATGTAGAACTTCCCTGAATATTGGTTCAGTTGTTCTGAGTCGAAGGATGAGCTGGCTGAGTGTGTCCCTGGAGGCTCAATTGTGCGGGCTGTTTTACAACACTGGTCACAATGAAACGTAATAATAGCCTGTGCACCGTCTTGCCTGTTTATAGAGGTTGGAAGCTTGTCCTTCCAAATTACCATTTTAAACTTTCTTTTATCTAGGCCTTTGGAATGTGTTAAAAACAGCTAGAACTTATTCAGCATTCAGACAAGCAAACAAAGTCTATATTAATTAATGCATTAGTGTGGTGATTCGTTGATTAAGAAGCCGAAGCCCCAGCATCAAACAGTCCTCAGTGAGCATGTGGGCTCTCAGGGTCTACAACAGGTCACTGAAAGCAGGTTTGAAAATTGCGTTTTTCAGGAGAGCTTTGAGAATTTTGTCATTTCAGGAGAGGAATCTGGAAGGATCAGAGGAGAATTTCATGAAGGCAGGCCTCCTGGAAGAGAGAATAAAGCCAGCGGACAATGAGGGAGGTGTTTGTGTGAGAGACACACAGCAGAGGGAGTGTGCACTTCTAGAAGTTATCATAAAAAGCCAAGCCTTTATGCAGACACAGCAGACACACCAAACGACCTAAGAGGGACTCGGATAGAAAATCAGAGCTCAGAAGAAACATTTTCAGGGGAAAACTATTTAGATATGATTTTTTTTTAAATTTTAGCTCTCAGGGAGACATCTGCCTCCCAAGATAATCTGTGTTTTGGAGAACAATGGTAGTTAACTGACCTGAAATCCTTCACCACATTCTCCCCCATGCCCAAAAGTAAAATCAACCATGGGAGCAAAACCATGCCTAAGCTGGTTCTTCACCACTGCTAGGAGACAGAATATGTTTATATTCAAGTTATGTGATTAGAAGAGGGGGAAAATGTAATATAACCAACACACTTGCCTGCTAGTGCAGAGCTGGGGGGGGGGGTGTTCTGTACCTGAACTTTGTCCCCCCTTTTCACTTCTTCCACCCAAGACCACAGAGTCTTCCAAGTTTCCCCTTTTTCCAGGAAGAAATTCCTAGCCCCACAACCTTCTTCCTTCCTCCTTCCAGACTCATGGCAAAGCCTAGTTGAAGAAACTCGTGAAGAAGCAGAATCAGTAGGAAGTAAAGTTAGTAATATTATGTTTTATACATAAAATTAAGCATCTAAGGAGCTAAGTGCTTCTGAGATGCAGAAGGAGCTCAGAGGAGTCAGAGGGGTAACCTGTGCCCTGTAGGTAGCAGTGTAAATTAGCCCAGCCACTGTAGAAATAAACAACATCCAAACTAGAGGCCTCAAATGATCCCGCTCACTACTGGGGAAACCCACCCAAGGAATCGCAGTCATCATACGATGGGGAGACACCCGTGCTCACATTTGAGGCAGGAGCATTTATAACAGCTAAGCTGTGGAATCAACCCAGATGTCTACCCTCAGATGAATGAACAGTGAAAACATGGCCTATACACGCGACGGAATGAAATACCGATGTTTGGAGAACAGTGGACGGAACCGGGAAAACACCGTGCCACACAGGATAAGCCAGCCACAGGAACACAACTACTACGTTTTCTCTTAGACACAAATCTAGATTTTATTTTTCAAAGCATGAAAGAAAAGGAACTATTTGGGACGAGGAAAGGACTAGTGTAGATGAGAAGGAGAAACAAGAGAGGGTGAGGAGAAGTGAATGATTCAAGTGTGTGTGTGTGTGTGTGTGAGAGAGAGAGAGAGAGAGAGAGAGAGAGAGAGAGAGAGAGAGAGAGAGAGAGAGAGAGAGAGAGAGAGANGAGAGAGAGAGAGAGAGAGAGAGAGAGAGAGAGAGAGAGAGAGAGAGAGAGAGAGAGAGAAACTCATTATTCTGTGAAAATAAATATATGCCAATAAAACATATTTAAAATACAAAAGATTTGACAGGAAAGAGACATTGTTTTAAAAGCTGAGATAGTTCAGGGAGGTGACAGGAAGTCTAGGGATTTATCCAGGTTTTCCAAAGTCACGTGGACCAGCAGAAGAATGTGAACTAGGATTCCTAGGGGAAAACGAGATAAGCAACAGCAGGTGTGCGTGAGATGTCCCACCTGTCAGCAGGGATGAAGCAAAGAGTTCGTTTAGGGGAAGAGTACAAGACAGGATGAGATAAGGCTAGCAATAGCATCACGGACTTTGAATGCCAAGAACATATCACAAATATTGCCTTTCAGATCCTCGAAGTTCGCCCAGATGGGCAGGCAGTTCCTGTATCCTCATTAGACAAACGAAGACTCGAAAGCTCCGAGAGATTAAGTGCCCGTGGCCAACAGCCAGTTGGTTGCACATTTTGTTGCCACCAAGTCTAAATCTTCACACTGATAAAATGAACTCAGAGTTGATGACCAAGTGGCTTTCCACATACCAGGCATTTACAGCCTCATCCCACACCCTGAGTTACTTGGTTAATAGACATAAGAGATACTCATAGTTTCAACAGTTGAAGTAAACCGAATCTCCCTTCAGTCTCCACAGGACAGAAGTGTATAAAGCGAGGGTTTCAGCACCAGACATATGAAGTGAGGACATGACCACTCCAAGGCATGATGAAGGGCAAGTTTTTATTCTAGATATGAGGGATTCTACAGCCAGAGGTGTCTGCAAGAGTCCAGAGCAGGGAGAGAAAGCAGTAGACTAAATACTGCCAGCAGGCTAAACTGAGTCTAAACAAGAGAGGAAGAGGAAAGCAAAGAGAAGAGAGGGCAAGAGAGTGTATGGCCAAACTGGCAGGGTTCTGTAGATATGAAAGGGGGAAGGGAAGCCTGTGAGGTGAAGTTTAGGGGACAGGGTGGGATGAGAGGAGCTGAGAGGAGCCAGTGTGGACTCTGTCACAGGTAGTTGAGACACAGAGGATAACCTAGAAGCCAAGTGCTTTGGTATGCTAATAAGCACCACAGGGAGTCATTTGTCCCCGGTTTCTTTTGGACCTGACAGTGGGTTGCTATGCAAAGTCTTTTCCATAAGCCACAGGCTCTGAGGACACAGCCACATAATGTAAGGCAAAATCGTGTAAATTAGCAGTTATAAGTTTCATTCAATATATTTTGAAGTATTAAAAATGGCTTCTTTCTGAGTTCAGGTCTTCAAGGGTTTGGCTTAAAGGGTCTCTCTAGAGTTGCCAGGGAATCTTTGCTAGAGGCCATGGAACAAAACCAGATGAATTGGAGCCCAGCAAAAGAAACACTTCATGTGAGCGAGATACGGGGCACCTGAGTGGAGGGTCAGGCGCTCAAAGGGAGGCCAGCTAACAGAAGCGCTCCTTCAACCTCACGCTATGCGGTCCATCAGCCTCAGGACGACTGAGTCTCTCCACGTGATGCTCGCGCCCCGGTTAACATCTCCACTTTGAAACCTCATACAGACCTAGCTGTCCTTGAAACGATAGCACTCTACGTTTCTCTTAGCCTAATTACGGTTCGTGCGGCACAATTAGGTTAAGAGCGTCCTCTTTCTATTGTAATCAGTCTCTAGGCTGCAGGTGTAGGGTTTTTTTTTTCTCTTTGTTCACCTATCGTTTGTTTCTCGGGATCTATTTTTAACCTTTGTCTCCGAAACTTCTTTCAGAAAATGGAGCAGCGCTCTCAAATGACTCTCTATTTTAATGGCCGCTGGTTCTCTTCCTTTTCAAGCAGCCCGGTCCTTGTCATTATGCAATCATAGCTATCAGAGTAAACCCCTCTTTCCGAATAACAATAAGTTTAAGACACTGAGCAGCGCGGATCAAGTGTCAGTTGTTTTTAACAAACAGACAGCATGAGACAGTCCCCCGGGATGCTCCCCTGTGCCTGCTATTCTAGGCCTGGGTGTTTATGCGAGGGCGGTACCCTCACCCGTGACTCGCTCCGGTTCTCACATTCAAATCAGGTTAGCTTCATCTGGGTTTGAAGCAGACTGCTTGGAATATACCCCAAAGTTTCTATAAGAATCCCCAGAGGGATAAATGCTTTCTTGTCTATAATCTAACCACAGGGGTTTTTCCTTTATGTTTTGTTTTTCACATTGTCTATGTGACTGTGCATGTGTGTGTCTGTATGTGTGTGTGTGTCTCCGTGTGTGTTTCTGTGTATGTCTGTGTGTATCTACATGTGTGTGTATCTGTGTGTGTGTGTGTGTGTGTGTGAGAGAGAGAGAGAGAGAGAGAGAGAGAGAGAGAGAGAGAGAGAATCTGGACCTCAAAAGACAATTCATAAGACTAGGTTCTCTCTTTCCCCTTTGTGGTCTTGGAAATCCAGCTAAGGTCGTCAAGGTTGGCAGCAAGCACCTTGACTCTGAGTCACCGTCCTAGCCCCTAGCTACACTTTACTTAGTCCCTCCTTATGCACAGGTCTACAGTTCTAGCTGACCATGTTCAACCACAATCTGAAAATACTAAACGAAAAATTGCAGGGAAAAGATTCATTCACTAGTTGTAAACTGCACTCTCTCAAACATGGTAATGCGATCTCACACGGTAGCACTTTGTCACGCCCAGGAGTGAATCACCACTTTATCTAGCACATTCACTCTGAATATAGCCCCCCTCTCTTCATCTGCACACTGCTTGTGTTCAAACATCCCTATCTTACTTAGCAACAGCCCCCAAGGGCAGGAGCGGTAATGCAGTTAACCAAGTTCTGCTGTGCAGGAGCAGTCCCACTGCTAACTCAGCTCTGCTGAGCTGATGTTAAAAAGCGCCTCCTTTTGGTGAAAAGGTGTAAGTCCAATAAAACATTTTGAAAGAGGTATTTATATAGTTTTTACTACAGTCTATTATAATTGTTTTATTACTGTTGCTGATAACCTGTTACTATGCCTAATGTTCATATTAAACATTTTATAGAGAAGCAAGCTTAGGGTTTGGTACTCTCCAGTTTCTGGCACCCACTGGTTCTTAGGACATATTCCCCTGTGGCGAAGGAAGACAGATGTAAACTTGCCACTGAGGGCAATTTCCCCACTGGATTCTAATTGTTTGCACGTCTGTTTTCAGGGTCCTGAGATGCTGAGAACAGAGTTTTCCCAAAATAAAACCAAGAAGGCAAAGAGGTGGTCCTCAACTTATGATGGGGCTACATCCCAATAAACCTGTTATAAATGAAAATACTGTAAATCAAAGTGAATTTAATACACCTCGCCTTCCAAATCGCATAACTTAGCAACGTAATTCGTTTTCCAGCGTGCTCAGTACACTGTGTTGGTTGTTTACCCTTATGACTGTATAAGTAACCATATGTATGGCAGCCACGCACACTAGGACGGCAGTGAGAATAGTGTGGTTTATATCAGTAGCCTGGGAAATGAGCAAAGTTCAAAGTCCATTTGAATTGAATGTGGATCTCCTTCAGATCATCACAGGGCTGAGAATTGTAAAGCAAGCTATCATGTCAGATACTGTGTGTGTGTGTGTGTGTGTGTGTGTGTGTGTGCACTCATTTATTCAAGCAACCTGTTAACCTGTTCACACCATCGTGGAGGGTTGCTGAATCCGAGATCTGCTAATGAAGCCCAGCAGGCTGGTCTCAGAACGGTTGACATCCCCACCCTAAGGCTATCTGCTAGCAGCCTTCCTTTACTCTCTTCAGGTCCTCAACTTGTATAAGAGATCCACTCACATTACAGAGGATAACCTGTTTTACCCAAAGTCCATTTATTTAAAGATAAGTTATGTCAAGAAACACTTTCACCGAAATACCCAAAATAGTGTTTGATCAAATATGTGGACACTGTGGCCCACCTACAGTTGACACAAAAGAGCCATACTGTGGGCTTTATCTCTTTGCTCCTGACATCCTCAGCACCCAGGAAAGACTTAGTTAAAATAGGAGCTGTTGAATGAATGATGTC
Source organism: Alexandromys fortis (assembly GCF_014885135.2). NCBI lineage: Eukaryota > Metazoa > Chordata > Mammalia > Rodentia > Cricetidae > Alexandromys > Alexandromys fortis. Next base: position 646,519 of record NW_026067967.1, on the reverse strand, counting down.
CAATAAATACAGAAGCATCCCTGGAGAACTTGAAGCGTCTAGTCTGGTATGGCATGGGCATTTTCTTTCTTGATTTGTCAGTGTAAATATGAAAGCTGGTAAAACAGTGCTAATGTTCTATTTAGAGAGTAATAGATAAATAATGTGGGACTGTTGTGGGGGGATAGCTAAGGAAAAATAAAGAACTGAGAGATGCAAGTACTTGCTGCACACCTGATGACCTAAGTGTGACCTCTGGAACCTACATAAAAAAGCCAGATGTCCTGGCACACATCTGTCATCCCAGCTACAGGCAATATGAAAAGCAGAGACAGACAAATCAGCTAGAAGCTCAGATGCACAGTACAATGTCAGAAACAAGAGAGACTCTGCATCTATGCAAAGTAGAGAAAACAGACTGAACAAAAGTTACCTTCTGCTAGCCACATGCCCGCATAAGAGCTGCCAGTAGGGAGAGGGTTAAAGCTATAGGCAACCCTATAAAAACTACATGGGCACTCTGATAGGAAGGATGCAATGAATAATCTCCACTCAACAGGAAGTCGAGATATTACCGATTCATCTCTAAATTTGCAATCCTGGCTTTGTGAGCCTATCAAACAACTTATGGAAAATGCTAATGAGAAGGCAAAGTCACTGTCTGCCTTGTTGGCTATGACCATAACAAACACAGCCTGAAGATGGAGTTGTGGAATTCGGAAGTGTCTTAAGTTCTACACTTACACGGTAAGCGATGCCACTTTCGGTATTTAGGAAAGATGGAGATATGACAAAAATGAGCAGTTGATGGGAGAAATCATTTAATCACATGGTTGTGATTTTATTCGTGGCCTGTTTTTATTCATCCGTTCACTGGCTCATTCCCTTGACAACGTTTAAGGACTATGGTAGGCACTAGAGGGAAAAGATTCAACGTGGATCTCATTCTTGATACAAAAGATATGAAGAAAAGAACCAATGGCTACATACTATGTAATACAGACCACAATAAAGAAAAAGTGTCACCTACCAGACAACTCTAGAGTCCCCAGCCAGTGGGACAGGTGAAACATGACTGCTGTTCCTGGGGATGTCCTTCAGCAGTCGCGATGGTGCTGATGTTGTCAAGGAAGACCTGTTCACAGACAGAAAAGACTCCTTTAGAAGATGATGCTAACCTGGGTTTTGGAAAACAAGTGTAGAGCTGGCTGAATGGAGGAAGGGAAGAGAGAGATGAACTCCATTGGAGACATTTTGACCATCATTAAATAAGATTTATTCTTCAGCTAGAATTACTTAATCACAAACATGCTATGTCTACTTTCTGTCAGTGCCCTTCATTCTTTTTAGATATTATTTTAGGCTTTATATTTAGCTCTAAATATTTGATATCTAAATATTAGATATCGTTTTTTAAGATATTAAGGAAACTCAATTTAGTGAAGAGAAATTTTCGTGAATCTCAATAAATGGAACACTTGTACTGTATTCATCCTGTGGAATCTACAGACTGGAAGAAGTATAGGTGAAAACAAATACATCTTAAGAATCATAAATATGGCTTCCATGACCGTCCTCGACAAGGTACTTTATAAGTAATGTCATAATGAGTCCCTAGGAAAACCTCACTGGTGTTTCTATGTGCAGAAGAGGCAGACGAGTTTTCCTGCCCTAAGTCACAATGACAGTAGATAGAAGACTTGTATCTGTCTAAAAAGAAGGCTTTGGCTTGAGGAAATGAACCAACAACAACAACAAAATTAAAAAAAAGGCAGTAAAACTTTGAGAAATTGTGCTAAGCTTTCTGGCCTCTCTTCCACTGGTTCTGCAGGAGAAGCTCCTCTAACTTTCCAGGGTCCAATTGCTACTGCAGAAACTCCCACCCTCCCCAGAAGAAATGAAACCGCAGCCCTGAACTTGGGTCCTCCCATGCCTGTCTCATGAGGTACATTTCCTGGACACATTTCCAACACCACACACACAGACACACACTCATGTGATGAATTTTATTACTGGTAAGAATTACACAAGTATATCTCACTTTCTCTGACATACAGTGCAAGCCTAGAAGGGAAATAGTTCCACAATTCAAAGGCGTAAATAATATAATAACCTTTGTATTGGACCACAACATAAACAACTGCTGGCATAAACAACTAAAAGAAACTCTTTTTTAGCTTTTTTTTAATTTATTCTTTGTGTCTTTCACATCATGCATCTCAATCCCATTTATTGTTTGTCCCTTCGTGTCTGCCCTCTGACCTTGCAACCCCCCCCCCAAAAAAAAGTAAAATAAAATAAAATTTGAGAGAGAAAAATAGAAAGGGATAAAAAGGAAAAAAAAAAAACTCATGGAAGCTGCAGTGTGACTCAGTGAGTCACGCAGCAAACCCTTTTATCCATATATCTTTATGCGCAAGTGTTGATTGTAGAGTCATTGGTCTGGTTCAGCCTCTGGTTTCTGCTGCACGGTTGGTGCAGGGCCCTCATTTGTACTCCTCTTGATCATCCTATTGCTGCCCTGTGTCATGGAGATCCTACAGTTTGGGGTGTGAAGGACCAGCCCCTTTGTATGCTCCAAAAGATCACAGATATTGGGGTAGGCCAACTCACAGTCCCGGACCTGGGCAGTTGCAGGGTTGGTCAGTCAGTCAGCTCTCCCCTGTCTTCGTCACCAAGGTGATCTCTTCTGCATAGCGCTTGCTAGTTCACCCCTTGCAGTGAAGAGCAAGAGGAGGGGCCGGTTCGGCTTTTATGTCCTTGTGGGAAGGCACTCTCCCACACGTACACATTCGGGGTGCTCCACTGTGTAGCTCAGGCAAGCTGTAGGTGTTGTGGAATATCACTTTAACTAGGCAAATATGTGTTACATTTGTTTATGTTGCAGGATATTGCTTAAATTATGTAAAGGTGTGCGGCTTTTGTTTATGCTGCCTTTGTTTAATTTTGTAACGATCGCTTTTTCACCTTGTCTGCCTAAGGCACCTGATTGGGTTAATAAAAAAACTGAACAGCCAATAGCTAGGCAGTACAGGGACAGGTGGGGCTGGCAGGCAGAAAGAATAAGTAGGAGGAGAGAGAAGAGAGAAGGGGACGTGAGAAACAAAGGGAGGCGCCTGGGGCTAGCCAGCCACAGTCAGCCAGACACAGAGCAAGCAGGGAAAGTGGGCCATTCAGAATGAAAGGGAAAGAGCCCCAAGGCAAAATGTAGACAAAGAGAAACAGGTCAATGTAAGCTGTAAGAGCTAGCAAGAAATGAGCATAATATAAAGTTAAGCACTCGTTACTAATAATAAGTCTCTTTGTCCACTTTCCCCAGTGCTGAAGCTGACAAGGGGAAGGGTCAACATCCTCGTCCACCTCAGGTGGGGGGAGGGCATCTTTCCCTCACCCTCACCAACACGTGGCAGATAAGGGGGGTGTGGCCAGTTATCCCACCTTCAGACCGTCGGGGCTCCTCACCTGAACCTCTACCGACAGGCTCAGCTCTACCCTGCTGCCGAAGAGAGGAGCAGGGTCCGCTTTCCTGAGTGCTGCAGCTGGCAAAGGGGCGGGTCCGAGAGGGGGCAAAGGGTAAGGGCGCATCTCTCGCGTGCTCACAGCTTTGAAGCTGGCTGACCCACACTTCCGTGTAGTGACGTATTGTTTGTGTTTTAACAAATAAAGCTTGCTTGAAGATCAGAGCGCCGGCCTAATAAGCCACTAGAGGCCAGACACGTGGTGGCTCATACCTTTAATTCCAGTACTTGGGAGTCCTACACCTTTAATCCCAGTACAAGGGAGGTGGAGACAGGAAGGACTGTAAAGGAGGAGGAGAGAGGAGCTCAGATGTAGTCTGAGGTTTGGGGGAGACAGTTGCAGACTGAAAATGCTGTCTGAGGTACAGTCTGCATCGGTCTTAGGATTCGGTAGAGGCAAAAGGTCTCTCTAGTGACTGACTGAACTGCTTCTCTGATCTCTCGGCTTTCACCCCTAATACCTGACTCTGGGTTTTTATTATTAATACCTGTTAGAATCCGTACTACACCTCTATCAACGGGGTTGGTTCTATTGTGCTGCTCAGACGAGATGCAGGGCCTGCTTTCCCGAGGGCTGCGGCTGGCAAGGGGCGGGGGCAGCTCTCCCACCTGCCTCAGGCAATGGGGGTAGGGGAGGCTTCTCTCTCCTGCCAATGCCACCCTATGGCAGATAAGGAATGGGGCCAGATCTCCCATGCTTTTGTTCTCCGGGCCTGCTCACCGGCGCCCCCTTCAACAAGGTCAGCTCCATTGTGCTGTCCAGGCCGGACCTGCCTTCCGGAGTGCTGCCCTGGAAAGGGGGAGGGACAGCTTCCTCGCTAGCCAGAGACATTAGGGGCAAGGGGGGACGTCAACGTACCCTCGCCCCCAGCACCACACCACAGATGAGATGTGGCAGTACCAGCTATACCCCTTTTACTCCTCAGTCCCAGCTCGCCCATGCCCTGTCTACAGGGTCAACTCTACTGGGCGGCCCAGGAGAGGCGCAGGGCCCATTCTCCTGAGCGCTGCAGCTGGTGAGGGGTTGGGTCAGGTCCCCCACGTGGTGCAGGTGTTGAGTGACAAGGGGAGGAGGGTATCTTTTCCTCCCCCACCACCAGCACATGACACCCGCAGGGCTAGCATGCCCGTGCCCCTCCGGACAGGATCAGCTATATTGTCCTGCCCAGGCGAGGGGTGGGAACCTCTCTCCAGAGTGCCTCAAGACTAGTTCTTCCTAGTAGTCAGTGGTGCAGGGGCTAACTCTGTACAGCCTAGTCCACTGTGCCTTTGGTGGTATCAGGAGCCTCAGACATCAACACAGATCGTGCCTGCATCAGGGCTGTGATCCTAGATATGGGCCCTACAGCAGCCCAAGCCCACACATCACTATGGCCCTGGGGAGCAATCAAGCCACCCACCTCAGCCTGCTCCCCACTGCTTCCACCTCTTCAGATATGCCTCTGTCTAAAGGAAATGAATCTCTCTCTCTCTCTCTCTCTCTCTCTCTCTCTCTCTCTCTCTCTCTCTCTCTCTCTGTCATTCTCTCTTCTCTCTCCTTTCTCTGTCCCATAATCCACTGTAAATTTGCACATTTGCTCACCATAATAGTGCCCTGTCTGCCTCGGCACCTTGTGACACCGGGAAGGTCTATGCTTTCTTCTCCAAGCACCAGGCAGGCCTTTGTGTGGGTCTCTTTGCCCCATTCCTCAGTTCATCATGGCGCTGGACTGGAGCATGTTTAGAAACTCTAAACAAACAAACACCCTGAACTCTAGCAAAAGGAACTCTGAAGTGTAAGCTTGAACAAGAACACACCCTCCCAAACGGATACCCATGAAGAGAGATTTATTTTAAAGAACGTGTGAGACCAGCAGGCTGGATACCAGAATTGATGCAGCAGACTTGAGTGATCATTGGAAGGTGGTTGGAAAATACTTAAGAAAGGGACTGGAAGGCAGACATCCTGCTTCTTTGAGGAATGACTGTCATTTCCCTCATGGCCTCCAACAGATTAGATGAGTTTCTCGCACTGTGAAAGGCAACCTGTACTCTAAATCAACTGACTTAAATGCTACTCCCATCCAAAAAGTATCTTCTCTTGAAGGGACACACAAGCTCTCACTCCTTTCTAAAGATCCATACGCAGTTAGTGTTGGAGTCATTGTTTCCATGGTGTGTGTGGCCTCTAGTAAATTGCCTGTGTTCCTGCGAATAATCTCTCATTCACTCCTACAAGCTACCCTATAGATTTTTGGGTCAAAAGCCAAAACTCAAAGAAAGAATGCATGAAAACAGAAGGGTGCTAGTTGGGACAAGGAAATGGGTCAGTGATAGTGGAGAGGGACAGTAGCGTAAAAAGATATGAATGTTTAAAAATATGTGTGTATGTCATAATGAAATCCCTGTCATATATAATTAATATGCTAATGACTGACCCTGGACAAGGGCCAGCATGGAGGCACAGGCCTCTTAATCACTGGACTTGGGAGGTACAGAGAGGAGGATCTCTGTGAGTTCTAGGTCAGCCTGATCTACACAGAGAGTTCCAGGCCAGTGGGGCTCCACAGTGAGATGCTGTTTCAAAGGGAAAACATTCATCAATAGAAAGGGGGGCAGGACGCTCCTTCCCAGAAATATGCATATGAGTATTTGACCAACAGCTAGATGCTGCAGTTGGACTAAGTGAATTGATTAAACTTACTTTCATACCCTCTATATTGTAAATCTCAATAGGGAACAGTTTGTCCTCACTTGTGCCCCAGTAAGAAATGCAGACACTTCTAGATCTTTTTCCTTCTTCACCTACCATACCAAGTCCTGAAAATATTGACAATTATTTCTTTTTAAGATATTTATTTATTATGTATGCAATGTTCTGCCCCATGTATGCCTGCATGCCAGAAGAGGACACCAGATCTCATTGAAGATGCCTGTGAGTCACCATGAGGTTGTTAGGAACTGAACTCCAGACCTCTGGAAGGAGAGCCATCTCTCCAGCTGCCTGGCAAACATTTCTAGACTTAGTTCCTTCCCCTCCATGCCAAACCTGAATTGTTTCTTACCTGAATTGTTAGAGCAGTCCCTAATAAGTTTCCTTGCCTTGGGTTTCATTCTATTACATTTCAAAGCTACTAAACTCATTTTGCAACTGAAAAATGTTTCAGTAATGCTTTCTTTATTTACAAGATAAAATCCAGCTTCCTAAAGCATGACCCAAACGCTCTTTATGAACTAACTTCCCAGCATAGTCAGCACCATCAACCACCACTTGTTAGTATTAAATTCATTGTCCTTATTTTGTTATTGTTGTTGTTTCTCGAGACAGGGTTTCTCTGTGTATCCCTGGCTGCCCTGGAACTCCCTCTGTAGACCAGGCTGTTCTCAAACTCAAAGATCCACCTGCCTCTGCAGATCTCTGGGATTAAAGGAGTGTGCCACCTCTGCCTGGCTAAATTATTAAATCTGCAACTGACAAGGACAAAGATAATTTTAATCTTATGTTTACATTATAGAAAGATTCAGTCTACTACATATTTTTTGTGCATATGTGATTTTAAAAAGTTAATATATATCCTCAATTTTGAAATGCACAATATTAATTATAGCCGGAATGCAGGGCCGCTGGTCACTAAAACTTACTCCCCCAGTTTAACTGAAACTGACTTCCCGCAGTCCTGAACAGCTACGTGCAGGTACCAAACACCCCTAGATAATGCACATTATATCAAAATATCTTGTCCTGAAAGAAAGCTGCTATTCCTTCACCACTACATTCCAAATTTCCCTTCTTCTCTAATCAAACACCTTGGCTCAGCATGGTCTGTACCTTCTACCAATGCCACTCCACTTACACGTCACACGTGAATGCTTTTATTCACATGGTCAGCATCACTGTTGTGGACATGATCTTCTTTAAGCTGGGTTGTTTCATCTTGGCAGGAATTGCTGACTAACAGCTACCTTCCATAGTACCTGACATGGAAGGGGCAGCCAATCTGAAGATCTGTTGCATAAATTATCATTTAAGCCATTAAACTTGATCATCACATGCTCACCTTACGGGACCTGGATGGAGGAGGGTGGTCCTTGGACTTCCCACAGGGCAGAGAACCCTGATTGCTCTTTGGGCTGACGAGGGGGGGGGACTTGGTTGGGGGAGGGGGAGGGAAAGGGGAGGCGGAGGTGGGGAAGAGACAGAAATCTTTAATAAATTAAAAAAAAAAGAAATCCCAGAAATTGGTCTTAAGAGAAAAAAAAATGATCATCACAACGTCAAACATCCTCTCCATTTAGATAAGTTTTCCTTGGCACAATCTTCTACTTTTAAATATTCCCTTTCCTCCACAACCATCCCTACCCTAACACTTATGTTGGGAGTGTGTCACATCAGAAACTTAGACACACACATTTGTGTCTTACTAGTGTGTCCGAATCTACTGAGTAACAATAAATTCACAATGCATCATAGCTTCGATCTCAGCAATTTGCCAGGTACTCTTCACTTTCCTTGGGACTCTGAATCGGCCCAAGACAAACGGGTTCTTTTATTCCAGTCTTAATTACTAATAATAACACTGAGATCACACATGACATATCACATAGTAAATCTGAGTGTGTGTGTCGGGGCGGGGGGGTTGCAGAATGGCTCTAAGGGGTTAAGAGGCTACCACAGACATGGAGAGGCTTTAGAGGTCCTGAGAATCAGGGAGGATGACAGAAATACAGTGAGAGTTTATATTGCTAAGATTGGGAACCACAGGGAACTGAGTATTTTGCCGAAGAAGTTGCTGCAGCCCTACCATAAAGCAGGGTTGCAGGCTCAGAGCTAAGCGGGAGGATCAAAGTGAAGCAAAGAAGTAAAGATGAGGTGTGGACGAACTAGTCGGAGGACCAACAATAGCAGCTCCAGACTGGCAGATAGGAAGACTGGCAGCTAGCAACTCAAACAGACAGTAACCGAGCCAGGCTGAAGCCCCTGGGTGAGCCAGAATTCTCTGCTGTAGGTTTCTTGATGCCAGGGGGTCAGGTGGCAGGTTGGTAGTGGCCATCATTATATCAAAATTAGGTGTCCTTACTGCCTTTTCTTGGTCTGGAGTATCTGATAAGTTCTTATACCTGATTTCCTTGGCACTTTTTTCCCACGACAATATGCCCCTACAATTCCAATTTTCCCTGATAAATTTATAGAGTGACACGTTTTCTGCTCCTAGAAATGTCATTTATCAGTCTGTGCTATACGGGGGGGGGGGGGGGACCAGTCAGGTGATGCCAATTACCTGTCGCCCAGAGCCATCCCCTATCCTCAAAATGTAGTCAAAGCTGCTTATAAAATGGAGTCCCGGAGTAAGCTCAGGCTGGAGCACCACCTTTAAGCACAACAGGACTCAGCCTGATCTCAGCGCTTAGCCCAGTAATAACTAGGTTCTGTTACTTGTGAGGTTCTAAAAATCTGAATCAAAGCTTTGCCGTGTCCAGACTTCTCCCTAACCCTGCTGTCGTGAACCATGAAAACCACGCAGAGCGAATCTGGGTCGACTCTGCCCAGGAGCAATGGAGCGCTTGTCTCCTGTGATTAACCTGCATCCATCTCAGGCAGGCACGCATCCACACTCTCCAGGGGGATTATACTTCAGCCCGATGATCAGAAGATGGATGAGCACAGATGCGTTAAGGGGAGGAAAGCGAATCCTGAAGTCAGAAGTCCACAGTGTCCTGTGAGACGGGAGTGAAGCCAGAACTCGCTGGGATGATTTAAGTCAAGAGAAACTGTGGTTTTCCTCCACAGCCAAGAAGCAACAGCTCACACTGAGCTAAAAGCTCACGGGTGCCTGTTAAGTGAGAAGCGCCTTTACATCAGAGATCTTTACACAGAGTTCTGGGCTCTATTCACAGTTAAAGCCAGAAATTCCCTGTGAAGTCCACTGAAGTGGATCTGTTCCACCTTGAGTAAAGGTCGGAGAGTTCAGCCCTATTCTTGCTCCTTCAAGGTTATGACAGGAGGTTTGGCCCAGGGTGTGGCTATTAATAGGATGTTTTGACCTAGGCTGTCATTACTTGTTGTTTTGAGTATTCAGAAGGTAATTACTTTGTCGTTTGTATTTTGGTAAAGAAGTCTTTTGCCTGCCCCTCCTTTTTGGATTGGCGTACATAAAGGCATGAGAAATAATCACGAGGCCGATGGCAGTATTTACTGGACACCATCCTGACTCTGTTGTCTATCTCTTTCTTGATCCACACTCTTCCCCGCAAGCACAGACAGATGTGCCAGGCGGGACTCAGCAATTCCCACAGCTTATTCTCACCCTCACGTCTTATTTCTCCTTTCCCTATGACAGTAACTTGCCTTTAAATCCAAGATCAACTGTCTAAGACTGGGGAACAAGTGTGGTTTCCAGGGTGACCTTCAGTTCCTCTTGGCTTTCCGGAATAAACAGTAGCGCAGGATGGAAGAGCACAGGCTTTGCCGTTGTCAGGCCAGGACGTGAGTCCCACTCACCAGCTGAGTTGCCTTGGACAAGCGGCTCAAATCTCCAAGCCTCTGTTTCTTAATGGGTTTAGTATCTAACTCAAAGAGGTAGTTTTGTCTATTAGAGGAGTCTTTTTTTTTTTTTTTTAAGAGTAGTATTATCAGTATCTTTCATCCTCTTTCCCCATCTGTCCCAGAAAGTCAACCATACCCTCCACGGTATCATTGCTCAGACTGGAAAGTGCTTAGCTTGGGTCCTTATTGACTCTTCAGAGCACAGCATTGCATTACGCACAAGAGAGTTTCAAGAGCTTGGGCACTTGTGTCTTCCTCTCTGAGCGCGCTATTTCACCTTAGGGCTCTTGACTGCAGGGTGAGGTCCCTACCCTGATACAACAGATGAGAAGGAGCTATCCCCTCACAAACAGAGCTGAAATCCAGGATTGATCGATATCTAGTGGCCATTCTCTCGCTGTTGTTTAGAAGACAGCCTGGAGAGTCTTCTCAAGGTTTCTAGTGATAAATCACAATCTGGAAAGATCGATACTCGGGGAGGACCGTCGTGACATTAACCGTTACTTTCCTCAAAGAGAAAATGGTTTCTCTATTGATTCCGGTCAGTGGGCACTTGTAAAAATGGTCTAAGGTCAATTCTTTCTCCCTATCTTCCTGTGTCATGGAAATACTTTTCTACAACATTCCTGCATTCATCCTTATTTTGCTTTTCATAATTCAGCATGGTATTCAAAGACCTTAAACATCATGTAATTTAACCCAAAATTGTATACCAAAAGAAATTGAGATTCAGAGAGGACAAAAAGCTTGAGAGAATGGTATAGCTGTCAGAGCCAGATGGCCATAACACCAGACAATGACAAACAGGTATTTATTTCTTTTTCTTTTAGGCTTTGGGAGTGTGTTGGTTTGCATGAGATGTCCCCCGCAGTCTTGAGCATTTGAATATTTTGCTCCCAGTGAGCAAGTTTAGGAGGGGTGGCTTTGCTGGAGAAAGACGTCACTGAAAAGAGCCATTGGTGTTTCAGAGCCAGGTCTACTCACAGTTTTTTTTTTTTTCTACTCTTTTTGCTTGTGTTTATGGTCCCTCAGCTTCCGGCTTCCAACTCCAACTATCATGTCTGCCACCTGCTGCTATGCTGTCCCCGCGGTTATGAATCCTAACTCTCAAGTGTAAGCCCGAATAAACCCTTCCTTTCACAAGCTGCCTGGTTCATGATGTATCACAGCAATAGAAGAGTAACTAATATGACTCTGTCTTCCACTGTCATTTTTTTGGTTGTTGGTTGGTTCGTCCATTCATTTGTTCATTTGCTTTGGCATTAAGGATGGAACCAGGGTCTTGCCCATGCTGTGCAAATGCTCTACCACAGAGCTACATCACCAAATTCAAACATCTGTTACCAATGTGATAACACCACACCATAGAAGCCACTAAATGTTACTAAGACACTATACTTTAGACTTTCTTTTGTGTAGACTCTGTCCCACATCAATTTCCCTACTCCTTCAAGTGGGCCCATGGCCAGCAGCCTCAATTTCATCTGAGAACTTATTGGAACTCAAAACTCACACACCATCCCAGAGCTACTAAATTAGAGACCCTTAGTTACATAAAATATGATAACTTTACAGGGGTGGTGGTGCATGCCTTTAATCCCAGCACTTGGGAGGCAGAGGAAGGTGGATCTCTGTGAGTCTGAGGCCAACATGGTCTACAGAGTGAGTTCCAGGACAGCCAGAGCTGTACGATGAAGAGATTCTGCCAAAGAAAGAGAGGGGGGAGGGGAAGGGAGAGGAGAGGAGGAGAGGAGAGGGGAGGGGAGGGGAGGAGAGGGGAGGGGAGGGGAGGGGAGGGGAGGGAAGGGAAGGAAAGGAAAGGAAAGGAAAGGAAAGGAAAGGAAAGGAAAGGAAAGGAAAGGAAAGGAAAGGAAAGGAAAGGAAAGGAAAGAAAGGAAAACTTAGTGACCTTGGGAATTTGCTGAAATCACATAATTGTTCATAATAAACCACATTCAACTCTTATAAACTATTCTATTGTCACATAGTTCAGGCCACTGGTTCCTTTAAACCTGGTTTATTCTTTCTGATAAGTAACTGATCTGTTAGTTTTGTTCATGAAAATTCACTCCTATCATGCAACCTCCATAGAGAGCTTTATTGATTCCTTTTAAAATCTCACCCTCTTTGCCCTTCACACACACCTTCTAGAAGGAAATTAGTTATCCCTCATTAACCAAAGTCTATCACCTTAGAATAGGAGGAGGTGACCAAGGTTTGATAGGATCACTCCCTCGAGAGAGGGAGCAAAAAAGAAGATGCCTGTGGATTGTGAACACCATGTGATAATAATCACCCAGGGCCCGTCTCTAAGCAACAGAGAGCACAGGGAATAATTACAGGCTCTTGCTTTCATATTGCATTCAACACTTTTCAAAGCATAGCCACATCCTACCGAGTCTTCCAAGCATCTCAGGAGGACAGCAGAACAAGAGCTGTGATTAATGAGAAAGGCGAAATGATTTTTCCATAGTCAAAAAGTTCATGAGTAGTAAGGCTGAACCACAGTCCCATATTCTCCCCCAGAAAGCTTAGGATAGATCACGTCTTGTGCTATTCATAGGGACGTTCTGCTCATCAGTCAGCGCCTGAATGCGGATGAGCTGGGATGAGCTAGAGGTCAGCTGAGAACAAGAACGGCACACAAACCCAAACCCATCAGCATCAGGAAGTATGGGGAGGACAAGATGGAGCAAAGGGTAGGGAAGGGTTCCAAACACATACAACTCCATTCTTTTACTGACAAAATTTGAAGACCCAACATATTTGTTTTGTTGTTGCTGTTTTTGTTTTTTGTTTTTGTTTTCCAAGCAAGGAGAAAATTTTAACCAGGCCTTCACAAACTCACTGAACTTCTCTAGGGCAGCTGTATATGTATTTTTCCTATGGAACAGGTCATGAGCTCTGTGGAGGTCTGAGTGAGAAAAGTCTCCCATATCCTTTGGCGTTGAATATTTGGTCCCCAGCTGGTAGCACTGAATGGAGCATTTTAAAAGATGTGGCCTTGGAGGAAGTCTATCATGGGGGGGGGGGGGGGGGGGGGGGGGGGGGGGGGGGGGGGGGGGGGGGGACTCTGAAAGTAAAACACTCTCTGCCACTGCCAGTTCACTCTGCTTCACGGTTGAGGTCACCATGTGAGCTCTCAGCTTGCTGCTTCAGCCGCCAGTGCCTGCCACCATGCTTCCTCGCCATCACTGACTGTAGTCCTCAACAGTCCTATAAGCCCAGATAAACTCTTTCTTCCGTAAGTTGCTTTGGTCATGGTGCTTTATCACAATATGAGAAAATCAACTAATACAGACTCTGTCAGATTCCTAGCAGGCCTGTGATCCTTTTCATTCCTCGGACATCATTTATGTTTGATTGAGCAAGAGGGATAAAAGGATTTCTTCCTCATAAGTTGATAGAATTCTGTAGGACCAACTTGGGGAACTTTCCATATCTTTTTTATTGATATTATTGAACTATACATTTTTCTCTGCTCCCCTCCCCTTCCCTCCCCTTCAGTCCTCTCCCATGGTCCCCATGCTCCCAATTTACTCAGGAGATCTTGTCTTTTACTACTTCCCATGTAGATTAGATCCATGTCTGTTTCTCTTAAGGTACTCAATTTGTTGTCTAGGTTCTCTGGGATTGTGATTTGTAAGCTGTCTTTCTTTGCTTTATGTTTAAAAATCACCTATGAGTGAGTACATGTGATAATTGTCTTTCTGTGCCTGGGTTACCTCACTCAGAATAATGTTTTCTAGCTCCATCCATTTTCCTGCAAAATTCAAGCTGTCATTATTTTTTCTGCTCTGTAGTACTCCATTGTGTAAATGTACCACATTTTCCTTATCCATTCTTCGGTCAAGGGGCATTTAGGTTGTTTCCAGGTCCTGGCTATGACAAACAAAGCTGCTATGAACATAGTTGAGCACATGTCCTTGTGGCACAATTGAGCATCCTTTGGATATATACCCAAAAGTGGTATTGCAGGGTCTTGAGGAAGGTTGCTTCCTAATTTTCTGAGAAATCACCATAAAGATATCCAAAGGGGTTGTACCAGCTTGCATTCCCTCCAGCAATGGGGAAGAGGCCAGACTCTGAGACCCTATCCTTCCTCTTCTTCCCAGAACTGCTTGGAAGCATGTGAGTAGGCAATCCAGAAGCTGGCCAGAAAGCTGCAAACCACGGAGTGGAACAAGAGTAGTTAACTGAGCCAATCTGATTTTCTTCCTGGAACTCGATCAGAGAACAATTGGAGAAAACTAAAGGATGTCACACTGGCGAGTCGTCACTTGCTGTCACCTTCATCCCTGCTTTGGTCTGCAGTCTTCTCTGCCCTGATTTCATACATGGGTGCACCACTAGGGTCCCTTACTCTCTGGCATCTGCCTGGGTTCACAGCCAGTCAGTGGGACAACTGGCAGGAGGTTGGAGATGAAAGAGAGAAAAGCCATGGTATTTATTCTCTCAGAGGCCCATCTCTCCCTCCTATACTCCTGTTGGCAATATCGCCCTTCCGCTATAGTTATGGTTGTCCTCAGGTAGCCCTTATATAGCTCCAACTTTCATCCAGGCTCTAGGATTACCATGGGCCCAGCAGTGATAATTGCTTGCAGGTATTGCCAGTGTTTTTGCCCACACTTTTGTAAGCAGTCTCTTCATCAAAAGTTGCTTTGAAAGCCCCAGGTGAGGGGCTAAAGAGATGGCTCAGTGGATAAGAGCAGCTGTTGCTCTTGCAGAGGACTCAGGTTAGTTCCCAGGACTCACCATTCATATCATCAGCTCCATGAGATCCAGCCTCCTCTTTGACCTTCAGGGGCTCCAGACATGCATATGCAACAGATATATACATGTATGCATTCAGGTAAAGCACATACATACATAAAATAACCTATACAAGTCCCAGCTAAGGAATGCTATTAGGATCTAAACTGATCCAAACACAAAGCGACAGGGAAAAGGCAATGTTAGTGGTGTAACCAAGCCTGTCTCCTAAGGCACTGGATTCCACGGGTCTCCATATTTCAACTCTACCCTGCTGATAAATCTCTCTCTCTCTCCACAAAGTTGTGCCTAATCTTTTAAGTTCCCCCTGGGCTCCGGAGCTGAGCTTACTACACAGCTGTTTTCCTTATGGCCACATGTCTCTTCCATAAATGCCCCATGATACCTTGGGCATGGAGGCACACACCTGTAATCCCAACACTTAGATTAAGCAGGAGGGGCGTGAGGCCAACCCACACTACATCACAAGACCATGTTTCTTTCTTTTTCTCAAATTCCTGTTCTCTCGTTCTCACAGCACCTGCCATGGCTTGAGGCCGGCAGGCAGGTGCTTACTCTTGGCCATGGCCTACAGAGCTGCCGCACCATTCGGGAAGGCCGCTTCATCGCAGCCTGCATCAGCCTGGTGCTCACCTCCATCCGAAGGAAGAGAGGAGCTCTCTCTCCGGATATGGACTCAACTGTCAACCCAGAGACACTTCAGAATCTCCAGTTAGGCAAAACAAACGAAGGAGGAGCACTATATATCCCTTTATTATAAAGGAATCTCTTACAACCTCCCCTTGTGATGTAAGGCATAGCCTCACTGTTCCTCTTCCTATGAAGAGAACTCTCCCTGTAATGTCCTTCAGAGTCATATTTTTCCACAGCCTCGCATACTTGACACACAGACTAAACTTCTGAGAGAACCAAACTCCTATGATTCTTTTGTGTCCTGATTTCATTAACATTTTTAAACTCCACTGTTACTAAATTTTCTATTCTTACACCTGTTCGCATATTTTATCTGGAAGGCAACCTGCCACTGAGCATTGACCTGGAAAATGAGAACCCAAAACTAAAAAATAAACTAAGAATCTGGATAAAGCTAAAAATAATTTCAATAACTGTTGAGAGGAATTTCGTCATCACAGGGGGACTAGCTACCTTCTCAGTTCTTTCTAGCTTTAAGAATCTTTGGAAGGCCCTGAGCAGTGGTGCACACCTTTAATCCAAGCACTTGGGAGGCTGAGCCAGGTAGACCTCTGTGAGTTCGAAGCCAGCCTAGTCTACCTATCAAGTTCCGCAACTGCTAAGGCTAAAAGAAACAACCCTGTCAAAAGAAAGGAAAGAAGGAAGGAAGGAAGGAAGGAAGGAAGGAAGGAAGGAAGGAAGGAAGGAACGAAGGAACGAAGGAACGAAGGAAGGGAAAGGAAGGAAAGGAAAGAAGGGGGAGGGAGGAAGGAGAGAGAGAGAGAGAGAGAGAGAGAGAGAGAGAGAGAGAGAGAGAGAGAGAGAGAGAGAGAGAGAGAGAGAGAGAGAGAAATGTTGCCTGTTTAAATGATAAAGTTACATCCTTGGCCCCTCATCACTCATCACCGAAAGCCATTTGCCTGTCTCCCAGTGATGGAGACTGAGGGTAACGCTTGACTCCTACTTGAAACATCATCCTCGCCTAGTCTATAAAGCTACTTGTCCTGAGACAAGAATGGCATTTTCCTTCTAACCACCCCTGTGTTATTTTGAGGGACTACCAGTGTCCCCAAGTGCAGGGACTCCTGGCTCAGACCCTAAACACCACAATTCCCCCAGGAACCATTGCTGTATAAGGAAGCTTGAGTTTTCCCATGTCTTTCCTCCAGGCTTCCCGGCAGCTCAGCTGTGGCACACACTGGGAAACACAGTTTATGCATCTAGAGAGTGGGAGAAATCCTGGCTACTAGGCATTGCTGTCCTGGAGATGAGAATCCATATTCCAAGAGTTCCCAGCTTCTATTCCGTTAAATCCCCATGTCAATGTTTGTCCCAGTGAGGTAACCAGAGTTAGAGAGGTAACTATAATAGGTGGGGTAACTATAATTAGTGAAGTAACTGTGATTGGTGAGTCAGGTTTTAAAGTCAGTTTCCAAAATAAAGCTAAAACCGTACAAACTATGTGGCTAGGAAAAGGCTAGTTTGGGGCCAGTGAGACGACTCAGCAAGGAAAAGCACTTGCTGTGCAAACCTCTGTCCTGAGTTTCATCCTGGATCCCATGGTGGAATGAGAGGCCCGACTCACAAAGTTGTCCTCTGACAACATATGTCATGGCACATGAAGCACACGCGCACATACATACACCAAAACTAAAAATAAATAATCCAATAAAAGGTTATTTTTCTTCATTATCTAATATCCATATATCCCCATAGCAACAGCAAAGAGAACTAGATCTTTCTTCAAAAAGTTTAACACAATTATCCTATAACCCCACGATTACACTCTTAAGTGGACATGTACCCAAAAGACTGAAGAATGATAAAGGAGAGTATATTCATATCAGCCCCTATATAACAGCCAAAATGAAAATCATCAATAAACGAATGGGAAAGCATATAATAGATTATGCATGCAAAGGAATATTTGGCATGAAATACTGATACATGCTGAAGCACAGATCAACACTCGAAACATTTTTGCAAAACGAAAAAGGTATGCCAAAAATGTCACCTATCGGTGGTTCCACTCATATGGTATGAACAGAATAGATAAATTCCTGGGGACAGAATACAGATTGGCTTAGCCAGAGGTTGGAAAAGGAGAAACTTACTTAATAGATAAGAGGTTTTAGTTGGCAGAAATATGTATCTTTGTTAAGGCACCTTCTGATTGGTTTAATAAAGAGCTGAGTAACCATTAGCTAGGCAGGAAGAGGTTAGGTGGAACTTCCAGGGACAGAGAAGACTCTGGGAAAAAAGACAGAGTGGTCAGACAGACAGAGAGGAAGCAGGATGGGTAGTGCCGAGAGATGATGTAATAAGTCATGTGACAGAATGTAGATTTAAAAATATGGGTTAATTTGTTATGAGAGCTAGTTAGGAACAAGCCTAAGCTAAGGCCAAGCTTTCATAGTTAATAATAAGTCTCCCTGTCATTACTGTAAGCCCTGCTACAGGGCTGGAACTTGATAGAAGCAGTAGCTGTAGAAACTAAATCCCACCAATCGTCTGAGGCAACCAAGCCGTACAATGAGGATGTGATCCTTCCTGAATTGGGGCTCAGCCTCTACAGAGGAAGAGTTTATCCTTGCCCAGAAAAGGAGAAATCACTAAGTCAGTGTGTACAGCAGGGAACCTTGCTGAAAAAGTAAGCCCTGAATGCTAACAGAGAAGCCCAGGTATGAAGACTGGCCAAAGACTTTCTCAGTGCCACGCCCCAAGCTCCCAAGGGTGCTTCCAAAGCTCCCAACGGTGCTTCCTTTATTGTTTGGAGGAGGACAAGTTTCTTTGTAGTCCTGGCTATCCTGGAACTTGACTTGTAGACCAGGCTGGCCTTGAACTTAAAGATTTGCCTGGCTTTGCCTCCCAAGTGCTGGGATTAAAGGTGTGTGTCACTGTCATCTGGCCCAGGGTGCGTCTTACTCAGTGAGGGTCAGGCCCACGTTTCCTGACCTCATCTTCTAAACCTATGCTCAATTCACGGCTACAGCCTTTGTCCCTGCATCTGAATGACTAAGTCTTTCTCACACGTGCACCCCAATTTTCACATACGCTATGGCCTTCTACACACACCATTGCCTACACTACCTTCTGCCAAGTTCGCCTCTACCTTTTACCTGTTCTTCCAAAGGAATCTCCTCAGAGCTTCATGCCCAGTAGTAGACACCTCTCTTATGTGTTTCCTTGGCAGCCACACTTCCCTTCAGTCTGGAAGTTCTTAAACTCACAACCAACCTGAGGCCAGTACTGTGCTCTGTGTATGTCTTTCCATAGGCTATCACAGTACTTAGCACCATAAGCCATGACCTTTTTGAAAGAATGAATAAATAGTGAGAGACATCAGGAGATGATATACCACTGTAAAGTATACAATTCTTGGACATGTCTTTTTTGTTATTTTGTTTTAATTTTATTGTTATTTTATTCTGATTTACTGTAACTGGCAGCCTCGTAACTGAGAGTCATTGTTGACTTTCTGATACACTCAGAAAAAAAAAAAAAAGTCCCCTGATTTGCAAAGGTAAGGAGCGGATGCCACATTTAAGCCATGAAAGAAAGCAATGTGACGTTATCATAGTTCCCCCAAGCTTTGGTGACAGTGGGCTCATCTGTCTCCGGAATTACACAAAGGTCTGTAAAACAGACTTCAGAAAGAACAAAGGACTGTCCTCTGTCCTGGCTCTCATACGCCCCCTAGTGTCATGAACGAACAAGTACGCTAAGGTAGGAAATTAAATCCAGAGCCAAAGCTACTTCATTGACCTCTTTTTAAATGCACTGGAATGGGCTAGGGTAGAGAAAAGGAGCGGCTTTCATCTCCGTCACCCAAACTGCACTTCCTGTGCCTGGAGCCTCTGGTCACCCCGGCCAATTATGCCAGCCTTAGCTCTGGTCCTCAGACGTCTGGGTCTTTGAGAGAGCGTGGGCATTTTACATGCTTAAAGACGTCGTATCCTCACTAGAGATGAAACCAGAAGCCCGCCGAAGAAACCGGCAAGTCTCTTTGCCTTCTGCTAGGGATTTATCGCTTTGAGGCTGCGCCAGCGCTCCTTTCCTCCCACTCGCCCGATTAGGTAATTTAGCACAAATTACTTGCAAACTGGAAAAGAAGTAACGGCAAACAGTGGCTGGCAAACAGTAATGCTTATCTAAATCTGGGGTGCATACGAATAGCAAAAAATAAAAGTTGTCCTCCGTGATGAGAAACGGGGACTCACTACTCCGGCTCGCTCGCCGGCCTTTGAGTAATGGACCAACTGGGTTACTTCCGAGTAGCTGCAGCGCTCATACCCAAGCTGCCCCACACCAGGACACGAGAAAAGAGCCATTTGCCTGAACTGGAGAATGGCAAGTAGTTCCTTCCTGGAAAGGAACTTCAATGGGCTTGAAATTAATCTGGCTTGGAAACATAAAAAAATGTCTTTTAAGTCCACTGGATGAAACTCCAATTCTTTACTCATTTTTAGTCACTTTGTACCTTGATTTGTCCTCATTCTACCCAAGATCCATGTATTCTTTTGCTCCCATCTAAGGTTTCCTTGCCAAGTTGTGACTATGTTTTGAACACTCACACGTTCACTTAACATCTATTTATCAAGGCTCACTACGGACCAGGCACTATGCCAAGTGCTAGGGAACACGTCACCACTGTGAAGGACATAGATAAGCTCCTGAAAAGCACCAAATGTGCACATGGTGTGTGTGTGGCGATAGCTTGCGAGGTAGCAGTTCAGCTGGGATCTGAAGAACATAAAGACAGTGGTGTAATTCACCAGAGAACGTTCTCCAGGTTGAGAAAGCATCCAACGCAAAGGCCACGAGTAAGAGGCGAGATTAACAAAGTGAGCTTGCTCACTCCGGCCCTCTCCCCAGGACCCCGTGCCCTACAATCTCTACTTAATAAAAATCCTTAAAAAACAAGTCTAAATCCTACCTCGTCTCTCTTTCCTAAGTCATTGTGTATATTCACTGTACAAGGAGTGAATTAATAATAGCATTCTTATTCAAGAGGATAATGTACTCTGTGCTTCTTTACTCCCCCAATAACTGTTCCTTTTCCTCTTCCCTTGCACTTTCCAAACGGCCCTCCCCTTCAATTTACTGCCATACATCTACACACCCCCTAGATTGCATATATAAGGGAAAGCATGGGGTTTTGTGTTTGTGGGTCTGGCTCACTTTGTTTATCTTATTTTCCCACAGATGTCATGAGTTTGATTTTCTTGGTGGCTGAATAAAACAAATTGTGCATATGATACATTCTTGTTGTTGATGGACTCCTGGGCTTCTTCCACAGCTTGGCTATTGCAGATACTGCCAATATCTCGCTCTGGGCAGGGCGAGAGAAGCTGTTGTTCAAACGCTCATGATGCTAATATATTACTGTTTTCTATGGAAGTCTATTTTCTCCATTACACAATCTGATGGAGCAGGAACCCTTGTAACCCCCACGCAGCCTAGCAAAAAAAAAAAAAAAATCCTGTACAATAAGAATTTGGAAATGATTTATGTTCTTCACAATATTGATTCTTAACCTAGCTGGTATTCGCATATTTCTGAGAATGAAATTGAAAAATTAAAATTTAAAGTCTACCTTGAGTCCCTCGAGTATTAGGGGTGTGCTACTGTGCAGCAGACGGCAGATGTGCCTCCTACCTCTGTTCCCTGTAACCTCCGACAGAACCGTCTGTTTTCTACGTGGGGTCTACTGAAGCGCTTGCTGATGGAAAACAAGTTTTGTTTTTAATGAACTTCAGTGCTTGGAATGGTGACCGGTAAGTAGCTGATTCTCACAAAGTTGAAATCTAAGGAAGCCGCTGATAACGTTATTTTCAAGATTTTTACCAAATGGAGCCATTACTATAGTAATTGAAGTGGGAGAGGCGTAAATCGTGAACCTACCGACCCAGTAAGAGGAGAATTTTCGTTTCCCTTGAAGAAAGGGCCTAAAACAGTTGGTCCTCCAAGGCACCAGAGGGCCAAGTAGAAAGACGGGAAACGGCAAAACGGCGTTGCGGGATGGACTTGCCACAAGTCTCCAGGAGGAGGTTACAACGCGGTCCCGCCCTCCAAGGCTGAGGAGCGAGGACTGCAAATCCCAGGATGCTCTGCGGCTACACAGTCTCCGGAGAGCTTGCTGTGGGGTTGGAGCCCAACGCCGACAAATGGGTGCCCAGAGAGGGCTGGGGAGGGGGCGACAGGCTAAAGGGGTACGCTCGGAGTCGTTCGTGAAGTGTGACTGTGACGAGGCTCAGACTCACGTTGGAGACCCCGCAAGCAGATGTTTTTATTAACAGAACGGAAACTATATTTCCCAGCATTCTTATGGTGAGAGAACTACATTGTCAGAAAGCCTCTGCGAGGTTCATCTGTATTCCGCTTCCGCTTGCTGACGCGGATCTCCGGGAATATGAGGAGCCGCTGGCTTTGGCGGCTCCTACGCCCTGACGGCAGTCGAGGTGGCTGGACTTCAACGCCCCGCGGGCGTCTGTCGCCCGCCCTGCGGAGAGGTGAGAGAAGGAATCGCTCAGGGAAACGATTCGGGCGGGGCGGGGCGGGGTGGGCGTACTCTAGAGGACACGCCCCCTGCCGGGCCCCGCCCACAGGGTTTATCTGGTTTACTTCTTTAAGATTTTCTGTAACTCTCGTGTTATTTCCAGATAATCTTTATTCCCACAAAGGATCAAATGTCTCCTTTGATCCGGTGGATATATTTTGAAATCATATCACAAAAAACACAACCTCAAAAGTCCAGGGCTAAAATGGAATCATCTGAGCCCAGCTGTTGTTTTTAACAAAATCCTCATCGGTCGATTTTACCAGTAAGGACTCAGGAGCCAATGCTGGGGTGAAAGCCTGCTAGTTCAGAGAGGCAGAGACGGCCTTCCTCCTCCTCTGATGTCCCAGAAGCCTTCTCTCTCCTACCTCCTCAAACAAGACCTCCTCAAACTCCATTGTCCCTCCCTTCTACTTCCTGTGCATCTCTCTATCCATCATCCTGACTCACTCGTATTCTCTTTTCTTTTCCTTAATAAGCCTCTGTTCACTTCCTGTCTGCGGGTTGCTTGCTCCACCTCTTGACCCATGACTGACTGACTTTAATCCTGTTTACAAGAAAGCTCTTGAATTAAAGGTGTGTGCTAGGGAAAATCTGGAGACAGATTTTCCCAGTAAATATGGCAATCTCGAGGTTCACAGTGTGATCAAGTACCCTACAGCCCAGCAATCTGAGGCAACGTAAACAAGTCTCTGACCCCACAGAGTCATTCATCATTGCACATAAAATGCAAACACAGCTCCTTTCATCCAGCATATAGCTTTAGGGCACCTAGAATTGTCGGGCACTGGGAACTCAATGGAGACCAAGAACAGATGTGTCCCCTGCTCTCAAGGTTTACTTCCGTGGTTAGCTTACTTTCTGTAAAAGGGGCAAATAGTAAATACTTTAGGCTGTGTGGCTAATGTGGTTGAATACCACTTCTCTGTTGTTGAAGCATGAAAGCAGTCATAGATAATAGTTCCAATAAAGTTTTATTTATGGAGACAACTTTGAAGACTGGGTGTTGGTAGCCTGACGGCAGCAGCTGACTAATGCCTGATTGAATGAGGCATTACATTACAAATCAATAGTTTCGTAATATGAAAGTTGTGAATGGCGTTATGAGAGAATGTTACAAGGTACTTTTAAACCCACTAGGAGAGACCTGACCTCGGGAATCCTTGCACAGGTCCCACCAGAACAGGCATTTGTGCACGGCTCTGAAGAGTGAGTAGGAACAGGCAAACGAGAGCTTTTGGAACACAGACTGGGCAAAGGCCCCAAGAAGGGAAAGCAAGCAGATGGCATGCTTGTAGAGTTAAAGTCTAGGAGCCAGAGTGCATAATAGGACGTGAGATTAGCTGGAGAGTTGTTGGCAATGTTAAGGTATTTGGTCTCTATCCCAAGGAGCTAACGTTTGTATGACCATACATTATTTGTTGACTGAAATCAGGAACTGTACCAGTGTGACTACCCATGAGACCTAAAATCTAAGATATCATACTTGCCTCTGAGCATCACTTTTATCCATTAATAAAATGAGAATTTTAAGAATTTGGTAGTAAGCATGAAAACACTAAAGTGTTATGTAAGTATTCCTAATTCTTTCTAAACTAGAATGAACTTCTAATGAGGAAGCGGTAATTAAGGGTAACAAGCATCACTCCTAACGAAGCTGTATAGGGCAGCTACTGAAATCTACAGGTCTGATTTTTATTTTTCTCTCCTTTGGGTGTGACACACAAAAGCACATTTTTACCCCTTTCCTAGATGGCACTCAGCTACAAGAAGGCTGACTGTGCTAATCTATTTTTAAAGCATGGGTCCGCCTTTTCCAGCCGCTGCTTTTATTATCTCTTTGGTTAAACAGAATTCAGATGTGAAGCTTTCATTTTTCTTAATAATGCCTATTTCCTGCCTTCCAATCGATAAAATCAGTAAGACGGCAGGAATGCCTGGCTTCAGTGTGTATTGCCCTGTGCCTGGCACAGACCTAGTGCTTAGTCTACATTTGTTGACTATAAAGATATTTAAGAAGAAATCACATATGCCCTATAAATCACTAGCATAAAGTAATGCCTGAAATTGAGGCTGCCATTTAAGTACCTAGATATATAAGTACCTTGGGATAAATGAGGCAGACCACACAAGGTGATGGAATGTGAGCTTTGTAGTCAAAAGAACCCAAATTGAAATCCTTTTACCTGCCATAGGGTCTTTAACCTAAGCAAATTCCTTTGCCTTTCCTAAGCGTGGTATGGTTTGGTCTAGTTTGGTCTGGTTCCATTATGTAGCCCAGGATAGCATTGAATTCATGATCCTTCTGCCTCAGTCTCTTGTGTACTAGAATCACCATATCCAGTGTGAGGTACCATGTCCAACTCTAATAAGTGTTTTGTTTTGTTTTTAATTTAAAGAAGTGAATAATACTACCTTGCCTTGGCGGCATATAAGTTATCTGCTATAATACCTTGTATTTGACTATTACACTGACGGTTATTATCTTAATGTATCATAATAGTTTTATATGTGCAGAATTCATCTTCAGAGGAAATACTTTATAATAAAATTAATCAGTAACAGAGAAAAAGACTAATCTGTGTCTGAGTGAAGTTTTGGGAATTGAATGGAGCAGGACCAAAAGACTTCAGAACTGACCAGTAAATGCTCCAGGACTTAAAATCAGATTCATTGATCATGACTCACCTGTGTATCAAAGTGCTGTATGACAGAACTTTTCCTGGGTAGACACAACACACACATCTACTCACCCCAGTTAGAGAGCCCATGACAGACCAAAGTACAGATAATACCGAAGTCCAACTTGGTGACCCATGAGTTTTATTGTGGTTACTTACAAGACAGGTGAGGGCTTGCTTATAGAAGCAGAAATGACTCAGAGACAAATGTATCAGCAGCTGTCCCACCCCCACCCCAGCCTGGGTGACAGTGGACAAAGCTGAGGACTTAGAGCACACTGTACAGCCTGCAGGCAGCTCAACAGGTTGGAGAGTGTCCTTTCCAGATGCCTCGGTTGGTCTGAACCTCCTCCAGGCAGCCCAGCTGGTCTCTGCTTCTTTGGGGCAGCTGTTCTGGTCTGAATCATCTTTGGAGCTTTTCTCCTCTTTCAGTTTTGTTTGTCCGAGCCTTCTCGGCAATTTGACTTCTCCTAGAATTGTCTACACAACTTCCTTCCATTCCAGGGGGACTCTCAGCTTTTATCATTTACCCTGGCAGGAAGGGGGTCCTAGTGAACCTGGTCAGTTTCAGGGACTTCCTGAAGGTATTTTGAGTTATTTTACCTTCCTGTTTAAGAAGCTTCTCTACAAGGTGGAATGTTCCAGTCTCAGAGGAAACTGCTGCACAAGTGTCCTTAGGGGTCCTATAGACTGCGTAACAAAAAGTACAGCCCACAGCAGCACAGGGCTCATAGTCTAGGTCAGAAAGAACAGCCAGCATGCTAACTGTATCTGAGCTGAACACCGTAGGAAATAGGTGATATGGGTCCGTAAGAGAACAGAGGTTACGTTAGATAAGAACATACACATAGAAAAGTTTAGTAGCACTAAGCAACTTGCAGGCACCACAGAAAGTGGGGACACTTGGTAATTAGAATATGCCACGTTAGGATCTAGAGCAACTCTGAAAACACTTCTGAATGATGAATATGTTACATGTTTGCTGTGCACAGAATACATCAGAGACTTTTCAGATGAAAAGCGTTCAGAAGTGTTGACTGAGTTTTCTGTCCTGCCTGTTCCTGCAGTCGTTAAGTCCCAAAGAAATCACACAGAGGTCTACATTAACTATAAACTGATTGGCCCATTAGCTCGGGCTTCTTATTAACTCTTATAACTTATATTAGCCCATTATTCTTGTCTGTGTTAGCCATGTGACTTGGTACCTTTTTCACTGAGGCAGTTACATCTTGCTTGCTCTGTGGCTGGGTCAGGACTGCACACTAGGACTTCTTTCTTCCCAGAATTCTCCTGTTCTCATTGGCCTGCCTCTACTTCCTGTCTGGTTGTCCTGCCTATACTTCCTGCCTGGCTACTGGCCAATCAGCGTTTATTTAAAATAAAATTGACAGCATACAGACCATTGTCCTATACCACAGAAGAGCCAGTTAATCTGGGTGAGATTACAGGAAGAGAGCTCTTTAGAAGCCTTAGTGTGATACCACTATACATTATTACAGGATGACACTGTCTCCTCTTTTCAGGTTTCTTGACAACCATAACTAAGGCAAGTTATGACAGGAGGCCAGTGGACATAACTCCTCTAGAACAACGAAAATTAACTTTTGATACCCACGCGCTGGTGCAGGACTTGGAAACTCACGGTGAGAAATGAGTACTCGAAAAAGGAAAGCAGCACTCATATAATAAATTCCCAAGTCAAGACAGTGGCACCGTTACCAACAGTGAAGGGGGATTTTTGAAAGAGAGGTGCCCACTGTACACACAGTATTTTATAGTCACTTAGAATCACAATGTTGGGAAAAGGCATACTGTGACGAGAGGCACTGTATGATATTATATGCACAAAATAAGTTCATTGAAGTAAAAACAACAAAAAACTTTTAAAAGGCTAATGCTAAAGATTAGTAATTTCATAGAAAACTAGGCAAAGGCCATGTAAAACAGTATACCAAAAATTAACTAAAAATGTATATGGAAGTGTTAGCCACACCATCCACAAAGTACAAATGAAAGTCATACCACGTATTGCCAGTTATATAATCTATCAAAAGAGACTAGACATGCTGGGTTTTGCTGTCGACCTAGCTCTGTTGGGAACTAGAGCATTATCAGATAAGATAGCATCGTCTGTCATATTTCCACTGTAACTGCTTTAAGTATAACAGTTGGGGTGCTGAAAGGGTGTTAGCTATCTCTTCCGCTAGTCATGCCATGCTTAAATTGTAGGTTTCCTTGTATACAGGGTTTGACAAGACGCAGGCGCAGACGATTGTGTCGGTCCTAAGTACGCTATCGAATGTCAGCCTGGACACCATCTATAAGGAGATGGTGACTAAAGCCCAGCAGGTAATACGTTCTTTGTCTTATCGCTCCTGTCGTTTCCAGGGAAGGAGGAAAGGAAGAATTGGAAAGGCCTTTCACAGTCTGTCTAGAAACAGGACTGGAGTGTCCCTCACAAGAGTACAGTGTACCAAGTGTGGAATCTGGCCACCTTCCCTTGAGCAAGATAAATGTAGTGTTTCAGTCAGGAGATGGTGAAACACCTTTTCCTTTGGAAAAGCCTCCAAAATAGAAGAGCTAATCTTTTTACATGACACATTCACTGTTTTTATGTATGCATGGTTAATCTTCACAAACTTCAAAAGCTAGAAGGGACTAACATTGCTAGAAAAGACTATAAATTACCTGGCTAAAATGTTCAAATCTGAGTGGATATGAAGTTGAAAATTTTGTTTGTTTTTCCAGACAGGGTTTCTCTGTGTAGTTTTGGTGCCTATCTGGAACTAGCTTGTAGGGGCCGAATTATACAGCCCATGTTTTTATATTGTGTGGCAGCCAGAATTGTGGGCAACGTACAAGGCACAATTTGCACCTGTCACACAGAAGGTAGTCACCTAGCTTTTTGATAGTAAAACAACCTGACACCATTTTAAGCAAGTGGTCAGGATATGTTAATGTTTTGGGTTTTTTTAAATTGTAACTTGAAAATGTTAAACTTAATTTTACCCATTTGTACAGGGTTTATTACAGAAACTAATAAAGTAGTCTCTAAGTATTTTTTAAAGTTACGTAGAACAGGACCTTTTCTCCAAAAATCACATTTAAAGTTCTTTATAAAGCAAATGCATATGAATGATTCTTTCCTGTAGGAGTTACCTTTTCTTTCATATTTTCTCTGTAGTGTCAAATATAGGAGAGTCCAGGAAATTTAAACCAAACTAAATATGCTGTCCTGATAAAGGAAAATATGTAGCTTATTTTCTTTACAACCAAACCTCTGACTCCTATTTGATATCTTAGTATTTTCCTGTGGTATAAAAGTCTCTCAAAATCAAAACAACAAATATTAAAAAAAACAGAACCAAGGGGCTGGAGAGATGGCTCAGCAGTTAAGAGCACTGGCTGTTCTTCCAGAGGACCTGAGTTCAATTCCCAGCTCCCACATGGTGGCTCACAACCATCTGTGATGGGATCTGATTTCCGCCTCTGGCCCACATGGAGACAGAGCACTCATATACATAAAACGCATAAGTTAACCTAAAACATCCGTGAAACACCATTTGTTGAGGAATGTAAGCACTTTTCTTAGGATTCTCTTCATGAAAAGACCTAGGTACTGCTCTTCACTGTGAGAAAGTGAGGGGTTTTTTCCTTGAATTTCCTCGTTTTTCCTTTGCTACTTCAGACAGGTGGGTTCCATGTGTAGTAATTACATGTTTGCATGTCGGCATACTCTTTGACAGTTCCATAAGGCAATTCAAAACTAGAAGGATGCCGCCATTCCATACATGACATCCCATGCATTGTTTTCATTTTCTGTTGTAGGAAATCACAGTCCAGCAGCTGATGGCTCACTTGGATTCCATCAGGAAAGACATGGTCATCCTAGAGAAGAGTGAATTCGCGAATCTGAGAGCAGAGAATGAGGTGACAGAACTTTTAACTTACTACTAGTGATAAAAAAGTAACTGATCTCACAATTATGCTTCTTTATTAAATAGAAAGACCCCAAAATATTATGTACTACAAGTTTTTAGATTAAAATTCACTGTTTAAAGCTGGCCATGGTGATGCACACCTTTAATTCCAGCACTTAGGAGGCAGGGGCAGGGGGATCTCCGTGTGGTTTAGGCCAGCCTGGTCTACATAGCACATTCTAGGCCAGCTAGGGCTACAAAGTGAGATCCTGTCACAGAAACCAAAAACAAAATTCACTGTTTAACCTTAGCTAATCTTTATCTGTAAACCATTTTTTGCATACATATTGTAAGTTGTTTTTATAAAAGGAGAAAAATTTGAGTGCCAATATAAATTTTCTAGTATAGCTTATCATATGTTATTCTTTAAACTGAAAGTACTGTGATATTCTCCATTTTATTTAATGCTGTTGTTTGACAACATGAGAAAAATGTATTTTAAATACTTATTATTTTTAAATTCTGTTTATATGTATGTGGTTGTATGTGTATGGGTGCAGGCGCCAGAAGAAAGCATCAGATCCTGTGGAGTTGGAGCAACTGGACTTGATTGCTAGAAACCAAGCTACCACTAGCCATCTCTGTAGACCCCCAAATGTATCTTTGTGGTTAAGTCAGAAATTGAGTTCTCTACTAGCCAAAGTTTAAGATCAATTTGGAGAGGGTTGGGAGGGAAGAGGAGGGGGACCGTAGAGAGAGATATACCCTATGATACCTACAGAGGTCAGAAGAGGGTATCAGAGTTACAGGCAGCTGGCCCCTATCAGACGTTGGTGTTGGGAACTTTAAACTCAGTCCTCTGAACTAGGAGCACGCAGTCTTAACCACTGAGCCACGTCTCCAGCCCTAGCTTAAATATTTTAGAATTGAAAACAACATGGGGTTGGAGAAATGGCTGAGATGTTAAGAGCACTGGCTGTTCTTCCAGAGGACCCAGGTTCAATTTTCAGTAGCCACATGGCAGCGTGTATGTGTGTGTGTGTGTGTGTGTGTGTGTGCGCGCGCGCGCGTGCGCGCGCGCGCTCACGCGCACACGCTCAAAACACCAATGCACATAAAATAAATCTTTTTTTAAAAAAAGCAAATCATTTTAAAGGTAGAATCTAATACCAGGACTAAATGTTTTCTACCTGATGTTTATTTAATGACTACAGTTGTCTTAGTGTTTTGCTTTTTAAATCATAATCCTGTATTAAAAATCCATAGAGGTACAAATTCTGCTAATCTAAGTTTTCAAACTTTTTTTCATGTTTATTGCTGCTTTATTTATAATAGCTAGAAATTAAAAACAGCCTAGATGTTCATCAATGGACAAATAGACAGAAATGGGGTAAATTTATACAAAGGGATATTCTCAGCATTTAAAAAAAGGAAATCATAAAATTTATAGGCAAATGGGTGGAGCCAGAGAAAATAATCCCGAGTGAGGTAACTCAGACTCCAAAATACAAATGTAATATGTATTCCTTTATATTAGTTTTCAAACTTTTAAAGTAACACTCGGGACTTTTGGATTGATGCTAATTGTCACCTCTTTTACACCTAGAAAATGAAAATTGAATTAGATCAAGTTAAGCAGCAGCTGACCGTAAGTGAAATTTATTTCACTGGTTTTGTAACAAATACCCACTACAAGATAATTGTTAAAAATACTGATTTTTCTTTAAAGCATGAAACCAGTCGGATCAGAGCAGACAATAAGCTGGACATCAACCTGGAAAGGAGCCGAGTAACAGACATGGTAATATGCTTTTTAAAAAATTAATTACATTTTATTCATTTTGTGTATGTGATTTGTGTGGGCACACTGGTGAAGGTCAGAAGACTGACTTATGGGAGTTAGGTTTCTCCTTCCACCATGTGGATCCTAGGGATAGAACTCAGGTTGTCAGGCTTGGTAGCAGGTGTCTTTAGCTACTGAGCCACCATCTCACCAGCCCAGTAATGTGCTTTTGTTTTGTTTTGCTTTTTAATATTTTTTTAGTTATGCGTAGATGTGAGGATGTTGTGTGTCCACATGTGGCTGTCTGCATGAGCGCAGATACCCTAGGAGGCCACAAGTGTCAGGTCCCCTGGAGCTGCTGTTATAACTGCTGTGAACTGCACTGTGTGGGTGCCAGAGATCAAACTGAAGTCCCCAGGAAAAGCAGCAAGCACTCTTGATGACTGAGCATCCTCCCAGCACCTCCAACAATGTGCTTTTAAATGAACTTTTTATTTTTTTCCCTTTTAAATTATGTATAACCTTTTCCTGTTGTCGTTGTGACGCATGGAAGGTGAGGGATAACGTCACAGAATCAGTCTGTCCTTCACCCGCCTGTGGGCTCCCAGGACCCTCAGGTTGCAGGCCTGTGTGGCAAGTGTCTCTCCCCACTGCGACATCTTGCTGCCCCTCTTTCTTTTAACCTTCTGCCTCTATATCCTTTAGTTCACAGATCAAGAAAAGCAACTTATGGAAGCAACCAATGAATTTACCAAAAAGGTAAGGCTAATATACAGAAGTTCCCCTCCCCTTATGTCATGTTCCTTGTTTGTGTGACACTTTGGTGTGCATCAGTTTGTAAAAGCTTGGACTTCACATACCGAGCCTGTAGGATCTGGTTTCCTCGCAGCTCTTTCAGCCCGCCAGCCTCTGGGGAAGCTGCTTCGGAAGCGGGGCTACATGAGCTGCACCCTTGGAATAAGAATGAAAGCCTCCCAGGGCTACAGTGGCCACTCAGCACGCTACACTCGCAGGGACTAGAGTTTGGTTCCCAGCACTCACAACCACCTGTACTTCCTGTTCCAGGGGATCACATATCCACACAGACACAATCTAAAATAAAACAAATACTTTGAAAAACTGAAGTAAGGATTGGGCATGGTAGCACTGCTTTTAATCTCAACACTTGGGAGACAGGTGGATCTCTGTGAGTTCAAGGCTAGCCTGATCTCTACATAGTCAAGTCAAGGTCAATCAGAGCTACACAGTGTAACTCTGTTCTGAAAATAATGCCCCCTCCCAAAGAATTAACTTGTTCATGACATACTTTTCAAATTTTAACTTTTTATATAGATAATAGCTACTTTTATAAAAAGAAATTCACTATTGTTTAAGTAAATGTCTAGATTTAAATAAACATTTTAAATCATAGTAAATATTTACTATTTATTATATACTAGCTACCATTATACATATACTTGTGTCTGCTACGCATTTAATCTTCAGGCCAGCCTCTATACTGAGTATTATTTGTACTTTACAGTTTGGAAAATGATACACGAAAAGGTTAAAATCATACAGCCAGAAGTTGATAGAGTTGAGAAAAGAACATAGATTGTAGGAGCTGGAGTTAAGAGCACAGGCTTCTCTTCCAGAACCCAAGTTCAATTCCCAGCACCCACATGGCAGCTTACAACTGTCTGTAACTCCAGTTCCAGGGGACCTCACACCCTCGTACAGACATATACAGGCAAAACAGTAATGCACATGAAATATAAATAATTTTTTTAAAAAAGAACTCAGATTCTAATCCAGGTGTGGTATATAATCCCAGAACTCAGGACTGCCATGAGTTTGAAGCCAGGCTAGATTACTATGCAATATCCTATCTCAAATAAAGAATCCAGGCTCTGAACCCTGTACTTAGAGGTCTGCTTACATTCTCAGTAATCCTGAATATATTAATTAAACAATAAGTAAAATCTAGCTTTCTGACTTAGCCTCATCCTTTTCTTTAAAAGTTCTCTTGCTCGGAACTTGGAGATGGAAAGATCACCTGTGCTCTTTCAAGAATTCGTTTTCTTAGACTTGTTAGCCAGAAAAAATAGATAATTAAGAAAATGAGCAAATTCTCTCAGCTAATTTCTGAGCGCTCTTCCCTATACTGCAGAGTTACCCACCAGGTGTATGCCAGTTCCTTGTATATTCATCTCCGTTCATATTATAAACTTGGATGATTTTTTTGGCAAAATGTATTTAAAATATGCTCTTATGTTTAAATTATTAATAATATTCCAAGGACTTTACCTATAAAACGATAGGTGTGACTAAAATGTTTACTTCTTAGTTTATCATATATATTTAGGTCTCAAATATCTTAGGAGATTTTTAGTAGGCTGTGCCCAGTATTGAATAATTCGAGGAAATTACCTCCAGATACGAAATTAGGGGAATTTTTTGTTACTTGGCAGTATTCATTTACTATTAAGACTTTATTAGATGCACAGTTAGCACACAATTGAAGGTTTTAATATAAATGTTTTGTTCATATTACATAGGGACAAAAATATAATTCTTTTTATTCTGATTTGCTATAGGATACCCAAATTAAAAGTATTATTTCAGAGACCAGTAATAAAATTGATACTGAAATTGCTTCCTTAAAAACACTGATGGAATCAAACAAACTTGAAACCGTTCGTTATCTTGCAGGTAAGTCTGTCAGAAAGGAAGTGCTGCTGACAGTTTTTGGATCTGTTGGTTCCTATGTGTCTGGATAACTATTCCAGGAGAGAAGAAAAAGGAGCAAAATACTCTTTACTGATTGATACCCTGCTTTGCTTGAAGTTTCAAGATTGAAGTTTATCAGGCAACTGGGCAATTCAGTTAGAGAAAAGGGTGTCTGGCTCTTGAGAAAATAAACCCAAGAACAAAGTGGTAAAATTAATTGGGTAAATTTTTGGGGGAAAAAATCATTTTATAGTTTGAATGGCATTAGAAAGATCACTGAAGTAGATGCAGGC
This sequence comes from Alexandromys fortis, assembly GCF_014885135.2. Taxonomy (NCBI): domain Eukaryota; kingdom Metazoa; phylum Chordata; class Mammalia; order Rodentia; family Cricetidae; genus Alexandromys; species Alexandromys fortis. The sequence continues at coordinate 613,109 of NW_026067967.1, read as the reverse complement.
TGTTAAAAAAAACATAGCAGAAAGGAGTGGAGGGTCCGGAAACATCTCACCCCAAACCGACTGAGCACACAGATACCATCCCAAAATTAGATTGTCTCCTTTTGAGCTCCACAGCTTCAATCTGACTGAAGATTTCACGGCCCCGTGTAATAGGAGAATGTACTGGTTACGTATTACTTGTCTTTCTCCTTTTTCATAAAAGCAATGTGTTTTTATTTAAATTATCCATATAATTCAAGAGCAGTGAAAATTCCCTCACCTTCTTTATTTACTATTTGCAGTTTATCTCTTGTCTGCTATATACAAGTTATATATCTACTTATAAAAAGGAATTATACATTATAATTAACTCTGTGTGTTCAAATGTAACTAAATGTCTTAAGTATATTTTAACATTAACACACATCTTTTTATTACAAAAGATAGTATTCTGTTGTTCAAAATGTTATAATTCCCCCAACAACGTTGCTTTCAATTCTCTGTCCTGAAGAGCCCTGCCAGTCTGCACATCCGTGCACGTGCGTGCTTTCTGAGGACACACGCTGCTATACCCTTGTTGCTATGCGCTTAAAAACTTGGAGTCAGAAGATACAACTGTTTTAAATGTGTGCATTAACAAAATACTATAAAAACCCTGATCATAGTGGTTTTCCAGCCAGCCCCTGTCTGTGGTGATGTGACCAGTTAGAGGATGGAGTCAGCCCTCAGCTGATGCTTCTTTCTCTTTCTTTCTTTCTTTCTTTCTTTCTTTCTTTCTTTCTTTCTTTCTTTCTTTCTAATTTTTTAAAATTAAAAAAATTAAATTTTAAAAAGCTGCTTCTTTCTTCTTAATTTTTTAAATTTTATTTTATTTTGTGTGCACTTGTATTTTGCCATGAGTGTCAGGTCCCCTGGAACTGGAGTTACAGACAATTTTGAGCTGCGATGTGGGTGTTGGGAATTGAATCTGGGTCCTCTGGAAGAGCAGTCAGTGCTCTTAACGACTGAGTTATCTATCTGTCCAGCCCAGCACCTTCTTTCTTAACTATGACAGCTCTTGTTTTTTATCTCCTTAACATTAGGTTCCTTCTTAAAATTCAGATTAAAAAAATAGTTCTAAGACAGCAGTAGTGGCACTCGGGAGGCAGAGGCAGGCGTATCTCTGTGAGTTCGAGGCCAGCCTGGCCTAAAAGAATGAGTTCCAGGACAACCAGGGCTGTTACGCAGAGAAACCCTGTCTCCAAAAACCAATAAGAATAATAATAATTCTAAAGCTAGGCTTTGAAGACCCCTACTCTAGAAAAATCTGTAAAAGCGAAGGCCTTGAGCTTAACTGTAATGCTAATCACTCTGGGATGCTCACTCTCTTCTAAAATCAGTACCCAAGTAACAAAGGAATGGTTTCGAATTGGAGCTGGCATTTTCCAGTATTCTCTAGCATATTTACTTACAAAATACCACAGTTAAAAACAAATCCCCTTTACCCTCCAAGTTGAAGATGGTGACATTTTCTAAAAAGCTTTCATTTAGCAGTTTACATCTCCAGGGTAAATCTAATAGGCTTAGTGGTAGCAAAAGAGTAAAGCAAATTAGCGATTGTTTTAAAAAAGATTTTTCTGGGTCTAGAGAGAAGGCTCAGTGGTTAAGGGCATTGGTTGTTATTTTCAAGGACAAGGGTTGATTCCCAGTACCCACATGGTGGCTCACAACCTTCTGTAACTCCAGTCCCAGGGGATGCTGTGTTCTTTTCTGGTCTCAATAGGCACAAGTCACACACATGGTTCACAGCCATACATGTAAAATACACATACACACAAAAATAAAGACTTTCCTGGTCATTCTTCTTTTGTTTTCTTCACTGAGGATTTGAAATCAGTAATACTGAGGCATTTTCTCCTTCCTTCTTTAAATATGTCTTAGTACTGTTGTTACTGGCAAGCATTTTAGGAAGCCACAATTACGTATTTTTAAATAAGTAGGAAGATACAGCCTAAGTGGACCTACTTTCCCTAGAATACCTGAGATGTTGCTAATAAGACAATAAGGTCCCATTTACTGAAGATTCACAAACACTGTAGGATTTGGCTGTCAATTTGCCCAAAACTTCTAGGCTTAGCCTCCCAAGTATCTGGAAGTATGGGGCACAAGTCTGTGCCCAGAAACCTCAACCTTGACTGAGAAAATACCTCCATAAGGTCAGCCACGCCTGTGGGGAATTTTTTTTTTTTTGGTGGTCAAGATCCATTTCAGAAAGACTTTATTATAACTGCATTCTATAATGACAAATATTAATTATTGTGTGGTAGGCATGGGACTCCCTGGCATGATGGCAGTGTGAGGACTGGTCCAGGACATTCACCTTCCCTATGTAAATTTAAACTAAAGTGCCAGTCCTTGAAGGGAAGTCTTGGGCAGGCTATCAGCAGTGCGGGTGAATTCCTTAAGATACGTTGTGTAGAATAGCCCCATCGTGTACACTCTTGGAGTTGGATTCTATAGAACCTTAAGAGAAACCCTGACTATGTAATCAGACTCATGAAGATGAGCTAAGCTAAGAATTGGCCCATAAATCTGTTCGCATATTTTGATGTTTGATGTGAGAGGGCTCAGGCCACTGTGGGTGGTGCCACTGACCTCTGGGCAGGCTGAAGGCAGGCCGAGTATGCCAGTGAGCAAGCTGGTTCTGCTTCAGTTCCTGCTCCATGTCCTGACCTCCCTCAGTGATGGAGTGTGACCTCAGAGTGTAAGATAACATAGACCCTTTCCTCCCCAGGCTGCTTAGCTACAGTGTTTATCACAGCAGTAGAAACCCTAAGACACAATGCTAGCAACTTTGAAGTACTGCTCACATAACTGTATTTTAAAATTATTTTTATTTTTACTCTCTGCAATACAGGAGGCTATTGATATAAATCTTGCCTTACAAATGCCTTTTATCCTTAGTTTAGTTTTCTAGGGAATAAAGAACATGGGCTATAAATCTGATTTTGTTTCTGTTTATTTAATTATTATTTTACGACCCGAAATTAATTAAACTATAACTTGTAACATAGCTTCTTTTCTTCCACAGCCTCGGTGTTCACTTGCTTGGCAATAGCATTGGGGTTTTATAGATTCTGGAAGTAAAATCGACACCCCTGCTGTTGCTGCCCATCACTCCTTAGAGTGTACTACTACAAATTCTTCAAAGTGCCTATGGACTAAATAGCAGTATTTTGGTGTTTTATTTTTGTGTTGTATGACGTTATTGTATTGAAGAGCTGTCTCCCAAAGCCTGGTTTGTCCTTTTGGTAACTACAGCAACAGAAACAGTTTTTACATTTGAGTTTTGCAGCTTTATAAATGAAGTAGGATTTGTTATCAGATTGCATACTTGAAAACAATTCTATAGTCTACATACTTACTGGATTTTATGTCCCTGCTGATTATTGCAGTTAGTTTTTTTATATAAAATAAAAGACTACAGTGAAGTTGGTTGGATTTTCTAAGTAACTTCCTATGTAAGTGGAGTTTTTTTGTAGTGAATAATAAATTTTAAAATGTATACCCTATTACAAATGTGTTATATTTAATATGAAATATATGGAGATACTCTGATTTTTATGTATATACCTTTTTTAACTTTTCACATATGTACAGCAGTTTGAGGGGTGGGTTTTTGTGTTTTGTTTTGTGTAGACAGATTTTTCTTTGGGCCTCCTTTCACAAAAAATGATATAGACTTATTATTAATTATGAACGCTTGGCCTTAGCTTACACTTGTCCCTAACTAGTTCTTAGAACTTAAATTAAGCCCTATCTTTGAATGTACACTCTTTTACGTGGCTCGGTTAACCTTGACTCTGTACTGCCCACCCTGCTTCCTCTCCATCTGGCTGGCAACCCTGCTGTTTTCCTCTCCGAGTCCTCTCTGACCCCAGAAGTCCCTCCTACCCTCTTCCTGTCCAGCTTATGGCCATTCAGCTCTGTATTAACCAATCAGAGTGACACCTCTCACAGTGTAAAGGAATAGTCTGCAACAATTCTGTTTGTTTGCTGCTCCCAGGGACTTAGCCTAAGCCTTAATGCAAACCGGCTGATCAGCCACCTCCATTCCCTGGCGCTTCCTCTCGCCTCTCAGATTCACTACATGAAACAGACTTTCTCCATCATCCATTTAAATTGGCAAACACCTCAGAGAGAGAGAGAGAGAGAGAGAGAGAGAGAGGTAACCATATATGTAGATATGTGAATATCCATCTCAAAGAGAGTTAGAGATTGGAACCCTAACTTCCTGAACCAAAAAAGAAAGAAATTCAAATTTTATTGTTTTCTTTTTGTTGTTATCCATCCAGTCTTCTACATTTTTCTTACTTTTCATTTTTGGGCAGTTTTTGTTGGTGTGTGTTTGTGTGTGTGCACGCGCACACGCGTGCTACTACATGTATATGCATGTATACAAGCGTGTTAGTACATGTGTATGCTTGTGAAGGCCACACGTCATCAATGAGCATCTTCCTTATTCTCTTTCTTACTCTTCGTGAAACAGGATCTCCCCCTCCCTCCGCTTCCCTTCTTCCCCCCTTCCCTCTCTCCCTTTCCCCTCCTCCACTCTTTCTCCCCCTCTCCCCCTCTTCCCCTCCCCTGTTCACCCCCCAAACTTGGGATTTTCCATTTCTGCTAAACTGTCAAACCGCAGGAATCCATCTGTCCCTGCCCCCAGTGCTAGGATTGCAGACAAACTGTACGCCCAGGTTTTACAAGGCTGCTGTGCATGCAAGCTCAGGTGCTCCAGACAGTCTATATTTTTCTAACATCTTAGTTCTCTATCCAGATTGAAAGTGCTAAGCATTTCGCAAGATTTCATAATGCCTTGGCAGAAGCTTTTAAAAAGGAAAACAAGTTTAATTCAAAATAATCCTGCCAGTTTTTAAGACACAAACTATACAGGAGATAAAAGGTATCTCGGTGTCTTTGAAAGAGGTCTCATTTAGTCCTGGCTGGCCTCAGATGGGCTACATAACCAAGAATGACCTTGAACCTCGCACGTCATGGCCAGTGTGAAGTGCTGGATAGTGGACCTAGAGTCCATGCGTGCTGGCAAGCATCTTCCAGCTGCTCTTCACCCCACCCCAGCCATGGCGCTGTTAACACTGGCTTACAGACTGGATTAGCCTGAGCTGATCTCTGCGATCCTGATGACCCCAGGATGACCCCATCTCTGGCTCACCATAGAAAGAAAGAGGGATAGAATGGAAATGCTTAGGAGCTACATCAGAACCACAGCTGCTTTTTCATCAACAAAAAACAAAGTCTCTAAACTCAGGGGATTATGGGGGAAAGGAGAAAACAAGCCATGTGCTTTATCCTGCTGAGTGCCTCTTTGCTATATTCCCATAAAGCTTGCAGCACAGAGCGAAGATGGAATTCTGAACAATGTTGAAATTAGGAGCGGCAGGGCTGCGTCCCCGGCACCCGGCCGCTCGCATGGCTAGCTTATGCCCAGAAATAATTACACGGAAACTGTATTCTTTCAAACACTGCCTGGCCCGGCTAGTTCCAGCTTCTTATTGGTTAGCTCTTACATATTGTTTTAACCCATTCCTAATATTCTGTGTAGCCCACGAGCTGGCTTACCAGGGAGGATCTTAACCTGCGTCTGTGTGGCGCAGGAGAATCATGGCGACTGCTCCACCAAGCCTCCTTCTCCCAGAATTCTCCTCTGTTTTCTCCACCCACCTAAGGGTGGGCCTTATCAAGGGGCCTAGGCAGTTTCTTTATTAATAAGAAATCACTCCCACATCAGAACAAGAGTATTTAGGGCGCTTTCTTAGCAAAGGTGTAGCCCAGGCTTTTTTGTGAGAGTAGGTTGTCAGTCCTGTCAAGCTGCTGGGTGACATCTGGTAGTTGTAAAGCTGTTCTGGGTAAAAACTGACTATGTAAAATTTCCTTCCAAGTCTAGTCGTTTGAATAAAAACATTTTGTCAGGATGGGCGGGTGAGTTTCTGTGCGTGTATGCATGTTTGTGCATCTTGAGATAGTCACTAGAGAGCCCAGCTGCCCAGATTCATGATACTCCTTCCCAGACTCCTAAATGCTGGGATTAGAGGTGTACACTGTAACACCCGACAAAGAACAACTCTGGAAATCATATGCACATTCGCATTCGTAGTAGTTCATAGCGCTTTCTAGACAGGGAGAGAAACACAACGTTAGCCGGGCTCGGTGGTGCACACCTTTAATCCCAGCGCTCTGGAGGTCAGTCTGGTCTGCAAAGAGAGTTCCAGAACAGCCAGGGCTGGTAAATAAAGAAACCCTGTCTTGAAAAACCAAGAGAGAGAGAGAGAGAGAGAGAGAGAAAAGAAATACAACTTTATTATGAAGCCACAGTGTCATTTTAATAATTTTATTATCTAGAATTGGATTTCCTTTGACTATTAGATTGTACCATCTTAAATTTAACAGTTTACGTGAATACTTGTGAAATTATTACTCATAAATGATGGCTTGCATGTATATGTATATGAAAAGTATCCTGAGTCCATGGTTTTTTTATAATCCCTTTCACCTTCAGAATGGAAGGAGCTCTATAGATTTACATTTATATCATGTTTAAGTGAAGGGAAATCAAGCGTTTATCTGACCTTCCTGCACGGACTAGCACCTTCTCACAAACGCGCTCCCAGGAGACCCTTTCTTTCTTGCTCTCCTGGGCTCTCTGTTGGACTCACAGCAGGTGTCTTCCTATAAACACAGAGGAGAAGAGTCAAAGCCTGCTAACATTCTTCTACAGTGTCCGTGAAGGACAAACAAGCCATGCTAAGTACTTTCCCCTCTGATTAAATTCCTTTAGGATTTTGTATAACCACATCCCCAGATCCAAACTATGTGTGCTTCATGTTGTGCCGGATCATACGGCTGGGCGACACCCTGGAAAGTCATTCAGTGCCATCTCTGCTTGATACAACCTCAAAGGGAACAACTTGTCACTCCTGCCTCTATCTTGGCTAACATTCCATACATCACTGCAGGGTAGAATGTGCTAATATGACGTCATTTGTAATATTTTGGGAGCCCCACAGAGCTAGGATTTCTGTTGACTTCTCCATTCCTGAGTTTGTGTGTGCAGTATTCTTTACGACATTTTTCATTTTCCACGGTGCCTTTCTCCACTGTTCCTGACTTTCTCATCATCTTGGTATTCACAAGACCTAACACAGAAGAACCAACAAGCAGATAGGAAGGAGCGGAGAAGGAGACAGGAGCACAACAGGTGTTCACTAGGTGTTAATCATTGCGGAATAATTCTAGTAAAAAATGCTGTGCGTGCCATTTACCCTGGGCAGGCTGCATGCTCAGGAATAGTTGGCCAACGCTAAACAGACTCCATGTTTTGGTTTTGTCTCTTTTTTTGTCTTATTTTTTGTTTGCTTGGTTTTGGGTGTGTGTGTGTTGTGTATGTGTGATGTTTGTTTGGTTCATATGAAGTAGGAGGAGGTCTGGAAAGAGTGGGGGCGTGGGGAGGAATATGACCAAAATGCATAAAAATTTTAAAATGAAGTTTAAAAAAGAAAATGCCTTATTTAGGCAAGACAAATATGAACACAGGTGTTCCTAAAACAGTCTTCCGGCACGTGTCCTTAGGGAGAGCTCATGGCCAGAGTTACTTCCAAAGGCATTCCTGCCCTGCCATTGCTCATGTGCTCGAGAGTTAACTCTTGTACCCAGCACGTGAAATGGAAGCTGCTACCATCTAATACAGCCTGCAAAAACAAAACCATGGCCCCACACCCTTCCCTCTGCTCTGTTTCTGAAACTCAACTTGGAATCATACAAGTTCTTAAAGGTAGAGTTTGTCAGAATTTTTCACAAGTTCAATAAGAAAATGAGAGCGAATGGCTTCTAAAGGCAAGAACAGTGATGATGTGTGGTGGATTTGGAGCTGGGCAGATTAAAATCGCACCTCTAACAAACTGCTGTAACTACAAACTTCTCTGGCGCTGTGTTTCTCAGTTACTGTTTATGAAACAGTGTATGCAAAACAAAAAGCCTTGATCTTAAGTCTAATATTTAAGCAAGTAATAATGCCTAATATTGATGATGCCCAAGATCTCAAAGTGTGTTAAATGATCTCATGAAATTCAAACTTCAGTACTGTGGGTAAAGCATCAACCTCAGGAAGAAAGACTCCCTCAAAGCAGAAGCAAGGGCCTAATGCCCTGGAGCAGGAGGAACAGGTGACTCCTAGGGGCTCTTAAAGGGGCAGATTTGATGGGGACCCTGTGATATAAATGAAATGAACAAAGGCTCAGTGTGGGAAAGTGAGCAAGATTTGAGAAGACTCACCTACATAAGCACTAACAGATGCGGGGCTGATAGGAAAGTTAGAACTGAACCCACACTGAGGAATCCACTTCGTTCAGGCAAAGATTTTCAGAAGAAGAAATGGCAGGAAACCAAGCTGACTGGTCACTCAAATGGACTAGACTGGGCATGTAAATTCTGTGCTAAGAGTTCATGTTTCAGGGCAGCAGCAAAAGGTAGACCATGCTGGTGAGCCACAGTTCATGGATGGAGGGAAAGTTATGTAGGGAAAGCCTCAAGAATCCGAAACTGGCCAGCACCTGGAAGGTCCACCTTTATCCCAGCACCTGGAAGGCAGGACCAGTCTAATCTACATCATGAGTCCTGGGCCTGCCACGGCTACAGAGAGACCCTGTTGCAAAAGAAGAAAAAGAAAAGAACCCAAAACTAGGCAGTTAAGAAACTAGAACTGGGGATAAAAATCTTGATGTTGGGCTGGAGAGATGGCTCAGTGGTTAAGAGCATTGCCTGCTCTTCCAAAGGTCCTGAGTTCAATTCCCGGCAACCACATGGTGGCTCACAACCATCTGTAATGAGGTCTGGTGCCCTCTTCTGGCCTGCACGCATACACACAGACAGAATATTGTATACATAATAAATAAATAAATATTTAAAAAAAATCTTGATGTTAATTTTGGTTTCATTCAGTTTTAAATTAGACACTGCTGGGAATTTCAGGTGGAAATATCCATCAGAACAAAGGAAGGAGCCCTAGCATTATACTAAAGTACCAGTTAGAGTCTTTGTCTACAGAACTAGAGCTGCGGCCACAAGGCAGGGTCTGAGTTTGTCCCCACTTCACTCCAGCTGTGAGACCAACACACCAGCCAACCTGGCCTGACACGGTGGCACAGACCTGCGGGCACAACACACGGAAGACTGAGGCTGGAAACTGAACGACAGCAGCCTGGGCTACCTAGTTCACTTCAGGTGTGTGGTCTCGAAAGACCCGGCCTCAAGGAAAGAATAAAGGGGAGAAGAGGAAAGAAGACACACGTAGACATAGTCACAGATAAGTGGAAATGTTTCTATGTCTCATGAACTAAACTGTTGGTAGTTTAGCTCATGTTGGTAGGCTTCATCTGGAAAACATTTATCTGGTTTCAACATTTTGCAAGCAAATCTATTATGTCATATTCTCTGAAGTGATTAAGGGGCTAACGATTAGTTTGGATAAAATAAAAAGCCAGGGAGTTTTGTTATAGATCAGACAAGGTAGCAGAAGTCTGAAACAATTTATCCATGATGACCGAAGACAGGAACTCTAAAGGATGAAAATGTTAATGTCTCTCAGTCCACATGATGTCAGGACAAGCTGTCCCCAGGGTCACATCACAGTGGTTTTTGAGACACGGCTTCTCTGTGTAGCCTTGGCTGTTCTGGAACTCACTCCGTAGACCAGCCTGGCCTCAAACTAATAGATCTGCCTGCCTCTGCCTCCCAAGTGCTGGGGTTAAAGACATGCGCCACCTCGCCCAGGTCTTACAGAAGACTGGGAGTCCAAGTCTAGTCTCATGAGACTGAATGGTTGTAAGTACCCTGCTGACAAACTTTTTTTTGTTCTCATCCTATGTTTCTTGTATTGCTGATATGGGTTTGTTGGGAGGTTGTTTCTTCTACTAGAAAAACTAACACTGGGTGAAATCACTATTTAGATTCTTGTCCTTTTGATTTTGACTTTTTTTCATAACAAAAAATGTATATATTTGAAACTCAAAATACAGCTCCAGAAAGTAAAAAATAATGCTTATTCACAGTGGCAAAGAATGTCAAATTCACAGTCTTGATGGGAGTTCTGTAAAGTATTATTAGCTCTAGTTTGCAACACAAAAGCTTACCCACATCAAAAAAGATTATAGACAAGATTCAAATTCAGCCCCAACCTGAAGCTGACAATCTCAGCCTTTTCTATATTCTATTTGTTGTAATCTCCTGGCCTGGTCTGTCACCTGGGTACCGTGTCCCCTTTAATAGACAAGCTCTGCCCACTCCCAACCTTCCCACCTTCCCCATCTCCAGGCAAGCAGATCTCTCTCCAGTCCTCCCCCTCCCCTTCTTTTGGAGAGGCAACTTCTGCCTCTATCCTCTCTCCCTTCCCCCTTTCCCCCTTCTCTCCTTCTCCTTCACTTTCCCCTCCATTACCCACTAAATAAACTCTATACCCAAACTTTCCCTCAGCACGGGTATCTGTCCATCTCCCGCAGAGGCCTCAGGCCACCCACCAGGAACACACGGGTCCCCCACCATATCTTTATAAATGATAACACTATTTATCAACAAGGATGAATGTATTAAGAACACCAACCGTAACCACGACAGTGGGGACCTGGACTTTCTCCAGTGTTTCCTTGAGTTGATCCACCTCTGCTCGATATTCGTCCAGCTGACACTCTAGCTTTTCTCTGCGGAGTCGCTCATAGGCCAGCTGGTCCTGCAGCTCTTTGATAGTCCTATCAAAAATGTTTCTTCAGTCAATCCCCATATACCTAACAACTATTTTAGTTAACTGTGGGAAGCATCTATACTTTAAAGAAAATAAAATCATTTATTTGTAAACTGTATTTAGGGTCTTATAAGAATTAGCAGTGATTTAAGTACTGGGGACAAATAGCGGCCAACAAATAAATAAGCAAAACATGTGGTATGCAGGAAGGTAACAAGAACTAAGAGGGAAATAAAGCAAGAAACAGTAATATAAAATGTGAAGCAGGTATTAACACGTCTGTGCTGGTTAGTTTTTGTCAACTTGACACAAGCTAGAGTCACGTGGGAGGAGGGAGTCCCAAGTGAGAAATTCCTCCCACTAGACTGACCTGGGGACATGCCTATGGGGCATTTTTCCTGATTAAAATGAATGATATGGGAAGGCCCAGCCAGAGCCACCAGGACAGGTGGTCCTTAGGTAATAAGAAAACTGGTTGAGCGAGCTATGAAAAGCCAGTCAGGAAGCAGCTTCAGTTCCTGCTCTGGGTTCTTGCCATGAATTCTTGCCCTGACGTAAGGACAGGTGTGCCTGGAAGTCCCCCAAACTGGTTCCGGTCAATGTTTCACCACAGCAACAGAAAGGCCAACTAGGACAGAAAATGGTACCAGACACTGACTGTTGCTGCTGATGGCAACAGGCAAGAGTGCCTTGTCCCCAGTGCTGCCATTTTGGCTTCAGATTCCATTTTACCTGCAGGGTAAAACGAAGTTCCCCTTCCCCACCCCTAGGGGAGCTGGGGACCTTCCAAAAGATGACCCATCTCCTCCTTAAACAATAGAAACAGTCTGTTATGCATCTTTAGTGCTCTAGACACGTTATAGCTGTTCCTAACAGAAGGAACAAGTGAATCTGATTGGTTGGACTGAAAAGCTTACATTCTACATTGCTTGACAATGATGGAACACGAAGGGAAAACCCCTAATCTTTGAATCCCGATTGGTGGGAAAATGAACTGTATTTTGGCACAGATGTCTCTTAAGTACTTGCTGAAATGACCATGGGGAACACAGTAGATCCCACGTCTAGTACTGCCCACAGTAAATCTTGCTCTGCGGAACCTGTGTCTGCTTGGGTTGACTCAGAGACTTGGACCCACAGCACTGTGACAGACCTGGCCATGTTGTTCTGGGGAGGATTGTGGAAGTTTCTGGAACTTTAGGCTCTAAGTACTAAAAGCTCGTGAGCTGTTGTGGGAGTTCGGAAGGAAGAATTCTGAGAGATGTAGGGTAATCTGTAAAGTTTCTGAAAGAAGCAGAGACTCTACTGGGCCAGCATGACTGGAACAGTTGAGTAAGACAGTCATGTACATTAGCGGTAAAGAGAGCCAGAACAAAGACAGCCCCATCGGTCATAGGAAAGACAGCTTTCAGGAGTAAAGCAGGCAGCCACGACAGGACATACACTGCACCATCATGGTCTCGTTTAAGCTTTCGAATAATTTTTCTGGATGCCAAGTTAAGAACAAACTACAGGGTAAGGAATATGGGTAAGAGCAGGGTCAGCAGGCTGAGAGAGCTATGAAGAAAACATGACAGCTATCCAGATAACAGGTGCTGTGGCTAGAGCCAGAGATTTTGTCTCTGGAACTGAACCGTGAGGACAGCACAGTGGTGGCCATGCTGGGCCTATAATTTAGTGAACAAAGAAATGGATTTCATCATTTTCTGAGTGGGAAGTTCAGTCTAATAAGAATATTTACAGATCATGTTACCTGTGCTGGCTGAATGATTTAAAATAGCTGTGGTGTCAAAAACTCCAGAAATAAAGTCAACTTTACAAGATGAAAATAGTCTAGAAGACTGGAATCACAATGGCCTGAGTGTGTTCAACACTTGGCTGATGTTATGTGAAGTCTATGATTTCACGACTTTAAAAACATAAAGGATTTGGGGGGGGGGGAGGATGGGACCTAACTCCATGGCAGGATGGAAGCGCACGTTTCCAGGCAGAAAGCCTCACGTGGAATTCACGGGTGCTGCAATACAAAGCACGGGTTTAAGGACATTACTTCTCAGACTCCAGCTGTCCTTTCTTCTGCTGGAGATCCTCCTCTGTTATCCCACCCAAGTGTCTGAAGTTGCTCTCCGCGATCTCCAGAAGTTGTCTCAATTCCACAATCTTCTTGTGGGCTCTCACTGAAAGACAGTTGAGTAGGATCTGCATTTAGATGACAGGATATATATACGCTTACAGGATGGTGACTCCCTCCCAACGTCTGCTTCCTTTTTGTGTGCAACAGCCTTATAAAATAGTTATTAATTTTCTTTTATGTATATGAGTGTTTGCCTGCATGTATGTCTATGGACCACATTTGTGCCTGGTACCTGTGGAGGTCAGAAGAGGGCCTTGGACACCCCAGAACTGGAGAACAGATGGTTGAGAGCCACTGTGTGGATGTTAGGAACCAAACCCAGGTCCTCTTCAAGAGCAAAAAGTGCTCTTAACCATTGAGCCATCTCCATCTCTTCAGCCCTATTTACTTCTGCTGTTTATGGAAGGAGCTGATGGGAGTGCCATACATACGTACAAGGGTGAACATCAGTGATGTAAGCAATGAAGTGCCCAGGGGAAGGATTCTTTACCTGCCATTGGAACATGCATCAGATGCTGATACTGATGCTATAGGCAAGATGGCTTAAAGAAGCTTAGCAGTGTTTTAAGATGAGAAGTACCAGACCATGCATTATCTACTGCATGTTCAAAAATTAGAGAAAACCAATGCCAGGATCTTCAGGCTCTCTCTTAGTTGAATTCACAATGGAAGGATCTCACAGGTCCCTGGAAAATAAGCCTAAGACTGTACTGGAAGGTTTTAAATCTTTTTAAAGGAAAAAATAAATCTAGACATGAATCTCAAATTTTTCTTAGAAAATAGTTTAAGCACAATTATATATTCCAACCAAAATAACAAAAGCGCCCTCCAAAGATCAAAAGAAAGGGGAACTGACATTTTTCTGAGCCTCTGCCACAAGCTAGGCAGTTCCTATTGTTAGTGTATGAAATTAAGCCTTATAACAATTTTGTAGGGGTAGCAATAGCAACGTTGTTGATTTTCTTAGATGAGGAAACTAAGTCCTGAGAGCAACAGAGAGAGCTAAAAGTGGGAAAGCTCTGGTGTCTGAATTCACTGCCTAAGACCTACTGTTCACGCACTCCATGGCTGCTTGTGCTTCGATTGGTCTCAACTCAAACACATTCAGAGAGCCACAGAAAGCATCCATCTCCTTCACTAGAACAAAGGACTGCTCTCTGACCAAACACAGACATCAAGGTTACATCACATGAAATACTCTCTACAGGAATCAATGGGTGTGGTGACAAGGGTGTTATATAAAAAAAGTCTAAAGCCTTATGTCCACTTACCAGGTGGCTTTAGACAAGTAACTTAGCATCTCTAAACCCAGGCCGTTTTATAAATCAGATAATATGATAGTCTATTAGTGTTTCTTAAGAGAGAACACAGATATTATCATTCCCATACACTTACCGTGATCAATAACTGTAAAGTTCTACAGAAATGCAAACCTTTCACTAGAGTCAAATTCCTGGCAGAAGAGTTCTATACCATCAGCAGAAATGCCACAGAAACACAATTTGCTCTAATTACCAGACTTCGGTTTAATTCAATTTTTTTTAAGCATAACACCAATAGAAACCACAGCCCCATTGGCTTCTGGGTGTCTATTTGTACCAACATGTATTCTGCGGGAGGGAGGGGCACTCTAACCTAACTAACTTAGAATGTTTGAGTAGCTATCCATTTGCTAGAGACCAAGTCTCTCTCAAACTCACGTTCAAGCCCTGTACTCCAGTGTGATGTTATGTGGAGACAGGGCTTTAGAATGTGGCTGGGGTTAAAGGGCATGACAGCAAGTGTTAGGGAATATTATGTTAAAAGGTGTGTTGCGTTTGTTTATGCTGCATTTGTTTAACTCTGTGAAGCTGTGATTCTTTGCCTATCTAGAAGATCTGATGGTCTAATAAAGAGCTGAACGGCCAATAGAGAGGCAGGAGGCCAGTAGGTAGAGAGAATAGAGAGGAAAACCTGGGAGAAAAGGAGGAGGACATCAGTGCCAGCCCTCCAGCCACACAGCAATCCAGAGTAGGATTTACAGAAGGAAGAGAATGCGGAAAGCCCAGAGGCAAAAGGTATCGGGATAATGTAAGAAAGCCGGCTGGACACAAGTCAGGCTAAGGCCCAGCGTTTCTAAGTAAGAATGAGCCTTTTTGTGAATCATTTAGGAGCTGGGTGGTGACCCACAAGAGCCTGAAAGCAAAAACATCATACTACTACTACAAGCAAGGGTACTGTTCTCATGAGATTGGTATCACTAGAGGACAACACTTTAGGCTTCAATGGCATCCATGTTCTCTAGATGCTCCTCACTCTTCCATTGTGAGTGCATAGTCACATCAAAGTCGGAGTGGACCCTTCTCCATAAAACAGTCATGTTAGACTTTGAACTAGGATCCAGTCCCTAATGGTAAGAGATAAATTTCTGTTGTTTAACTTTCTCGTGTTTAATTACAACGGTCTGAGCATGTTAAGACATCATTAAATGGAATCAGATTATCCTCCAAGTGGTCATCATGAAAATAACTGAGACGCTAGAAATGTTATATTCTTTCTCATCCTCCAGTCTACTATATCCCCAGTAGTGAGAAAGATAGTCTAACCACAAACCAATTAGCATGGTTGCCATGGTTTAAATGACAGTGTCCCTAGGAGGCTCTGGTATTTGAACGCAAGGTCCCTAATTGATTGCTTGAAGAAATTCAGCTGTGTATCCTTGCTGGAGGAAGTCACTTGAGTTGGACTCTTGAGAGCAAAAAACCTCCCATCACGTTGAGTTTGCACTCGCTCTCCTTCATGCTTGGGTTTGATGGCGTGCACTCTCAGCTTCCTGCTCTGGCTGCCACGCTTGTGGCTTGCAGCTTGCTACTCTAACTACACCCTCCCAAGATAGATACTCCCACTCCTTCTCTGAAATGTTTGGTCGGGGTATTTAGCAACAGAAAAGTAATTAATACATGCTCTCAGATGTTAGGAGCACTTGCTGCTCTTCCAGAGGATTCAAGTTCGGATCCCAGCACCCACATTTAGTGGCTCACAATCTGCAACTCCACCTCCAAAGGCTTCCAAGGACACCTGTACTCATGTGCACAGACACACAAATGCACACACACATGCACACACACTACATACACACATAACTTAAAATAGAAAATAAAAATATTCTTGAAAGAAAAAATGACAAACACTTCCATGGTTATAGAAAAATCAGTTCCAAAGCAAGGAGAATGGTTTATGTTTATCAGTGTAACTCTAGTACTTATACACAGCCTGACACATAAAATTATTCAGGAAACACATGCTGGATGATAGAAGAGAAACTGAGAAACCAATCTCAGGAACATCTCGTAGTGCTATATTGACTTCAGAGAAATGGCCTTTTTATTTATTCTCTGGAAATCTAGATACGTAAACAAGCAGAACTGGTCAGATACTGGTTTTCTCCACAGCCAACCTCTAGACACTGTATGGCCTTACTCCTGCTATCTGGTTAAAACCTCAAAATGTGTGTGTGTGTGTGTGTGCGTGTAATATCTTAATCGGAAAAGCATAGTACTAATGCAAGCTCTGCTGGAGTGAAAATCTCTAGAACAAAGAGCCTGGAGCAAAACAAGAATGTGTCTCTAGTAGTCATGGGCCTCCATCACAGACTGTAGGTCATGTGTCTCTGGTAGTCACGGGCCTCCTTCAGAGACTGTAGGCCAAGGAACTATACAGATACTACTATATCTTGCACAATTCTAAATGAGTGTCCTTGACACATTCTTACATTAGAAACCTCACCTCTCCTAATTAACGACCCATCTGAACTGGCATACTCTCCTCAGCCTCCATCCAGTCTGTTACATCCCCAGTAGTAGAATAATAGTCTTTCACAAAACCCAAACGACATCACCTCTGCCCCAAACTCCCCCAATGACTTGGAAGAAAACCTAAAGCTAAATTCTTCATATGATTCCTACTGGGCCCACTCAGCTCTCGACCGTCTTGTTAACTTCTCCCTAGTGAGTCCTCTCAGCCTTTGCACACGCTGTTCAGGATTTTCTCCTAAGATCTCGGTACAGTTCCTTCTCATCACTCAGGTCTCTTCTGGAATGTCACCACAGAATCCTAACCGTTACCTGTACCACCACTTCATTTTCCTTATACTCCTATTTTCTTACCAATTGTTTATTAGCCTCCCCTTGACTGCCATCACCAAACAGAGGTTCCTTTGAATTGATCCACTTTCTCCAGTAACAACAACTGACGGCTCAGTAGACTATCGGTAAACTTTGAGAATATATGCAATAACAATTAGTGACAAAAAGAATCTGCCATGAATTTAAAAGAGAATGGGAAGGGATATATAGGAGGGTTTAGAGGGAGGAAAGAAAGGGAGAAATGTTGTAATTATAATCTCAAAAATATGGTGCCCTCTTCTGGCCTGCAGACATACACACAGACAGAATATTGTATGCATAATAAATAAATAAATAAATATAAAAATAATAAATAAATAAATAAATAAATACATACATACATACTGGTGCTGGAGAGATGGCTCAGTGGTTAAGAGTAGTTCTTGAGGTTTGATTCCCAGTACCACACGGTGCCTAGCAGCCATCTGTAACTGTAGCTCCTGAGGATCTGCCGCCTCCTTCTGAACTTTGTGAGCACCAGGCATGCATGCGGTGCACAGACGTGTATACAAGCAAAACTCCCGTGCATATTAAGATAATAAATCTTTAAAAAAAATATCATTACCAACAAACCTTAGAAATCACTGAGAGGCGTGTGTGTGTGTGTGTGTGTGTGTGTGTGTGTGTGTGTGTGTGCTCACGCTGGAATAGGAAGGAGTTGAAGTCTTTCTTTGTAGCCCATGCTTGCTCTGAGCTCACTCTATGGTCTGGACTAGCCTCAAACTTGTCGTCCTCCTACCCAGCCCCAAGCACTAGGCTTATCACTCCTGAGTTGTCCTTCCCTATGTCTGTGATCCACTCAAGTATGTCTGCCTCACTTAACTTCCTGAGCGTCCATGTCACATTCTTCCGTTCCAAAGGCTGCATCGTGTACTTGTTTACATTATCGATAATTCTCAGGACAAAAATACCAAGTTACTTTTCTCTGAAGACAGTGTCTTTGAATAATTTCCAAACTTACAGCAAAGTGTAGGCCTTCCTGTTCATTTTTATGTCTGTGTCTGTTGGGAGAGGCGTCCCCTGGAGTTGGGGTTACACTAGAAGCGGTTTTGGGAAATCAGCCTCTAAATGAGCAGCAAGAGCCATCTCACCAGCCCCAGTGGATTTTTTTTCTTTCTTTCTTTCTTTTTTGGCAGTGTGTGCGTATGATATGTGTTGTCTGTGTGCACACAATCATATGTTCACATGATCTTTTATGTGCACTCAGGCAAGCATATGCTACAACACATGTTTGAAGTTCAAAGGATAACTCCGGGGTTGGTCCTTGCTTTCCACCTTACTTGAGACATGATCTCTTCGTTGTGCATGGATGCACACTCCAGGTTACCTGGTCCTCGAGCTTCAAGATTTCTCCTGACTTTCCTCCCACCATGCATTGAGAGCACTGTGATTACTGAAGCACGCTGCTATGCCACCTTCATATGAGTGCTAGGGATTAAACTCAGGTCCTCACCAGTGCACAGCACATGCTCTCCCCCACCGAGCCATCTCCCCAGCCCACGGACACAGCTTTTCTGAATGGCTAGTTCATGACAGAGACAGCATACTCACTTCTGGCGTTTGCTTTGTCTGCGTCACTAAGACACAAGTCACCCTTGGCATCGGTGCTGCCCTCAACACCGTGTTTTACGAAGAACTGTGTGTGACTGTCATCAATTCCAACCTCGTCATCCATCTCGTATTTCTGCAGCCCCTCTAGCAGCTTCACTGCTGCCAAATGGGCAAATCTGTAAAAAGGAATTAATAATCAACCGGACCCACAAACTTCCATACAGTTAAACTGCAGTTTCATACTGAATTTACAAAACTTCTCCATATATGCACTTCTAGTAACCCACCAGCAAGCAAGGATGCAAACCTGTCGCTGAAGGGCTGGGAAACCTGACGCGCACTCAGCTCTGTGGGAATCTCCGTTACTGACTGCTG
Organism: Alexandromys fortis; assembly: GCF_014885135.2. Taxonomy (NCBI): domain Eukaryota; kingdom Metazoa; phylum Chordata; class Mammalia; order Rodentia; family Cricetidae; genus Alexandromys; species Alexandromys fortis. The sequence goes on along the minus strand of NW_026067967.1, from coordinate 594,121 downwards.
TGAAGGACTGCTAAAACTACACTGGGAGAAGAGATCGCATAGATCACCTTCAAACAGAATCACTCTAGTGAATACAGAGCCTAGAACCATCCTTCTTGATTCCCTTTTGTTAGCCCGAGACAGGTGAATTGAGTGTGGCTCCAGTTTTACAGTTAACTACACTTCTTACCATACTTACTCTTCGTCCTTCAACCCAAAGCACCTAGCTCAGTTTCGGAATTTAAAGAAACAATGCCCTTTCCTTCTGTTTTCTCTTTGCTCTTTCTCACATTTCATGAAGCCTCTACTAATAAATTGTTTCTCTTAGAGATTTTTCTGTTGTGAATAAATGAAACAAGCGTACTTTCCCACAATGCTGTTAACTGAAATATGTAACACTTTCTTCTAGGACATGAAGAATCACCAAATGCCAAACACTATTTTCCACATTGTTATAGTTGTTCCAATTTTTCCATACACTCGTATTTTGAACACCAGGTCAGATCCCCAGCTTGTGGTGCTGTGTGAAAGGCCTTGAGGAGATGAAGTCTGGCTGACAGAAATAGGCTGCTAGGGATAAGGCTTTGTAGATTATATCCACCCCCGGAGAGGCAGAACTGTGCTTCTGGCTTTCCAGCATGTGTATAACTATCCCATACGCTCACTACCATGCCTTGGCTGCCAAGCCTTCCCCGGGATCAGCTGAAATTCTCTGCAGCCACGAGCCAAATACATTTTTCTCCTCTCAAGTTGTTGGTTATGTATTTTGGTTATAGCAGTGCAAATAACAATAATAATAATAATATACTCATATTTTAAACTACACATGTATGCATATTACATTCTTATTTTTATCAGGTACAACAAGCACATTATTAACACCATATCAATATGGCTGGTGGCATCGCACTTGCCTAGCATGTACAAGTACCCAGGTGATGAGTCTATACAGAGTTGTGCGGCTGACCAAAGGAGAGAGCAAGGGGCTATGGGAGACTGTAGACAGCCAGAACACTCCTGTATCTGTACCAGATTGAACACGGGGTGTGGCTGCAGGCGTGTGCAACAGTTAGTGATCAGGTCAGATCCAGACACGTTGTACCTTACACTGTGAACTACATGGGATAGAACAGCTGGTCTCAAGCTCTACACGTTTCCCATCCTTGCCTTCAGAACAGTGGGCATGTCTGCTATGCCCACCTTTGTTTTTTTAACTGCTTTATTTTCTTTTCCCTGTTACTTCCCAACCCTTAATTACACACACCTTTCCTCTCTTGCCCATTTTCCTGCTGCTTTTCCCTTATCCATATTCCTCATTTTACTAGTATTTTACCTGAATTAAAATTTAATATCCTAATTTACCCTATAAATTACTTTATTTGTCCCTTCTTATTCTTCTTGGGGATATATTTCTTATTTTCTTTTTTGTATTTTACTATGTTTAAGTATTAGCTTAGGTTATGATGGCACATGCCCACAATCCTGGCACGTAGGAAGCTGATACAGGCAGATTGCAGGCTAGCTTGGATTATATGGCAACTTAAAGCCAGCCTGGAATATGGAGAAAGACCCTGTCTCAAACAAGCAAATAAAGTTGTTCTTGATAAAGTCACAAAAGAATGAAGAAAGTATAACATTTTCAATAAATATTACTACAATTGATATCTATATGCAAAAGAATGAACTTGGATGCACACCTAATATAACACAAAAAGGAAATCACAGCAGACCATGGACATCACAGCCAAAAACTATACAACTTCTAGAAGAAAATATAGTCAAAAAAATTTCAAGATCAAACACCAAAAGCACAATTCAAAAAAGGAAAACTTTGTTGAGACTCACTTCCAAAGATATTTTAAGGGTATGAAAAATATCTCAAAGTGAGACAAAAATCTTACAAAGGTTATTTTCTGAGAAAGAGCTATTCTAGAATATATAAAGAGTCCTTAAAACTCAACAAAAAGAAAACAATCCAAACTAAGCATAGTGTGGCACAGACCTCTAATGCCAGCACCAGGAAGGCTAAGACAGGAATGCAAGTTGATGGCGATCCTGAGCTACACACGAAGTTAAGTGGGTGACTGGGCCCAGCCAGACATCAAATCAAGCCTCATGGGCCACTGTAGCCCATACTCATGATATAAATTCAAGCAGTTCTGAACAACTAATATGCAAGATATGTTACAGCATCTCCTCCAAGCATCAATATAAATACTGCTTCTTCAGAAAATGTTCTTGACAACCATCCAAATTCTATCAGCTGTGACTTCTTTTATATCTCTTACTATCATCTATACCATTTCCAAACCCACACCATTGATGAAGAGAAAGAGTTGGGAGTTTTCCTTATTTATAGATAGCATGTAATATGGGTGGGACAATGATTGTAATTATTAAGGAGTTTTGCTTGTATATTCATTTTCTTTGAAGTATAAGCTTCTAGGGGTCCCATGATCATAAGCTCCTGGTTGGCAGACACTGTGTATTCCTAGATTTACAGTCACAGTACCTGGACCATAGCAACTACACAGAACCCACTGAATAAACAACAACCAAATGAGAACACAGATACGCAGTAACTATTCCTCGAGGGCCTGACCTGAAGGAGCTCACAGAGTTTTGTGATAAGGCTACATTCATTTCTCACATAAATTTCTAAATATGATCTAAACCCCTTAGAATTACTTCTCTATTATCACTGCGATTTTTGCTTTTTGCCAGTGTTTCTCCACAAAGTATCAAGGATATCTGGGTGAAGGAATGCATTGTGTACACTATTAGAGTACTGCAGAAGACCTAGGAGTCCTGAACCTCACCTCCTTATGTGGTAGACGTCATGACTTTTGCTCTTATTTCTGCATGTCCCTTCCCCAGAGGAGAGAGAACTAACATGACAGTACAGCTGATAATAATTGCTTTAAAGAACGCAGATCAACTTAAAAACTGTGATTCCATCAGCATCTCAGTGAGTCCCCCAAACTTGTGTTAAAATACCAGAAATTTCCAGGCACAGGAAAGCAAATGCACAGCTTTAAAGCACAAGCCAGGAGCACAGCAGACAGGAGCACAGCAGACAGACAGGAGCACAGCAGACAGACAGGAGCACAGCAGACAGACAGAAGCACAGCAGACAGGAGCACAGCAGACAGACAGGAGCACAGCAGACAGACAGGAGCACAGCAGACAGGAGCACAGCAGACAGGAGCACAGCAGACAGACAGGAGCACAGCAGACAGGAGTTTATACCTCTTAGCCACATCGCTGGGTCTCTCTCCTGCCTTGTTGGTAATACTGCTGTTGGCTCCCATCTCAATTAACCACTGCAAACACTCTAGGTGGCCTTGTCCAGCAGCTTTTAAAAAGAAGAAAACAAGAAAACACGTAACACGTATAGAGAAAGAGGTTATTGGAAACAGCTTTCTGAATGTTTGATATTGTAGTAACTAACAAAAGTAGGCTGTGCAAATATTTTCTTTTTCACTTGTACATTTATTAGACAATAAATCAAACACCTGTTGTGTTCAGATAATTTTGGGTACAGATATAAAAATTGGAGCTCACAGTTCAAACAAGCAAGTCACAGACTCAAAACTAGGATCCAGTCTTTCCACCCCTACCCAAGTGCTATGTCATACTGCATAACTCCTAAGTAGAAGTCTCATGCCACACACCAAACAACATTGTACATTCCAACACAAGGGCCTCAGGGACATCAAAATCTTGTTCTATGCCTACTTACTGCACATGAAAATCACACACAAAACAATCTCTTCTCAAAAATTTTACATCTTTTCATTTACTTTATGTCTGTACCTGCACACATTTATGCCTGAACAGTGTCAAAGTGGAGGGCAAAGGACAACTTCCAGGTGCATCCATCATGTAGATTCTGGGGATCAAACTCCCATCAGCAGGTTTGGCAGCAAGCACCTTTACCCACTGAACAGTATCACTGACACACACCCCCACAATCATACTGTAGCGTAGACAGACAGGCAGGCAGACAGACAGACAGACAGACGGGGTCTCAATACTCAATGAATGTACTGGGAGATAGGTACTGTTAAGTGTCATAAATATATGACGGCTACTAAGGCCCATAAAGACAGCATCACTTTGGTCTTTAGCAACTTGTTCTGTTCCCCCAATTCCTACTCCCTTTCCTCCTTTCTCTCTCTTCTACCCAGAACCAGCTGACCAAAAACAGCTACAGGATTGGCCAAAGCTCTGTAAGTAAATACCCATTAGACAAACACAGTAACATATTCTGTTCTTAAATGTAATCAAAAATATTATTTAGGATCATGAATAATGGTATGGTTGAAAATAATTAGTTTAGCCTGATATTTCTATCACAGGCAATACACAGGGAAAAGGAAGGATAAATAATTTATCTAAAATAGAATATAAGGCAAGTATTCTGAGCTAGAGGGAGAGCTCAGCCATTAAGAGCATTTGCTCTAGCAGGAGGAGCTGAGTGCAGTTCCCCAGCATCACATGGCAGCTCACAACCGTCTGTAACTCCAGTACCGGGATCTGATGCTCTCCTCGAGTTCGTTCAGGTACCAGGCATGCACATGGTGCATATCCATACATGCCGGCAAACACTCATGCACATTAAATAAAATGAGTATTTTTTTAAAGGAAGAAAAAAGAGCAGGGCATGGTGGCACACACCTTTAATCCCAGCAGCCAGGACAGAACAGAGCCAGGTGGATCTTGGAGTTTGAGGCCAGCCTGCTTTACATATATAGCCAGGGATATACAGCAAGATCCTTTTCTCAAAATAAAAATAAAAATAAAAGAAAGAAAGGAAAAATAACATAAATCTTCCAGGTGGTGTTGGCACATGGCTTTAATCCCAGTACTCAGGAAGCAGAGGCAGGTGGACTTCTGTGAGTTCAAGGCAACCCTGGTCTACAAGAGCTAGTTCCAGGACAGCCAGGCCTACACAAAGAAGCTCTGTCTTGAAAAACCAAACAAATAAATGAATAAATAATATAAATCTCTTTAAAACATTGTTGTAAGAGGTTTCCTCAGCAGTGTATTTCATAAGAGCATACCATAAGAGCGCTACCATAAGAGCAATGTCACCAAGAAACCTGACTGGCATTACCCTCACAGGTATACAATCTGGCCTCATAAAGGGCACTTGAATTAGGAATCAGGCACTGTATATTCACACACCACTCACTAATATCCACTAGGGGAGAATTCTGATCCATAACCGCTTTAAAAGCTGAATAACTCACGAGAAACTGTAAAAACGAAGCAAGCTCACCTTTGTGCATAGGAGTCGATCCATTATCATCACGCTCATTCAGATTGATTACTCCATCTCCGATCAATTTCTTAAGCACTTCTAAATCCCCATTAAAGGCAGCCACATGACCTGGAAACGCTAAATCTAAACAAGAAGTCAGCATTTTAGTGAACACAGGGATTTGTTCTTTCCCCTACCTCAAGCTGTCGTATAATTCAGATTTCAATATTATCTCAAGTATGACACTACTCAGGTGAGTTCAACTGACATACTGACAAAAAGAATTATAAAATACAATACTACTAAATGTACTTCACTGTCTAAAACAGAAAATTACAAATTATAACTAAATAAAATTTAAATTTTTTGCTTTTTGAAAACAAGACTGTGAGTGGGAGAAAGTGTTTGCAATTCACACCCGACAGATTATGTCCAGAATCTGCAAAACATCTCAAGCATCCAAAAATTAGAAAAGCGCTGGGTGGTAGTGGCATACACCTTTAATCCCAGCACTCGGGAGGCAGAGGCAGGCCAGTCTCTTGTGAGTTTGAGGCCAGCCTGGTCAACAAGAACAAGTTCCAGGACAGGCACCAAAAACTACAGAGAAACCCTGTCTCGAAAATCAAAAAAAAAAAAAAAAAAAAAACAAAAAAAAAAAAAAAAAAAAAAAAAAAAAAAAAAAAAAAAAAAAAAAAAAAAGAAAAGCTTTATCTTTAAGATGTCAGAAACTAAAAAGACATTTCACTACAGGACTGATATAAATGGCCAATCCAGGAAAAGATGCTCAAGCAAACATCACACACCATTAAAATGGCTACAACAGAACAGACTGATGATGACCTGTGTTGACAAGGATATAGAGCACTTTGGAAAAGAGTTTGAAAAGTAGCTCCTTAAGCTAGATATGTGCCCATCATATGTTTCACTCCTAAGTACTTACCAAAGAGGGATAGAAATAGATATCTATGCCAGTGGTTCTCAACCTGTGGATTCTGACCCCTTTGAGGGTTGAAGGGCTCTTTATTAAGGGACGCATATTACATACCCTGCATATCCAATATTTACATTATGATTCATAACAGTAGCAAAATTACAGTTACAAAGTAGCAATAACAATAATTTTATGACTAGGGATTACCTAGTCATAATAGGAGGAACTGTAACAAAGGGTTGCGGCATCAGAAAGGTTGAGAATCATGGTCTACGTAAACATATTAGCTACTCTTATTGATAGACAAATCCAAACTGAAAGCAATCCAAATGCTCACCTCTACTCAATTCTTCACGGAATGTGACACAGCAATAAAGAGAAATAAACTACAAATACACATAACATGTACGGATTCTCAAAATGACTCAATACACAAAGCTCTAGACATGGCAAGCTAATCTGTATTAACACAAAGCATATCAGTGACTGCATGGGGACACAGTAAAAGGAGCAGCAGGCTGGAAGAAGTCTGGGAAACCCAGGTATGATGGAAATGTCTGTATTTTAATTGTTAGGATGGGATCAGAGTGCATACATAAATCAAAAAATCATAAAATTGTATATTTGAATGCACTCTAACTGAAGTAAATTAAAAACTGATATTTAAGGGAATCATAATCAAAGAAAAAGGACAACCCACTTGTGAGAGAAAATTATATATGATAAAAATAAATGATTCATACCAAAAATACAGAGAACTAAAATTAGAAAGATAAATGAAGTGCAATTTTTCAAGAGGGAAAATATAGGTATATGTCGCATATGTATATATCCATAGGAACACAGGGCACATACACAGCACCATGTCCCCACAAGCAGAACCTGCTAGTTATGAGTTTTCCCAGAATGGTCAAGACCTTAATGGTGTAGGAGGTCCTTCTGTCTTTGTGTTGCTTTCATTGGTTAATAAAGAAACTGCTTTGGGCCTGTTGATAAGGCAGAACTTGGGTAGGCAGGGAAGACAGAACTAAATGCTGGCAGAAAGACGGGCAGAGTTGGAGAGATGCCATGGATCCACAGGAAACAGACACTGGGAATTTTACCTGGAAAGCCACTGCCACATGGCAAGACATAGATTAATAGAAATGGGTTAAATTAAGATGTAAGAATGAGCCAATAAGAAACTAGAGCTAATGGGCCAAGCAGTGACTTAATTAATACCATTTCTTTGTGGTTATTTCGAGGCTAAGCTAGCCAGGTGGCCGAGACGAACAGCAGCTCGTTAAGCTCCTTAGCCTTTATCCAATGATGCCAGAGTGCAGGACAGTGTTCACATTCAGAGTGGGCTACGTACAACATAGACAAGGAGTCGATTCTCTAAAGAAACTCTGACCATGTACACAGGGAGACACGTACAAACATATTTATTACACGGCCACAGTTTTAGCAAGAAACCACAAACAACTTAAAGGCCTAGGGAAGACAGACATATTACTATATGCTGTAATAATTTAGTTTTTTAATATAACAAATACACAATATAGTTTTATATAGTTTGTGAATGCATTATATATAGACAGAATTGTAACTAAGATACAAAACCATAGAATGGACCGATAAATCCCAAAGAATATCATCTCCTATAAGATCAGGCTGTAGGCAAGCCTGTAGAGAATTTTCTTAATTGATTTGTGATTGATGGGGAGAGTTCAGCACATTGTGGGTGGGGCCATCCGTAGGCTGCTGGCCCTGGGTTTAGCCTCAGCATTCGCTTGACTTCATGTTCCTCCCGTTTGAGTTCCTGCACTGACTTTGGAAGTGTAAAGCAAAATCCTTTCCTCCCAATCTGCTTTTGGTCGTGGTGTTTCATCACAGCAGTGGTAACCCTAGGACAACCCCCTCGAGGAAAGAGAGAGAAACACTTCAGCTCTGTAGTATTGTGTTCTTAAGTTCGATGTCACTGTCTTCGTGAGGGTTACTTGGAGTATGAGCTCTCAGAGGTCTAAAGTCCAGAGTTGAATATATGGAGAAATGCTGAGAGACCAGAGAGATGAAGGAGCAAACCACAGCCACCTACCTACTCAATTTCCCAGATGCAAAGAGAGGGAGCTCCTGTCTCCTCCTGCCTTATCACTTTCTCTCCTACAGGCCTGGAGGTCTGTACAATCAGGAAGCGATATGGCTGGGCGGTGATCACTAATTTAAAAAAAAAAAATGCCTGGGGCTGGAGAGATGGCTCTGTGGTTAAGAGTGCTGACTGCTCTACCAGAGGACCCAGGTTCAATTCCTACCACCCACATGGCAGTTAACAGCTCTCTGTAACTCCAAGATCTAACATCCTCAGATAGACATACATGCAGGCAAAACATCAATGCAAATAAAATAAAAATAAATAAATTATAAAAAAATGCCTTACAGGCTTGCCTAGAGTCAGATTTTATAGAGACATTTTCTCAGCGGAGGCTCCCTCCTGTCTAATGACATGCCTGTGTCAAGATGACAAGACTAGCCAGCACAGCCGCAGTGTTCTTTTTGCTACTGTCTACGTGATTTGTCCAAAATGTTTCATAATAAAGAATCTATATGCATTTGGATAGTAATCTATAGATTTTGATGTAACATTTGCATACAAAGTCTTTGTCTTTGGGTTCCATGTAATATTATCATTCTCTGCTAAAACATGTGGGGTTAATTACTTACTGTCCTGATCATCTGGATTGCTTCCTTCATACTCAGCCCCCTGGATAAACTGTAAGATGTTCTGCTTCAAGAAGCGCTGGGCTAGGTCCAATACATTTTCTCCATTGTCGTTGAAGGCTTTTAAAGCTTGTGTTCCACGGGTCATTCGACTCAGTAGGAATTTAAAACAATGAAGGTGGCCTTCCATGGCAGCTAAGTGAACTGTAGAGAGGACAAAACAGGTGGCGTTAGACCCAAAATCATAATATGATACCTCAAAAAGCTGGGTGTCGGGGCACCTGGTTCTAACACAAGAACTCCTAATGGGAGAGGCAAAAGGATTGCTAACTTCCAGGCCATCTTGGGCTGTGCAGTGAGTTCCAGGCCAGCCTGTGACTGCATAGAGAGACAATGTCTAAAAATATTTTGGAAATAACTTTAGTCAGTGGTAATTTTGCACAGAAATTGAGAAGCAGAGGCAGGTGGATCTCTGTGAGCTGGAGGCCAGCCTGGTCTGCTACCTAAATATTAACATAGTTGAAAGCACAAACCCAGTGACCAGGCACCTGCTTAACTTAAGGGCCTCTGCTGGATCCCACACCAATACTGAAGAAGGAAAGGAGAGAGAGGCAAAAGAGAAGAAGGAGCCAGTTTCTCTACTGCTGGGTTGGCTCTAGAAAAGAAATCATGATGCGTGTATAAAACAGGCATGAGAGTAAAGAGTATCACAGTTGATCACTATTTTAACATCGTGAGGAAGCAACAGTTTAAGTTTCTTAAATGTATTAAACATTTTATCACTGAAAGACTAGAATGTTCACTTTAGCTCCATACCTGGAAGGTTCCCGTTGTAGTCCACGTCTTCTATGCCACACCCCCATTTGACCAGCAGCTGCAGACAGCCCAGGCGCCCGTGAAAAGCTGCGTAGTGCACAGGTCTCCACTCTCTCTTGTCAGTCACACTGGGATCCTAGAGGTGAAATTCGCAAGAGCTCAGTTTCTTGCCATTTTGTAAGAAAAGCAGTAAGTCTATAAGCTTGATTCTGCAACTGGAAATTAGAAGCTATTCTTAAAATTAAACAGCAAACATTCAATCTAACAAAACCTTGGCTGCACCCACTGACCTGAACACAGAAGCAATGAAGGTTTCAATGAACTGTGATAAAACAGCGTTTTAAAAAGAAAACTACAATCGCATGAAGCAATGCTTTTTTTAATATTTATTTGTTTTTTTCCAGACAGGGTTTCTCTGTAGCTTTGGTGCCTGTCCTGGAGCTAGCTCTTGTAGACCAGGCTGGCCTCGAACTCCCAGAGATTCTTATGCCTCTGTGATGTGGGAGTGTCATATATCAATCTGTTGATTTCATTGGTTAAGTTATAATAAACCAACTGCTTGGCCTCAGCTTGGAACATAGATGGGAGGAGTAAACAGAATAGAATTCTGGGCGGAAGAGGAAGTGAGGTCAGACTCTGCTCTGCTCCCGGAGAGACCCGACAGCTCTGCTGGAGCACAGACGCCATGCTCAGCTCTCCCGGGTGGACGCGATAGCTCTGCTCTCTGAGGCACATGCGATGAAGATGGATGTAGGCTAGAATCTTCCCGGTAAGCGCACCTTGGGGTGCTTACAAACATCATTAGAAATGGGCTAGTCCAGGTACAAGAATTAGCTAGAGTTCATGGGCCAAGCAGTTCTTTAAATGAATACAGTTTGTGTGTTGTTATTTCGGGCATGAGCTAGCCAAGCGGCCGGGGTGTTGGGGACGCAGCCCCGCCGCCGCTCCATATTCCAACACCTCTGCCTCCCAAGTGCTGGGATTAAAGGCATGCACCACCACCACCTAGCTGAAGCAATGCTTTCAAAGAAACTAAAGGAACTGTCTCACAGTCCCACTCTACGAAATCAAAAGGACAGGGATGGCTTTAAATGATATCTCATCATTGCGCACATAAAGAATTAACCAAAAGAAAAAGTGTTTCGTGTTCTATTTCCTAGAAAACATTCTTACTATAATATCTTCCTTATTGACAGTGTGTTTCTTCCCTCAGCCCTCTCTTTGGAGGGATGTTGAAACATTGTAGCCCAGGCTGGCCTCAGGCCTGTTCTTGTCTCAGCCTCTCAAAGGCTGAGATTACAGGCAGGAGCTATCATACTCAGTAGAAGCTCTGCTCTTTACAAAGTTATACAACCAGTGAGCACTATCAAAAATAAACATTATGGAACTGGAGGTTTGGCCCAGCAGTTAAACACAAAGAGGACCTTGCTATGGGACAATGGTCTTGTACCCTGCAAAGCCTTGTCAGTTGTATTGGTTTAATAAAATGCTGATTGGTCAGTAGCCAAGCAGAAAGTATAGGCAGGGAGATGTCTGTGAGAATCTGAGGTCTCTGGCCTCTGCCAGCTCCTGTAGTCATATGCACTTACATATAGTTTAAAAATATTTTTTAAAAATGATAACCAGGGGCTGGAGAGATGGCTCAGAGGTTAAGAGCATTGCCTGCTCTTCCAAAGGTCCTGAGTGCAATTCCCAGCAACCACATGGTGGCTCACAACCATCTGTAGTGGGGTCTGGCGCCCTCTTCTGGCCTGCAGGCATACACACAGAAAGAATATTGTATATATAATAAATAAATACATACATATTTAAAAAATTAAAAATGATAACCAGAGGATAGATAAATTAAAACCTGGAAAAAATCAATTACTTCCTAAACTGATGTACAAAATAAAAAGGGTTTTTTAAAGCATTTTATAGATACACACAAATTCATAAAGGCATAGTTACCTGGTGAAGATTTGTTTAAGAGCTTCAGAGTCTTCCCAGTTAAGCTCTGAACCAGCAGCCAAACACAAACCCTCTGAAACAGTTTGTATTACTGTTCATTTGGGAGATAAGTCTCAATTACTGCATCCATGTTTAAAAATGGGAAAGCCAAAGGAAAAAAATTCTTCCCCAAGTCATAGGAAGGATTTTAAGAGTCAGGGCGAAACAACCAGACTACCAAATTCTAGTCCATCTACATGATCACACACAACCACTAGGTAAGAGGAGTCCCTCACCACTCCACTTCGCAGCATTATCTGTAAAGTAAAAGAGTGCCCATGAGTGGCAGCGAGGTGTACAGGGGTGCATCCACGATCATCCTGAGCGGCCAGGTTGGCTCCGTTGATTATAAGAGCCTAGAAAGAGAAATGGGAATAAGCGTGCATGAGTACAGGTGTTAAACGACGAATTCCAATACAGAGTAAAGGTAAGCAATTAGTTAACTTATGACAAAACTACTATGTATGACCTACAGGCAAAATATGATACATTCCTTAGGTAACCCTAAATGGGGCTGAGGTCTTCTTTAACATTGCCTGTGAGACCTTCATTGCTTATCTCTAAATTCCTGATCAATCTTCTAAGACGGTTTCGTCCAATGTGCATCTGGGCCAATGTCCACATAGGTTATGGGCCATAGGATTTCTTCCTACATAACAGACAGAGAATTAATTTCACAAATCTATCAGTCCCATTCAAAACCCATGATGTGCTTTCTGGATATCAACAAACAGATTTCAAAGTTTACAGAGAGCCAAAGAACCAGAATAACCAAGATGATATTAAAAGAGAAGAACGAAGTTGGAGGGCAGACACTATCCTACTTCAAGACTCACTTCAGAAAGCAAGACAAACTGGCATTGACCAAAGAACAAACAGACATTGCAATGAAAGTGAGGAGAGCATGTGGGAATAGATCCACATAAACACAATCACCACTAACAAAGGAGAAAGGGCAGTACAATGAAGATTTGTCCTTTCAACATACAGGTGCTCAAACAACGGAGGATTCACATGTAAAAATACTGAACTAAGCACAAACCTTACAAACATTGAAAAAACATTAACTAGGCCAGGTATGGTGGCACACACCTCTAATCCCAGCATTTGGGAAGCAGAAGTAGAGGAACTCTGTGAGTTTGATGCAAGCCTGGTCTACACAGTGAGTTCCAGGACAGCCAGGGCTCTATAGAGAGACCCTGTCTTAAAAGAAAGAGAGAGAGAGAGAGAGAGAGAGAGAGAGAGAGAGAGAGAGAGAGAGAGAGAGAGAAATGAACCGAATCACACATAGGAAATACAAAACTATAAAACCCCTAGATTAAAAATCTAGATAACTAGGGGCTGCAGAATAGGCTACCGTGTTTTAGATACAATACCAAATGTACAAACTGTGAAAGAAAGAGCTGATAAACTAGGCTTCACTGAAATTAAATACCACTACTCTAAAGAGATACTAGAAAGAGAATAAAAAAAATAGTTCACACACAGAGAAAATATTTGTTAAAGACATACTTGATAAGGGACTATTACCCAAGATACAAAACAAATTCCCTAAACAATGAGAAAAAAATCAATGTTAACATTGGTCAGAGCTGTAGCTGTAACTCAGTGGTAAGTTTCTTAACCTACAGCAGACCCTGAGACCAGTGTCCTCTACTACCAAAGAGTGCTCAGAGCAACACTGACCAGAGAAGATAACCATATGAAAAGCCACTCTGTATCAAAGGCCACCAGAAAAACGCAAATTTAAACAACAGTAAAACGCCACTATCTACCTATTAGAATGGTCAAAACCCAGAACACTAACAACACAAAAGCCGACAAAGATGAGGAACCAGAGTACTTCAGAAGACAGGAGGGCAGAGCCTCCTATGAGGCTAAAGCATATCTTACTATAATGCAACAATCATACGCTCCTTGGTATTAGGTAAACACCTAACAAAAGTGAAAACTTCCGTCCGATGAAAATCTAACTGAACGTTTACCAGCTTCACTCGCATCGCCAGGACTGAAAACAGTAGCGCCCTTGAGTGGGTGAGACGAGCACACACTCAGACAAGGAGGTGGTGAGCGCCAAAGGAAATTAGTGATCCGGAATCAAGGGACCAGGCCTCATGGGGGCTCGAAGAGGTCGGGGAGCCTTAGCGCGCTGACCTAGGTCCTCTGCATATACATCATGGCTGAAGAGCTCTGTGTTCTGTGGGACCCCTAACAGTGGGAGTAGAGGGTAGTCTGGAGAAAAGGGGGGTAGCAGGAGAGACTGGGGTGGGGAGGAGGGGAAACTGCAGTCGGGATGTAATACATGAGAGAAGAATGAAAAAGTTAGTGATATTCAGGGATGCTAGGGTCTATAATCCTAGAACTTGGGAGGCTGAAGCAGGAAGATCACAAGTTCAAGACATTATCACTAAAATAAGCAAACAAGTCAAGCACTGTGTGGTTATACACCTGCTCAAACGCAGTCTGTACAACACTAGGCGTGAACCCCAGTACAATCCGCAGGTGTCAGGTGATTATGCTGTACCACCGGAGATTCACTGGTGGGAAAACAATCTAACAATGTGAAATCTGTGTACCTTCTGTTCAATGTTGCTGAACCTATCACAGTTCCACAAGTTAAAGTCTGTTTTTACAAATGAACTTGTACCTTTTTCTTTCTTGGCACTGAGGACTGGACCCAGACGGAACCTTGGCCATGCTACCCCTGCCCTGTGTCATGCAGCTACACCCCCACTCCCTCCTAGTCAATGTTTTTAATTGTTATTTCTCAGTCAGCATTGGCCAGTCTTCATCAGTACCTTAGCAAAGGATTACTTAGTCATAATACCTATCTAGGGCTTTAAAAAGAATAATCTTCATGACCTTGTCTAATCTAGCCAGTTAATAACAGTCATAAATGATATGCTGAGTACTTACTGTGCTTTAAGGACACAACAACAATAATAAAACTTATCAACCTAGGGAATCGGGACATTTGCGGGGTCTACACAAAGAAGACCTTGATGAGGAGCAAGCAGACAGCATAGTACCAAATTATGCAGCATAAAAAATCTAAGAAGGAAGAGACCACTGTGGAGCAGGGAAGAGAATCAAGGTGCCAGGAGCGGCTCGAGCTAATGCTTGTTGGAGGAACACATGGGTAAGGCTTCACTTGCCCCAACCTCCCCAAAAGTTACTACTGTATTTTCTCTTCCCTTTTATTGCCTACTTTCTCAAGGTAGCACCCATCACTTTGAGAGTTAAGATTTGAAAAGACTTATATTAGCCCAATACAGACATCTGCACCACAGCGTGAAGTACAAAGAAGACACTCTGGGCACGACTGTGACCTCTCTCAAGACAACCCAACTACTTCAGAGACTAAACAGTCTCCAGCCACATATTCATGTGGTTAGCTGGTATCTGTCTTTCCTTCTTTACAGCATGTAACTGCATATGTTGGATCAGATAGAATAATGGCAAGACTCCAACAGAACTGTGTTAAAATAACTGAACTCACTTAATTAAAATGAAAAAACAGTAACCAACATTATTACCTGCATACAGGCATCCTGGCCCCGGATTGCAGCTATGTGAGCCGGGGTCCATCCTCTTGGAGTTCCCTGTGTGGTATCAGCGCCATGCCAGAGTAGCCAGTGAAGGCACTAGGAGGATAATAGCATTAATGGTAGTACAGTAGACACTTTCAGTGGTTTATAATTTCTAGATTTAGTCTGTTATCGTGAGACTCCCACTGTAGCATGAAAAACTACAGGCATTTCTTGCCGTGAGTGAAATAAATGCTAGCCCAGTAAATATACCACTTGGCGAATATTGTACATGCCAAGCAAAACCAATCTGTGAGCAGAGTTTCCTCAAGAGCTGCCGGTCTGCTGTTGCTATTATCTTTTCTGTTCTTCTCTTCTAGAGCTAGAAATGGCTCAGCAGTTAAGAGAACTTGCTGCTCTTCCTAGAGACAGAAGTTCAGTTCCCACCACCAATGTCAGGTAGCTCACAACCTCTATCTGCATCTCCAGGAGAATCCAACATTCTCTTCTGGCCTCAGACAGCAACTGCATTCACATGCAGTTGCACACATGTGCACACACACACACACACACATACACACACACACATCTAATTAAAATAAATTTTTTAAGAGTTGTGATCTTGCGATGTTCTCCAAGACAGCCTTGAACTCCTGGATTCAAATGATTCCCTGCCTTGTTCTTCTGAGTAACTGGGAGTGGGAGGACATGCTAACCCCAACACTATGCCTAACTTCTACCACAAATATTTAAATGGATCCAGAAACTTCTGTATGGAAACAAACACTGTTACTATGATAGTATCTCTAAAATACAGCTAATAGGGACTTTTAAAAAGCCAGTGAAATGAAACCTGAGTGTTTTTAAACTAACCAAAACCTCGCTTTCCTACTGCACCTGGAGTCTGTGCTGCATCTGGTGTTTAATCTTTAAAGACTCATCTTTGCCCCTTTATGTCTAAGAAACGTCTTTCTTCTTAACAGAATTGACTGCCCATGACTCGTTTCTACACCACTCGTGACCTGTAATTTGCTAAAAGACTTATTATCATTTAGGTATCATTTGTCTACCACCAAAATTAATGACCAACAAAATGTTTGTCATCTTTTACATGTTTATTTAGATAAGTGTGGGTGTTTTGGTCACCACTCTCTTTTTTGTTGTTTTTTTATTCTATTTATTATTTTGTCCGCATGGTTCTCACATGCCCCCACACGGAAGTCAAAGGACAAGCATAGGAGCTAGCTCTTTCCTTCCATCGTGTGGGCTCCAGGGCTCCAACTCAGGCTGCCACGTTTGGCAACAGGCACCTTGACTTGCTGAGCCCTCTTGCTGGCCCATTTCTTTGAAGAAGCTCAACGTGACTGAGCTTCACAAGTCATTCATTCACTCAGCAAATATCTGTGGAGAAACCCCTCTGTGTTAGCACTGTTAGCCCCTCGAAATTAGAGCCCCCCCCTCACATGGTGCTTCAGCATCTCTGGATAAACATGTAATGAAACTGCTGTAGCACAGGAAGAACGCATGTTTTACATTATCACAAAGTACCCGAATGTCTGCTGGAGTGTCTATTTTATTTTACCTTCTCCCCAACAATGCATGAGTGTCTCTGGTTCTCCGCATTCTTAGCCAAGGTACTGTCATCTGGAGACTTTCTTACTGTCTTATTCATAGCTATTATGCGCTGGTAGCTTCTCACTGTGATTTTAATTGGGTTTCTCTAGTGGCTAATGATGCTGAACCTTTCACAAGGCTCAATTGCCATCCATTCGCACATTCTCTCTGAGAAAATGGCTATTAACGTTTGCCCATTAGCAGAGAGATTTATAACTGGACCTACTAGAGCCTACAGACAGTGAAAGATTAGAGCTAAGTGAGCATACAACCTTGAAACATGAGAAACTCCAGCTGCCCCTGAACAGATCCCAAGAATAAGACCTGTAAAAGATATTCACTTAGCATTGTTTATACAAACTGAAAATTGAAACCAACTAAGAATTATGGAAAGTGAATAAATTCTATTACTCTAAGAGTGAGCCATTACCATAAGACTGAAACAAATGGGCTAGAATACATGTACGAAAGCACATGATCAAACTCAAATGCGAACTGTTGGAGCAAAATGGAGGGATGATAGCCACAGAATGTGGTATCTGTATAGCAGTCAAAGCAATAATGTACAATAATTCCCTAAAACATTAATGAGCTTAATAAATGCCAAACCTGTACAATATTTAACTTTCTGGAGAGGAATGATCCTAAGTGTTCTGCGGGACTTTAGTTTTTATGCAAAACATGAGCATGGTGTCATTGTCACACTCTACAGGTTAGCTTCTCTGCTTGCCTTTAGAACCTAGTCACCACATTGTAAAGAAGCACAAACTAGCCCCAGCAGAGAGAAGTCAGCAAAACATATACTAGGAAATAAGGTACTCAGTCTACATCTAGCATGGACCACTAGCTATCTGAGTGAATGAGACCTCAGGGGAGTCTAGCCTCGGCACACTAGCTCAATACTAGAGACTGAACCCAGGGTCTCACGAACACGAGGCAGGGACTCTACCATTAAGCTACATCCCCTGTGCAGTCTTCAAGTCTTCTAACGAAAACCCCAGACGTCATGGGGCAAAGACAAGCTGCCACTGCCACTCAGCGTCTTAGTTCACCCACGAGCATTAAAAATGGCTACTTTACAACACTACAGTTTGGGATAATTCGTTAGGAGGCCCTCCTAAAAAGCACTCAGGTAACAGATGGAACTGAAAGAAGATTATTTTGAGTGTCAAGCAGGAAGTCTATCATTGTCAATTATTTTACTTTAAAAGTAGTTAGAGTTTCTTACCTCCAGACTCCCAGAATGCGCTGCCCAGTGTAGAGGGGTGAACTGGTGGAGAGCGTCGGCTTCGTTAAGGTTGGCGCCGCGTTCCACTATGTCTGAAAGCTGCTTAACATCCCCAGCCCGCACCGCATCGTGTATGCTACCAAAATGCACCTTCTTCCTGGAACCTATGGGAAAATCACGTTTCTTCACAATCTTACAGAATTGTGAAAAAAAGACTACAGCATTGAACCAAAAGAAAGTATATCACTTTAGCTTCTGAATAATTTACTACAAAATTTAGATTAATCTAAACTAGAGTAAAGAAAAACCAAAAAACAAAATCATACAAACAGCCATGTTCACAGAAAAATGTTTATATGCACGTGTGTTGGAGCTAGATAAGACAGAGAGCTGTGTGACTAGCCAATATAACCATGCAACCTTGAAACATGAGAAATCCCAGTTGCCCTGATATACATCTCAAGAATAAAACCTATATGAAACATTTACTAAGCACCATTTGTATAAACTAAAAATTGAAACCAACTAAGTATGTCTTAATCAGACATTAGGTGCATGACCACTGACCTACCATCCTTCCAACAAAGGAGTTGGCTATATCAAAAATTAAATACAGCCACGATGGTGAATACCTTTAATCCCAACACTTGGGAGACAGAGGCAGGCATATCTCTATAAATCTGAGGTCAGTTTGGTCTATAAAGTGAGCTCCAAACCAGCCAAGGCTACATAGTAAAGATTCTGTCTGGGAGGGATGGATTAGCCTTTCTTGGTCCTAACAGACAACTAAAATCTCAGGACAAACTGGCATCATAAATCTAGAGAAACGAGCACATACAGAGAAATAGAATTGAGTTCAGCTTACACTTGAAAGATAATTCTGATGACTTGCCCAGGCTCAGCATCATAGTTAGGGTTCCCATTACTGTGATGAAATACCATAAGCAAAAAAGCAACTTGGGAAGGAAAGGACTTATTTCAGTTTACATGTCCCAGTCACAACCCACCATGAAGGGAAGTCCCTCTCCAACAACAACAACAAAAAAAGCCAAGTTACAAAGAACCAGCACCGGAACAGGGACACAAAAGAACCAAAGATGAGTTGGAGAAGAGAGAGTACATGCTCCTGGCTATGGGCACCAAGGAATGCAACTAAGGCTGAGAGGCCTGGGCGGGACAGCATCTTGGAGGAAATTCCGAGAGTTGTCCTTTCCTGTATGTGTGTATCAGTATGTCTTTATGCTGTGAGAGCAGTTACACGGTTCTTGCAATAGGTAGTGAGACACACAGTTATGGCTGAGCCGTCAGGATTGAGAGTGTCTGTGGGAGAAATCCTAGGGCTGCAGCCTTTGTCTATGTGCTATGGGGCAGCAAGCCTGCTTGATGAGGGATATGGAGATGCTCTAAAAAACAGCTAAAGGTTTAGAGGGAATTTTGCAATTTTTGAGATTAGCACACAAGCACAAGGGTCAAGATTGCCAGCAGCAGCAGCAGAGGTTGCCTGGCCTCTGTGGGGTGGTGGTGGCCCAGCAGGGACTTGTTTCTGTAAAGGAGCGATTGCCACAAGAAAGGGGGATGCAGCTAGTAGCCTCCATGTTAGGCTCTGATTTGGCATGTAAAAGAAATAAACAAGAGGACGCGATAGAGGTATTGGCTTGCCTCTTCAGGTTTGGGAGCCGGAAGGAAAAGAGCACAAGTTAGATCTGTGCTCAAAGGCCCTTCGTGGGCTCCGTGAACCTGGAACCCACAGGAAGATTCCAAGAGTGAGGAAAAGATGGTAAAAGCAATAGAAGATAATGCACGGGTTCCATCTCTAATAGAATAAAAGGGGAAATCTATAGTCTAGCACAAAGATAGGGGCTTCAATAATGGTCTAGTGCAAGAAACTATGGTAACCGGGGAATTATTCTGTGCCTAAGCCGCTGGAATTGGGGAAAACTCTTAAACAAGCAATGAAAGAGCCTGTCGCAGCCTGAACTGTGAGGCTGTGGGACATGGGAGTGAACCCATCAGTCTGACTGCTGTGGAAGTAGAAAAACTGAAGACTATAACTCCCTATCCCTCCCTAAGGGAAAAGCTGCACAGCCTGAGGCAGTACGAGGGAAATCGCCCCTAACAGACTGGCTTATGAGAGTCATTAGGAACATTTGGCTATCTCCAGCTGAAGTCCCCAGAAATGTCCAGACAGGCACTACTGAGGAAAGTAGAAATAAGAGAAGCCACGCATGGACCTCAATTCTAGGGGGATTATTGCCTAAGAGACCACACAGTGAAGACCAGTCATGTGTAGTCAGGCCAGACGGCAACATGGAAATTTGTCCACTCTTGAGGGGGGAGGGTGGCCAGACACCCAGGGGGACTGCCCAGGAGCCACGATGAAGTTACAAAAATCATTAGAGAATTAGAGAGTGTAGAGATCAAGACATTTTAAGAGCCCAATGTGACCTGTAAAGAAGCCAGCTTGCTCCTTGAGAATAACTGAGAATTATAGAGTTAAATGAGGTAGCTCTCCCTATCCATGCTGTTTTGCTAAACATATTGTTCAACTGAACACTAGTACAAGTGATGGGGTCTTTCCGTGCTGTATTGGACCTTGTTTATGTTTGACTCGTGAATTTCTGGGATCACATGACCCCTGAGAACAGAGACGGCAGACTTTCAGAGGCTCCACCAAGGTTATATTTTTGGTATGAGGCAGAGGTTTCCTTGCCCTGCCCATCCCCTGGAAAGGTTTTGTTATACATACGTAATGCTAACTCTGCATGTTTTACAGAAAGCCACTGGAGAGAAAACCAGGTACAATGGTACTTCCACCCACCTTACCATCCTGCTGGGGCTGAGTGAATTTAAAGGAAAAATGGGCTGTTAGAATAACAGCTGCAGAGTTTAAGTCCAAAAGGTGTACCCTACATGGATGAGAAAGGGCATTCCCAGAAGCAATAAAATTATTAAATAAAAACCCCAGTGCCAGGGGTGGGGAACCTCCTAGGGAGTTGTTGTCCAGGGAAGCCCCTGAGGCTCCAAAAACCATAAAGGTTATTTCTACTGCTATTGGCTGTTTGCCAGAACTAGACGAGAAGACCCCGTTGCTGAAGGCAGTGCATGTGCATGCTTTTACTGCCCGATGCAGAGAAACAAAGCTTGGGCTGAACTGAAAACTCCCACCCTGATGCTGGCTTTCGGAGGGCCAGAGGCGGCCAGGCAGGCTGCTGACAGAGACCTGCTACCCATCTTCCTGCTTGGCTAGGAATCCTGGATGTTAAAATACTGCTACCCAAGGCAGGGTGCGCCTGCATATGAAATAGCGGCTTGGCTATCATGGGCAAAACCAACAGCCTTCCAGCTGGATTTAAGGCCCATTCCCCAAGAGGGAGTTCCTGTCTGGTACTGCAAGCCAGGAAAAAAACCTGTGTCTTGGCAGGTCATGTCCAAAAGGAGAAGCAACTTCTTTGGTTTTTCTAGATGGATGTGATGTGCCTGTCAAATTGTCCTCTAAACATGTTTGTGCCTGTAGATCGTTGTGGTTGTCAGCATCACCTCATAATCGCTGGAAAAGCTCCTGAACAGGCAACTGTTACTCTGGCAGAGTAGCCTTTTTCTTAATCAGAGGTAGATATCTAACAAGGTTCAGGGATCACTGGGAAAGAGGGTATGGAAAGAATGTAAGAAGTGGTGGACGGAGTGAGAAATTGAAAGATTTCATCCTACAGGGAGCTCCTTAAGCAGGAAGGTACACAACTCACAATAGCTTTATTTTTTTTAATATCATTTTAGGAAGTCCCTAAAACTGACTAGACTCACTGGGCTTCTCCCTGTTAAACAAAGTTGAGAGTCCCTCTCAGACCGAAGGGAGCTGAGCGGCAAAGAAGATTCTCAGACAATCTGAGCTGCAAAAAGACTCTAAGAGGAAAAACCTGCAAAGCCTCTGGGACCAGCAGCCTGGAGAAGAGGTTCAGACCAGAGTCTCTGGGAAGCCATACTCTCTAACCTACTGAGCTGCCTGCAGGCTGTGCAGGGCTCTCCAAGTTTCCCAGCTTTTCTGAAGGGGGGGAGGGGGGACCTTGGTGATGCAACTGTCGCTGAGTCCTTTCTGCTCCTGTAACTTCTCACCCATATTCCTGTACGTAACCCCAATAAAACGCACTGGTTCATGAAGCTGGAGTTTGGTGTTATCCAGCACTTGGGTCTGTTGTGGGAGCCCTGTCTGGGGTGAGTAGACATGTGTTGTGTATCCCCAGGAAAAGCTTGACCACACAACACCCATCCTCGAAAAAAGGAGGAGGGAAAAGAACAGGCCATAAAGGAAGTTCCAACAGAATGAAAATTAGAAAACTAGGTAGATCTAATTTGTCATCTCCACAGTATCAAATGCCGCGGAAAAGAACTTACAAAAATCCATAATATTTCAGAAATGATGTTTGATCTGAGTAAGATGTCCGTCAGACATGTGAGGTAGATATAAGGCAAGCTCAAATAAGGGAATAGAGGCAATCGGTGAAAATAAAGGGGAATGGATGCATGAACATGTCAGCAAGGGCTGAGGCTGATGTCCCTCAAGTAGGAAAAGTGTTGTGGCCAAGACAAGGGATAACAAGAGACTCACATGAGTCTGCAGCCTCCCTAGAGGACTTGGAGGGGCCTGAACTGGCCACACCAGGCATGGTACGGTCCTTCGCCCTCGGACTTGGGCTCTGGGGAGGAGTGGAGCCCAGGCCCCTGCTGCTGCGTCGGTCTTCACTTGCTCCCACGCATGGGTCACTGCTGCTGCAGCAACTGGATTCCTCGTCGCTGGCGCGGGGCCCCCGATCCTCCCTTCTCTGCCAAGAGCCTCTGAAGCGGGAATCTTCTTCGCTTTCTCTCTCCCAGAAGCCACTGAGGCGACGGCTGGCGTCTTCGCGGATGCTCACCCTGGAGGAGTCACTGGCCTCGTAGCCCAGGTCATCACTTACGCCTCCCCAAAAACTACTGGGGCAGTGGCTGCCATCGACGCTTGCTCCTTCGCTCGAACCGCTGCGGCCGTCACTGCCTCGGTCCCCCGAGTCGCTGGTTCGGGACCCTCGGGCTTCGGGGACGCCGCCCCAAGCGTCTTCGCTGACAGCTCCCCTCGAGTCGCCTCTCACGGCCAGCCATGGGCTGCTCGGCCGGGGGCCATCGTGTCCCCGGGCTCTCTCCTGAGACACACTGCGGGGCTGGCCTAGGTCTTCACCGACTCTTCTCGAGTCCCTGCGGGAAAAGCCGCCGTCCTCGCCGACTCGGAACGAGGAGGTTCTGGAGCGGCGGTCACCTTCTTCGAGGCTTCCTTCTCTGGGGTGGAGGCGACAGGCTGCCTGCTCTTCCACCACCCTCTCCCCGGAGCCGTGCGGGATGCGGGTCGCACACGCGCGGCGGGCGGCGCGGAGGCCGCCGTCTTCGGTCTCCGGGAGCAGCGGGTGGCTGTGGCGGTGGCCGCCGTCCGCGGGAACGCTCGGCTCGGAGTCGTTGGCCAGCGTCTCTGTTCCTGCAGCCGGGAGGGAGCGCTGGCGGAGCCGTCGCCTTGGAAACAAGTACACTTCCGGCGTGCGGTCACTTCCGTATCCTTTATGCCTGCGTCACTTCCTGCTTCCTTCCTTCCTTTCACCTTTTTTTTTTTCCCCCGAGGCTTCGCCTGCGAGAAGCCGCGGGACGCTAGTACCGAGTCTATTTTGGTGGATTTTTGTGTTCTTTCGTTTGGTTTGGTTTGCTCGGTCTCCCAAGAGCCCTTCGGGACCTGGCTCTGGAACTCCCTGTCGTGGATCTCGCCCCCACGTGGAGGTCTCAGGACTGCGGTTCGCGTGGCCGACCTGGGTGCCGCGCCTGCGGGGCCTCCTCGTCCTTGGCAAGCCGGCTGTACTACTTCAGTGTTGGTTTGCAGGAAAACCCATTTTTACCCTCTGGCTTCGCAAAGAGAGAAACATCCCTACAGGGGGCGGTAGCAGGGGCAGCCCCGGCCATTATTGTGTGCGTGCTTGGTGTCGGGTTCTTTGAAGTTCGCTTGTTAGGTGGCTTCACCCAGTTTACCGGTCGACAATCAAGATGCCAGTAGTTTCCTCAAGCCAAACAGCGGGTAAGTTCTAAAAACAGCAGTGGTGGCTCAAAAAACGACTCCGGTCCTTCTACTTTAAATGCACCGTTTCTTTCACTGTGACATTGTGTTGAACTGAACCAAACCTTTCCAACAACGTTGCTCAACGTGTACTCCTCCACTTCAGCTTTAGGAATGTCAGCGAGTTTTGTGCTAGCCGCTGAGACTATACAAACTGTAAGCTTCGTCCAACTTGCTTGCACTTCTCAGTTGGATTTTTGTGTGCACATGCGTTCTCCTGTCAAGAGTAATGAGTTGGGGGCCCTCTAAGCAAACTTTTCCATTTCTCTGTCTCTGAATATGTTGTTTGCCCTCCAGAAACTATTCTGCCCTCTCCATGGTTATGTTCCCTGAACGTTTGGAAAATTCCTGACCATGTACCTTCTCTCTTGAGGTAAATTGATTTTCTTTGACATAGCTTTTTAAATAGTAATAACTGACATTTCTCGAGTTATTATGACCAGTCTAACTTTGTATTCATAGTTCTGTTACTAAACCCTGGCCGTTTTTTGTCATTCTACTTAATTTAAGAAGCATCAAAGTTAATTACTTGAGGATACACAGTAAGGAGTAAGTACCTGCATTAGGATTCCTTCCACATCCTTGGTTTGTTTGTTTTTGCACATTCCTCTCAAAATCTGATTTCTCCAAGCCTTTCTTAGATGATACCAGACATTGTAATCAACTCAGCATTTGGTTATCATCCCCTCCCCGAGGCGGTGAACCTTCCGGAAGGTAAGCGGTCTATCTGCAACAGTACCTAGGACATTTGCTTCAAGAGAAGGGCTGCGCGGTCGCTGGTATGTTGGTGAGGGTGTGGGTTGATCTGATAGTGGGGTGAGTGAACTTATGGCTGCGAACAAACGTTTGCACTGTTGGAAGGGGATATGGAATTATTCATGCCAGTCTAACTGTTTTTCTTTTTCCTTTTAGATCAGGGGCAGTTGCAGCCTTTTGTGGGACAGGTATTTACTGAGAAACCAGCACCTGTGAGAACTGATTTGCAAATGATTTTAACCCTAACCTGTATTGTGTTTATTTCTTACAGATGAAGAAACAGGTCACATATGATCAGGATGACATTAGTAGGAGTTAGGGATTTGGAACCTACTATAACTAACTCTAACAAAGTGCTTTTAGCTACTTCAGATAGCAAAGGCTGAATTTCTGGGCTATGCTATATAGAATAGATAAACCTACACAATGGACACTGCAAATCTGAGAAAGAGAAGAAGAAAAAACTGTCTTGGAAACAAGGGGAGCATGTTATAGATATAGAGGTCTTTTTAAAAAAAAATCAAAAAAATGATTATTTGACATAACATTTACTGATAATTTGGCAAATTGACTTGGATAATTTAGGAAAATACAAATATCCAAAACTTGAGTCAAGAACTATATAATCATAAAAGAATATCTCAAAGTAATCTATCCTTGGCAGATATGAAGCTAACATAACCATAATTCAGAATTTAAATATAAATTACAGTGACTATGTAAAGTCTTCTAAATACACTGCTCAGATAGATAACTAGTCACTGGAATACTTGACAATTAAAGGACATTTATAAGATGGTATACAGAGACAAGAAGGTGATTCAGCATGTAAAAAGTCTTTGATGACCTGTGTTGGAGCCCTGCAAGCCCACAGAATGGTGGGAGAGAACTGATTACTGCAAGTTGTCCTGTGCCCTCTGCACACTTGCTGTGGCATGTACACACACATTCACACATGATGTAAACACACACTCAGTGCTTGTTTTTTTTAATTAAAGGGATAGAAAATACAAAAAATAGTAGCAGATATGTGGTCTACAGGCATTAATTCGTGTTAGGATGCAATGAAGAACAAACAAATAGAGCAAGTGCATGTAATCTCACTTCGTTTTTAAAAATTAATCTTAAGGGAATTTTAAGTTTGGAAAGAACCTATAACAAGTGATTAATTATAGACCACAAAAAGGTGGCATGGGAGGGAATATCTTTATACTTGTTATTCAAATCTTTAGGATAAAAAATAAGCAAATAAAACATGCACTACATATAAAGTGGAAGATAGTTTTAAAGGTAAAGCTTACAATTAAGCTAAGGAAAAGCACACTGGTTTTGGCAGTCATTGGTAACAGCAGTTTTAATAAAACCATCAAGATACAAAATCGGATTGCATAGGATTTTAAGGTAAGTTGACAGTAAAATCAGTTTCTCAATTGAAGCAAGGCAAATTCCTACTAGAATGGACATAGGAACATTCCAGAGAATAGAAATTATTTTCAGATAGGAAACTATAATTCTAGTTAATGACGATTAGGTGTCCACACCTGGCTTGTTTGTGTGGGATTTTTGTGTGTCACAGTGTGCATGGTGAGGTGATGACACGCGAACCTCCCACAGATCAGCTCTGGGCATTATTCCAGAGTGGGGCCAGCTTCGGGCAGTTTGGTGTTGACAACTATCTCTATACCTTTGTCCTCATGCACTCCATAAACTTGTTTATTTTAAAATTAAGGAAGTTTCCCTATTTTGCCCACACTCTCTGGGCTCAGGTGGTTTTTTTGTCTTCGTCTCCCAAGTAGCTAGGACCCTGCCATTACACCCTGTTGTGCCTATGCACTCCCCTTAGACACACCTCTCCCTAATGCCCTCTACCATGTCCTTGCCTTGGCCATACCATGGAGAATTTTGGGCTCTTGGTTTACTCTGTTTGCTGAATAACATTCTACCTCTAGGCACTGACCCTGTTTTGAACTAGAGACCTGATACCATCATCCAAATTGAGACCACCATTTTTTTTTTCTCAATTTCACATTATTTCTGTGAATGTAGTAGAGGATCATACATGCTGCGTTGCTCATGTGGAAGTCAGAGGACTTGTGGGAGTCCTATTACATGGGTTTTTTAGTATTTAAACCTAGCTCATAAGACTTGGTTGGCAGCACCTTTACCTACTGATCATCTCGCTGGTCCACAAATTGAAGCTATTCTTGACAATAGTCTGCTAATTTTCTATTCCTCTCCCTGCCCATTTCTCTTTTTGTAGCTCAAACACAGGGCCTTACACGTATAAAAATGTTGTACCACTGTGTAGTCTCAGCCCCTATCCGATATTGAGTTTATGTAGTTTAGACTGGCCTTTAACTTTTGAACTTCCCAACTCTGTCTTAGAAGGACTAGAATTATACCACACCTGGTCAGCTTATCTCTTTGCAGGCATACTTAGAAGTTTCCTTAGAATTTCCTCAGTAATTTTTACTAGCCTCTTTTTTGATACAGCTATAATGCCAGCTCCTCAATGAGAAATTACATAGAATATAATTCTCTTTGAGGCATTCACTATGAGTGTGTGAGTGTATGTACAGTGGATGGCTTAAAGGATTTAGTGATTGTAGTTTCCAGAGCAAACTTCAAAATTTTTACATAGGAAAATTAACATTGTAAAGTCAACCTGAAACCTCACTTTAGAAGATCAACTATTTTTCTTTAAGGATCTTATGTGATTGCCTCCATTATGTGTGTACCATATATCTGCCTGTTGTCTGCAGAGGCCAGAAGAATCACATCCCCAAGAACTGGATTATAGAAGTTGTCATCCACTCATTGAGGGTGCTGGGATATGAACCCAGGTTCTCTGCAGGAACACCAAGTGCTCTTAAAGGCTAAACCATCTCTAGCCCCCAAAACTTTTAATTCAGAAAGTCTTCTGAAGCCTTAGTTTTATTGTGGTTGTTTTGCAGAGTAGTTGATACTTTTTCCTCCAAAGCTGAGGGTAGACATTTTCTATCTTTGGGAGCTGAAGTCTTAATTCTGGTCATTCCTAAGAGTCAACTTGGAGGTTTTTATTAGATGGCCTTGAATAAGACCCACTATGTCACGTTTGGCCTCTTACAAAGAGAGTAGAAACTGACGGTTCAAAATGTGAATACCATTCTTCGTCCCAGAAAAAACCTAGATCTCAGCAGTAATTTCTCTGACCATTCATTGGCTTTGTTTTAAACCCATTTGTCCGCTCAGTTTGATTCCAATGTCAGCCCTCTAATATTACACCTGTCCACACTACCAGTTGCACCTAGCCTAAGTACCATATTAGCTATATGTCCACATACTAGTTGTGTCTCACTGTGTGGTCCCTACTGGCTTTGAAGTTTTTTGGGTTTTTTTTTTTTTTTTTTTTGGTTTTTCGAAACAGGGTGTCTCTGTAGCTTTGGAGCCTGTCCTGGAACTAACTCTTGTAGACCAGGCTGGTCTCGCGATCCTACTGCCTCTGCCTCCCTAGTGCTGGGATTAAAGGTGTGCACCACCACCGCCCAGCTGGCCTTGAAGTTTTGTAGACCAGGCTGACCTTGCATTCATAGAGATCCTTCAGGCACCTCCAAGTAGTGGGATTAAGGGTGTACATGATGTCCGGCTCATGTACTGTCTTAATCATACTATATTTTTGTAATTTAACTTACCAGCATTTTTCCATTTTGGTAATTCTTTATCTTCCTACCTACCAGTATTTTCTTATTTATAATTATTTGGTAGTAGCTATCAGTGACCTTACAAGAAAAAATAATGTGCAGCAGGAAATATGGCCTTCATTATTGGACAGTACAATTCTTTCATGGCAAAGTTCATGTATAGCATCATTTGTGCTGCCCTATAATGCATTTATATTTTGCTGTTAACTGGAGATGAGGGTTTTGTGCCCTTTTTTTGTTGTTAATTGTGTATGGGTGTTTTGTCTGCTTGCATGAAAATGTACCATGTGTGCCTTTTTAGTCTCAAAAAAAGAATAGTGTGGTTTAGCCATGTATAACATTTTGAAAAATAGAAATAGGGGCTGGACAGAGTGTGCAAAAGTTTAAGAGCACAGGCTGCTCTTGCAGAAAACCCAGTGTGGGTCCCAGTATCCATACAGCAGCTTACAGCTGGCTGCAACTTAAGTTCCAAGGGATTTACAGTTTATAGAACTAGCCTCCTTGGACACCACGTACACAGATTTATCAAAAGGTTTACGTGCATTCCATCCTTAGCTGTCCCCTAAGACCACTTCTATAAACTGTTCTAGTCCTTAACAATGTTTGGTAGTTTTATCTACTTTGGTTATAAAGTAAGACAGAATCAGGTTTCACACTGTACTTTTGGAGTAGCTAAATTGTAGTCATAAATTAAGAGTAACCTTTGGTGCTATAACTAAAGAAATCGTACATAGAGCCCCCGCCAATTCTGACCACAAAACACATCTTAACTTTTTTAAACAATGACTTTATTTCATGTGCGGAGTCACAGATAGTTGTGAGCTGCCCTGTGGGTACTGGGAACTGAGCCCAGATCCTCTGGAAGAACAGCCAGTGCTCTCAACCACTGAAACATCTCTCCAGCCCCCTATGTCCCTGTCTTCTAGAAATGGTAAAATATTGTATCTAGGAGTGTGGCACTGCACTCATGTTTTAAAACACATGAAAGGGTCAAATTCTAAAGTCACTCAAGAAATAC
Organism: Alexandromys fortis; assembly: GCF_014885135.2. Classification (NCBI taxonomy): domain Eukaryota; kingdom Metazoa; phylum Chordata; class Mammalia; order Rodentia; family Cricetidae; genus Alexandromys; species Alexandromys fortis. The sequence continues at coordinate 564,499 of NW_026067967.1, read as the reverse complement.
AAACCAAGATTCTTCATCATTTAGTTTATTACACGTATGAATATTAACATCTCATGGTATCCATCTAATTCAATCAAAACCAATAAAGGAAAAAGTTAACCATGTTTTTCATATGAACATTCTTACACAGAATCCCTGTAACTTAAAATTGAAATATGTTCATTTGCATTAAATTGACAATCCGAAAAATATTTTCTAAAGAAAAAAATCACTTTTAGTACTTGAATATATTTGTTAACTGCTTGATAGCATCAGTGTCCAAGTTCAAGAGTAAGTATTACTGTTTCATTACGTACTTTCCAAAAAAATGGATAGGTGGATGATTCTAGTTGGAGATACATATCTATATGTAAACACATATGTCCTTTTTTTTTAAATCTGACTTTTCTATTTGAGAAAAACTAAGTTTGAACTTTGTTTCAAGTCCTGGGAAGCTACTAGAAAAAAAAAAAATCGCACATTAAGGATGCTGTTCAGTTCCATTCTTACCCAATAAAAGTATAGAAACACTGTCTTTATTTGATGGTGTGCATAAATATTACACTCCATGGATAGCAAAAATATTTTTTATTTATAATTTACAGTTCACAAGTGAAAAATTGTACATTTTTACACATACAATTTCATTTTGTTAAATTTGCACTCATCTACAGAACTTTCACACAACAAGCACCTGAAACTGTGCAGGCAGTAGGAAATGCAAATACTAAAATGTATTTATTAACCAAATGGCAGCTGAAGGCCCTGCCTCAGCTGGACAATTTATATAGATATATGTCTATATACATAAAAACTTCACCTTCTACATCCAACAGCAGCTTGTGTTAAAAAAAGAAAACCATACCTTTCTCATTTTATTTAAACTGACTCAACTGTATCATTTTCTGTTTTAATTTCAGTGGGTGTTGCTACACTTTCTTCCGAGCAAGCTGGTGGGGCATCAATTTGCTCTTCCTTAACTTTGGGACTTTCACAGGGTTCTTGTAATTCATTTTTGACAATGTTCAACATAATGTTCAAAGGGTTTTCAACTGGTGTCTTGCTGGGAGATGGTGTACAATCAAAAGAAGATGTCTACAAAATGAAAATCCCTATTAAGTACTAATGAAGGTTCAAATCATTAAGTTTTATTCAGACAAGAAACATGCCACATTCAACTACATTGCTTGCTTCCCTCAAGTTAATAACATTGATCAGTATGCACTCAACAATGAAGTACATTAACATAAAGTTAGACAGGCTTCAGTATTGAACTGCTACAGAGGACAACCCTGGATGAACTTTGTGATTTTGTGTGTCTAGATTTAATTTTAAATACTCATGGGGATTTTAAGAAATTTTTAAATCAAAAATATACCCTAGGAAACACTGATCTAGTGATCTAAATGCATACTCTAATCTCTATCAAACCCAGTATCAGCAGGCAACATGCCCCACTGGTTTAGAAAAGTCAAGTTACAAATGTAACAATTTCAATTTCTAAGGCTACTAGACTGCTTTGCTTACAATTTTATATGTGGTCATTTAGATAACTAGAGCTTAGAAGAGATGACTCAATGGATGGATGCAACCTGAGTTCAAATCTCCACAACACATAAAATTTGGATATACAAGAGAATTATCAGGAACCAGCTAGCCTGGTATAAACAAAAAAACAAGACTCAAGGAAGGCCAGAAACTTAACACCCAAGGCTGTCCTCTGACCTCCACGTAATGTGCAGCTACCATTCAAATACATGAATGTGCAGACATACAAATTTTGTTTTTTAAATTTTGAGGTGGTGTCTATATGGTCCTGGCTATCATGGAACTCATTATGAAGACCAGGCTGGCCTCAAATTCAAAAGATTCTCCTACTTATGCCTCTCAAGTGCTAGGATTAAAGGCGTGTGCCACCATACCTAACATAGCAGTAAAACAGTTCCTCTATATGGTGACTAGACAATACATTAAAACAAAAAAAAAGAAAAAAAACCAGGAAATTCTTCCTAGAGCCCTAGAAACTTATTGCCATTGTGATCCTTCTCATCTTTAGTTCAACAATTCTCTGACGGGTCAATAAAGATTATGAAGATTCAAATAAACAGCAAATAAATTTTAATTTTTTGTATTTATATTAGTGATAATGTACATCATAACCTGTCTAATGCCAATAGTTAATGAACACCCTGTTCTTAAAATATATATATATTAAAATTTCTTAATGTAAATAAATATATACAATATCCAAAAAGAACTTACATTTTGATAATCTTCATAACATGATGGATGATAAATCTAAAGAAAAAAAAACAGCTGTTCACATGCATGTTCAATCCTAGTACATTATTCTGAAGTGATTTTTCCTTTAAATTTTAAATTGAAGGATGAAAAAACCATTTGGTAAAAAAATAAGAACATAAACTTTTAAACTTATCCAACTTGAGTATGAAAAATTATTTCTCTTTAAACTTGGCTTTGTGCACTCAAAATGTCTAGCCTTGTATTCAAGAGTTTTAATGGTGAAATGCGGTTAGGCAGAAATCTACTTCTAAGTCTAGCATCAGACTCATGGCCTGCTATGTAAGGGTAAGCATAGAAGCATATGGTTGCTAGGATACCTCCAAAGGAAACGTTCTAACTTTAAAGTCCAGTATCATTTTTACTAACCAAAAATCGTAATTTTTACACATACAATTTCATTTTGTTAAATTTGCACTCATCTACAGAACTTTCACACAACAAGCACCTGAAACTGTGCAGGCAGTAGGAAATGCAAATACTAAAATGTATTTATTAACCAAATGGCAGCTGAAGGCCCTGCCTCAGCTCGACAATTTATATATGAATCATCTTCAAAATGGTGAGTTTAACAAAACATGAACTTAACCTTTCCATATAAAATAATTACCTTTCCGTCTACTCTAATAGCATTTTTTAAGTGCCATTCTTCCTCCTCTTCATCCCAGTATTGTTCAAACTGTTCTTGACAAATTTCACAACTCTAAAATAAAATCATATAAAATTGAAATGTACATTTGTACATTAAAATAAAAACAAACCTTTTAAGTTCAGTAAGAAATTTAAAATAGAATTTTAAGCAATGCTCAACAGCTAATGGAGATTGTGGATTGTACAAGCCTTCCACATAAAAGGTTAATATCTTAACCACTGTTAGTCACCGATGGCATCTACTCCAAATTGGTCATAAAACAGTCATGAGTGGATTTGGTTTTTTGTTTTTTCCTTTAAATTTCTGTTTTAAACAAATATATTTACACACATATACACACACACATACGTATATATGTTTCGTGTAGCCCAGACTGGCATCCAATTCCATATGCTGGGCCTGGTCTTGAACACCTGATCCTCTGTGCTCCCATGGGTGAATTAATAATGTGTGTAAAGGAAGAGGAACACTGCCAGGGAATTCAGATACCATTCTATTACCTCAACTGCTCCAGCTGGTCCAGCAGGTACACTTTGGAACTCCTTTTCTTTAGCTGCCTCCTGAGTTTTAAGAACAACCTCTTCATGAACCTTTTCAAAAAACTGGCTTTTTGCACGTTCTTCCAGATCAGCTATTTCTTCAAATTCTATCCAGTCCTTAAAAGGAATTAATATAAAAGATTATGTTCATTAATGTTCAGGCTTTTACTATTTTGTCTCCACTGTAATCCATCTAAAAGTTAAGGGAACACTTTCATACAAATATGCACTGATGTTATTTTAATATGCTTTTTTATAAGACCTGTAACTTTTTTTTTTTGCGACAGGGTCTTAATGTATAGCCTAAACTGGCCTTCAGTCATACAGCAATGCTTAGCCTATTGGCAATTCTCCTCCTGCTTTAGCCTCCCAAGTACTAAGATTACAGCCATATGCCACCAAACCAGGACATGACTGAGATCTTAATGATAATGTCCTATTAATTCTATAGGCACCACTAACTTAAGATAAACTTCATGTATAAGAGATGCCTCAGCATTTGTTGCCTTTGCAGGACTAGGATTTAGTTCTCAGCACCAACATGGTAGCTCATGTTCATCTGTTAATTCCAGTTCTATGGGTTCTAACACCCTCTTTTGGCCTCCTCAAGCACTACATGCATGTAGTGCACACCATGTAAACATGTCCCACTCCAGTTTAAGAAACAGTTAAAAGCTCTCAGTAATAATAGTATGCATTATAAGGAAAAATTAGAAAAATACACTTCCTAAAGGTTTATTGTTTTTAATAATGTGTATGTCCAGGCTGGACGGTGGTGGCGCACGCCTTTGGTGGTGGCGCACGCCTTTAAACCCAGCACTCAGGAGGCAGAGGCAGGCGGATCTCTGTGAGTTCGAGGCCAGCCTGGTCTACAAGAGCTAGTTCCAGGAACCAAAAGCTATGGAGAAACCCTGTCTTGACAAAAAAAAAAAAAAAGTGTATGTGCACATGGGTGCAGCACCAAAGGAAGCTAGAGGTGTCAGATCCATGGAGCTGGAGATGCAGGCAAGATGCTCATACACAAAATAATTATATATATAAAAAAAACCCTATATACTATGGATCAAATTTTACAGCAATTATTTAAACTGATCTACTTCAGAATATAGCTGACATCTAGGTAACTCAGAAGCATGGGTTACTTACTGTTAAACTGTAGTACCAGCGTCTGTGAGTGACTTTTCTGCTAACATCTTTCTCAGTTCTATTTTGCCGATAATGCCAGTCCAAGTGATCTGCATAAACATCTGTCTGGGATGTCGTAAACCTCATTCCACAGGAGTAACACTGAATCCCAGTGTACAGCCGGTTTATAACACTGTCATAACGTCTATTTAAAAAAACAAAGTCAATTTTGAAACATGGCAATGGTTAAAAATAAATAACAAATACTTAAGTTTTCCATATCTAAACAGGAATCAAACCAGAAAGATTTAAGTGGAGATTGTGTCCCTGACCCTTTTGACTTTAACTCTGGTTAAGGGTGATGAAACATAGAGCCTACTTTCTTATAAACCTGGCCCCCTATTTTGGTAAAAATGGAATAGCACTAAGCTAACTAACAAGGCAATAGCTATTCATCTGCTTAGTGTGGAGTCACTATAGAGAAGGCATGACAAGTAGCGTTATGGCAAGAAATTTCAGCTCCCTACAATTTCAATGTTCCGAATAATTCAAATGTTCCACTCTAGTTTAAATAATAAGTAATAATATATGCATAAAAAAGTAGAAAATTGTAATTTTTAAGTTTATTGTTTTTAATGTGTATGTAAATATGTGCACATGGGTGCAAGTGCCACGGACATCAGATTCCATGGAGATTCAGGTTATGAACCACCTGATGTGGGTGCCTGGAATCAACTCAGGAACTTTGGAAAAGCAGTATGTGCTCTAAATCACTGAGAGTCATCTCTCCAGCCCCTAATGTTTACATTCTTATTTATTTACATTTGTTTCCTTGCTATCTGATAGTAGAGCATAATGGCTCCCATAATCCCAACACGCAAGAGTTCAAGGTCAGTTTAAGCTAGAGCGTCTCAAAAAAAAGAAGAAAATGATAACAGAAAATAAATATTAAAAACATAAAATATATGAATAATTATTAGTGCCTAACATTTAACTTGAGCAGCAGATATATTTAAAAGGTGGGATTCAAGCCACTGTTATCTAAATAACTGACTCTAATATTAGATTAAAAGACCTGTGTGGCAGGTCACAGATAAAGAAGTACTTACCACACAAGGTAGATGGTTTGAGTTCAATCCCCACAACCCACAGTGGAAGGGAGAACCAACTCCCAAACAGTCACCTTCTAACCCACACAAACACTGTGGCATGCATGTACCTCCACTCTTATACATACACATTATATATCTATACAAACACATGCACATTTATAGTAAAAATTTAAAACATTACATACTGTTTCAATTCCTCAATTGTGAAATTCGTAAGATCTGGAACATCCTGATCTTCATTCTGCTCCTCCTCTTCTTCAGGAGGAGGTTGAGCAACAGCCTCATTTACCTCTGCAGTTGAGAGGATAAGTTTCTCAATACTACATTCCATGTGTTCTTTAGAGCAAAACACTGGTTACAAGCATATACAGAGAAACCTATCTGATATTAAGTACAATTGATATGAAGCTTACTGGCCAAGGTACTTAATAAAATTTCTTAAAATTTTGTTTCTTCAACATTCAAATTATTTTCAAACCCCAAGCTAATAAAGATAGACCAGTACATATAATATGTGTAGTAATCTTAACTAAAACTGTGGCCATGAAGACAGTCCAATCTTTAGAAATCGTTAAAATTTTCATTATAACTCAAATTACATTTGGTTTTCAAACAATACCACATGCCTAAAATTTCAAGTATGGAAATTTGCCATAACTTATTATATCCTGTAATGTATCTCTAAATTAAGCTTGCTGTATATGAAATATACAACCATACTCACGTGTTGTAGCTGAATCAGGCTGTGACAATTTGATAATTCCTGTTTTTAGTAGTTTTGAAAACAATTCATTTACATCCACCTGACTGAGATGATTATCAGGATATGACTTAGGCAGACCTCCTTTAAAAAAAAAAAAAACTTTTTAAAGGGAACATAAAGATTCATATTAAGCATTTTTTCAAAGTTGAAGCTTTCTTCAAGATATTCCACCAATAAATCTTTTTAATGATGGGCTTAATTATTTGAAAAGCTCAAGTTTTCTTTTTAACAAATCATTAATTGAAAAACTTCTAAAATATAAATACTTAATATTTATATGTATTTACATTAAAGAAAAGGATATTGCTTGTCAATTACTGTCTAGTTACTTTTGCTCCAGATAAAAGCAGGCTACAAAGGCCAATAAGCCTTATGATCCTTCTTATGCATGCAACATCATGCCTAACTCCCACTTCCAGCTTTCTAATCTGCTAGTCCTGATCTCACCACCTCAAGAAAGTAACTCTCCAGGGATGAAGCAGTAGCTAAACACCTTTTTACACCAGCATTTGGGAAGCAGAGGCAGGCAGAGGTCAGTGAGTTTGAGGCCAGCCTGGTCTACAAAGGGAGTTCCTGGACAGTCAGGACTGTTACACAGAGAAACCCTGTCTTGAAAAACAAACACACAAACAAAAAAGACTCAAGTCAAAGCAGTGGTACTGCTGAGTGCATTGTTCCCAAGCATGATAAACCACAGGAACTGATGATACAGGAGTATGAGACCTACAGCCCAGAAAACACCTGCCCCTGTTTGTTGAATTGAACTTGAAAAGGAATTCAAGCCACTGCTAAGTACTATGAACTTTACCAAGGCTTTATTTTTATTTGAATAAGACAGCAATTTTCTCCTTAAAACTACCCCCATTATCTTGCTATCACTATTTTAAAAACGAATCCTTTAACTCAACTGTAAAAACAGGACAGCAGCTCAGCAGCAGAGTACTTGCCTAGCATGCTCAACAGCCTTAGATTTATCAGGCATGTTGGCACACCCCTTAATCCCAGCACTCAGAGGCAGGCAGATCTGTTAGTTTGAGGCCAGCCTGGTCTTACACAGCAAGCTGTAGGCCAGCCATGGCTACATGGTGAGACCCTATTTCAAAATAAAATTATATAAAATAAATGTTTAGTGTTTACCACTGTTACCCATCTGCCTATACCTCCATTCTTCTTAATGGCGGAATCAATTTGTATCCATATCCATAATGCATATAGTCTACCCTTAACTGTTATAGCATATATATGTAGTTAGCTGTCTACTCAAATATCTGAATGCAGGAATAAATCCATCTCAATAATTAATCAATTACAATAGCATTTACATACTAGTTCAACATTTGTATTCTATTAGAAGGAGCTATTTATATGTCCAAGCTATGGACTTGGTCGGACGTATCCGAGGTCAGCAGTGATAAAGAACATTCTGATACCAACTCCTGGGATTGGTGAGACGTGAGCTTACGGCTGCCTAAATTTCTACTGCTTATAAAAGAATAGTTCCTGCCAGGCGATGGTGGCGCACACCTTTAATCCCAGCACTGGGGGGGGCAGAAGCAGGCGGATCTCTGTGAGTTCGAGACCAGCCTGGCCTAACAGAGCTAGTTCCAGGACAGGCTCCAAAAAAGCCACAGAGAAAACCTGTCTCGAAAAACCAAAAAAAAAAAAAAAAAAAAAAAAAAAAGAGAGAAAGAAAAAAAGAATAGTTCCTGCCAAAGGTTGATATGAAGTTAAAATAAATACTATTTGTAAGGCAATGAGATACTATTTGGCACAGTATACAGTATTCAAGGGTGTGGGGGCAGAGGATGGGAGATACAGCAGATCTGTCACACTTAAAAGTTCTTTCAAGGATGAAGCTTACTAACTTCCTCCTAGCATATATAATGCCTTTCTGCAGCGAATAAGTAAGAATAGAACTAAAGGGAATGGGCACTTTTTCTTTCAATTAAAGAATATTAAAGGAACCTGAGAGACAGCTTCCTAATAATAGTTCATGCTTCTTAAAAGAACAAAGAACAAGTACAACTTAAGAAGAATACACATAGTGCCTCATTCAGTATTCCCAACCCAGGGGAACAAAGCATCATTTCCTCTGCAACATTGCTCTCCCTTGACTGTATGTATACCACAACACTCTGAAAGCCAGAAGAAAATCCATAGTTTTTACACATCATTAACCTCAATATAACAAACTTTTCCTAATGAATTTTAGTGTGTGTGTGTGTGTGTGTGTATACCTGTGTGCAAATGTCCACAGAGGCCAGAGGCACTGGATATCACTGAACTGAAGTTACACTACAGGTGGTTATGAGCTGCCTAACTGTGGGTACTGGGAAATGAACCTGGGTCTTCCACAAAGGCAAAATGCATTCGTAAATTCTAAGCCATCTTTCTATCCACAACAAATTTCTATCCACAAAAAAAAATTCTTTTTTTGTTTTGTTTTGTTTTTCAAGATAGGATTTCTCTGTAGCTTTGGAGCCTGTCCTGGAACTAGCATTTGTAGACCAGGCTGACCTTGAACACATAGAGATCTGCCTGCCTCTACCTCCCCAAGTGCTGGGATTAATGGTCTGGGCCACCACCACCTGCCTCAGAACAAATTCTTTTCTTTTAATTTTTTATGATTTATTTAACTTAATTTTATGTGCATTGGTTTGAAGGTGTCAGATCCCCTGGAAGCAGATTTTCAGTGAGCTGCTATGTGAGTGCTGGGAATTAAACCCAGGCCCTCTGGAAGAGGAGTCAGTCTCTTAACCGCCCGCTGAGCCATCTCTCCAGCCCCAACAAATTCTTTATTCAACAAGAAAAACTAGTCTCTAAAGAAAAATATATTCATATGGCATTTAAAAGTTACAAGGTACTTTTGCACATCTCATTTTATTTTCTTTTAAGAAAAATTCCAAGAAATATTGATACTATCTCTTTTTTTTTTATATACAGGAAAATAACCTGAATAGTCGGAACAACACTTGTTTATGACTGGCCCAACCACAACTATACAATGGGGGGCGGGGAGGGGAGGAAACGACAACAACTAGCTAATCCTAATTGTCCATCTAGAAATTAAAAGACTATGTAATAAATTCAAACTGACACAATTTTAAGAACTTCATAAAATGTAGTTTCATGAAAGCCTCCCTAGTTTATAAGTTATGAAAAATTCTTTAAAATTTGTGAAGTCAGTAACAATGCTATGTTAAAAGTACCATTTGTTTGGAGGGGGTTTGTTGTTTTGTCCTGGGGGAGTTGTGGCTTTAGTTTGGGATGTTTTTGTGTGTGATAGGGTACTTGGGATGGAACTCTTGGCTTTGTACTTGCCACACAAGTGAGCTATCACCAAAACCACATTCAGGCTCCACATTTTTTTTTTTTTTTTTTGTGGATTTTTCGAGACAGAGTTTCTCCGTAGTTTTTTTGGTTCCTGTCCTGGAACTAGCTCTTGTACACCAGGCTGGCCTCGGAACTCACAGAGATCTGCCTGCCTCTGCCTCCCGAGTGCTGGGATTAAAGGCAGGTGCCACCACAGCCCAGCCAAAAGTACAAATTTGAAGAAGCTTAGAAATGTTTGTTTGGCAGTGCTCACACTTGAATCCAGGGCTTCATTCATGCTAGGTACCTGGTGTGCTCTAACACTGAGCCATATTATATCCCTAGGCCTTATGATTTCGAAATTAAAACAAGTATACAACAGTATTGAGGAAAACCATAAAAAAGCTAAAAATTTCTGCAATTTATTGCTTCCTAAATGATAAACAGCTTATCAGAACAAAATTATCATTCCTCTAGCCACTTCCAACCTCTATTCAATAAGTTTCCTTCCCTGATGGCCAGCCTAATCATCTCTAGCCGTAAGATGAGGTTTGCATGACCATCTGCCAAACAACATAACAAGGAGGATAAACACTCTTCAGCTAGATTACATTTCTACAACTTGAACACAATCTCTCAAAAATGTCATTTTCGACACCAACACCTATTCAACAAAACAAAAGTTATAGGTCTTTTGAAAATATCACAATTCAGAAGGACATACCTGAAGGATTTTGAATAAAAGCTCCAGGATTCTGTGGATGAACTGGTAAAAATTGTTGTCCTTGGCCAAACGCTACTGGCTGAGCAACGCCAGTCAGAACCTTTAAGATAAAAATGTTAATTTTAAGAACATCTTTCTGCAAGTACAATGTTAACATTCTAATCACATACACATTTTCACAAATGTCTTAAGGTCCAAGGTCTGTGATAATAAAGATTTTGAGAGTAACAACTGGTTTACTTCCACAAACTAGAACGCCTTCTCCTATCTGTTTCAGAGTCACAAGGATCAGAGAATAGGTTAAAACTTCCTTTAAAAGTGAGTTCAATCCCAGCACTTGGGAGGCAGAGGCAGGCGGATCTCTGTGAGTTCGAGGCCAGCCTGGTCTACAAGAGCTGGTTCCAGGACAGGGTCCTAAACCACAGAGAAACCCTGTCTCGAAAAATTAAAAAAAAAAAAAAAAAAAAAAAAAAACTGAGTTCAACAGAGGCAGGCGGATCTCTGTGAGTTCTAGGCCAGCCTGGTCTATAAGAATTCCAGGACAGTCAGAGCTGCATGGAGAAACCCTATAGGGGATGGGAGAGAGACTTCCTTAAAAGTATTTAAAAAAAAAAAAAGCATGCAAATAAAAGACCCACAAACCAGCTGTGTGACTGACCTATGCTATACAAACCACTTGACCCTAAGGGTGCTTTATTTTACAAATAGAATAGGCATACAGAGATAAAACCTTTACACAATAACAGGGACTGGTTAGCAAGGTTGAAGACAGAATTCCTAACCTTGGCCTTTTTCCAGTCTGAAGTGTTTCAACCAGGTATGTTGGCACAACTATAATCCCACTACTAGCAACCTGGGGGCAGAGGCAAGAGGACTGAAAATGTAAAAATTCTGACCTATGCTAGCAAGACTCTTGAAAAAAAGCAAAGAAAAACTTTTATGTACAACATGAACTTGAAGTTATCCTTCTTTGCCATCATTTTTGGATAAGGTTATAGCTGAGTTCAAAGTAGATTACAAAAGTCAAAGAGAATTATAAACAAGCAAACAAAACCAAAGAACAAAGAAAAAACCAGCTGGTAATGGTAGCTCCTACCAGTAATCCCAGCACTTGAGAGATTAAGACAGGTCTACTGTTCTGACTACAATTTTGAGTTCTGGGGCAGCCTGGACTAGCATTAAGACCCTACCTAAAAGAACAAAAATAAGGAAGACTGCAGGGGCTAAATGGGTTAAATAGTTTAGTGGTACATCATCTGCTGAGAACCCCTCAGTTCAAGCTTCAGAACCATAAAAGATAAAGATTGCAATAAAGTTATGAAATAAGTACTGTACTAACATACAAACTTGGTGTTTGGGATTTCGTTACGTAAACAAATATTCATTAATAAATCTTGTTCGCTATCCATGTGACTTAATAGTGTAAACACACACACACACACACACACAAAGTAACGTCACACAAAAAAGATTAAACAAAATACAATTATACAAAATCTGGTAATAATAGTATTTCTTTTAAGGAAGTACAAATTTAACAGGCAGGACAAATATTTTTAACCAAATTATTGGAAATGAACAGAAGACTTGCAATAAAATTTGGAATATGCTTTAAAAATTCTTCTTTTCCATCTCTTTCAATGTAATCCAACTATTGTAAAATGAATCTATCCTAGTAAAAGATCAGCAACTGGAAAAGTAAATTTAACCAAGGATAAGTTCAATAAGCAAATATAAGCAGTCAGAAATCAACAGACTAAAAATATCCCATGAACCCACTACTTTAATACACATTTTTTAAAATGTGTGCAGAAGCTGGGTGTGGTGGCTCATGACTCCCAGCTCCTGAGAGGCAGAGGCGTGGATCTGAGATGAGCTCAGTCTGGTTGAGCTAGCGCGGGCTAGGCGCACACTTAATTCACAGAATTTACAGCACTGGGGAGGCAGAGGCAGGCAGGCAGATCTCTGTGAGTTCAAGGCCAGCCTGGAATACAGAGCAAATTCCAGTAGAGCCAGGACTACACAGAGAAACCTGTCCCAAAATAGAAAAAAAAAGAAAAAAAAAAAAGGCAGAATTCAAGGCAAACCTGAGCTACTCCACAGTAAGCTCCCGCTAGGCTGACGTACAAGAAGGCTGCACAGAGCAGTCAATGGGTGGCTGACTGGAGACACGGACACGACAATTTAGAAGGCAAGCAACAGCGGGCTCTGTTTACATTAGTGTCATGCCACTCATCGTGTGCCACCACAGTTAGAATAAAAGTATGGACAACTTTATTTCTTATCTCACACTAAGGAAAATTTCAGTCAAAAAACAGTCTAAGAAAATCCACTCTGCTGGGTTCTTTAAAGCATATCAGGGTTCAATATGCTGTTCAAGGTAACAGAGGTCTATAAAAACATTATTAGCATTAAAAAAACAAAAAATAACTCCACAAAAGTGCAGTAACGCCAGCAAGATGGCTCACTGGTAATGTTGCTTGCCAGGGAGCCTGATGACCTGGTGCCCACAGGGGTTGGAGAGAAGTGAGTCTCATAACTTTTCCTCCGACTTCCACAAACACACAAAATAGTGCTTTTTTTTACTTTTTAAGTAAAAAATAGTTCAGTAGTAGGTAGAGCACTTGCCTATCACACACGAAGCCCTTGTGTGTGAATCCCCAGTACTGAAAACAATGAGCATGCCTTTAACCCCAGCACCCCACAAGTGGAGACAGGAGAAGCAAGTTCAAAGTCTCCTGCTACAGAGCTCAAGGCGAAATGAGACCTTGTCACAAAAAATTAAATAAAATAAAATGGCCTAGAGAGATAGTTTAGTGGTTTGAAGTACTTCCTGCTCTGTTCTTCCAGAGGACCTGAGTTCAGTTCCCAGCAGCCCACAGTGCCCCAATGTTCTGTGTCTAGACTTTGCAGGCAGCCACAAACACTTGCAAACATACACACATACATACACATAAATTAAAACACATTTTTTTTTTTTTTTTTTTTTTTTGGTTTTTTGAGACAGGGTTTCTCTGTGGTTTTGGAGCCTGTCCTGGAACTAGCTCTTGTAGACCAGACTGGTCTCGAACTCACAGAGATCCACAGAGATCCGCCTGCTGGGATTAAAGGCGTAGGCCACACCGCCCAGCTAAACACAATCTTTTTAAAACAGAATAAGTGTACATGTACACTGAGAGGAAAGGAATTAATAACGAGGAAGACTGCAATGGCCCAGTGTCTTGAAGAGTGGCAAATGCCAACCCCAAAAAAACCTCTCATCCCACTTCCTAATATACACATTGTTGGAAGTACACTAAGAATGTACACACTAGCTGGGCGGTGGTGGCACAGGCCTTTAATCTCAGCATTCAGGAGACAGGATCTCTGTGAGTTCAAGGCCAGCCTGGTCTACAAGAGCTAGTTTGAGGACGTACACCAAAAAGCTACAGAGAAACCCTCTCTTGTAAAAAAAATAAATAAAACAAAAACAAAAACCCATCATAAATTACTCTTAAAGCTTTTCCCAAATACTAGAAACAATTAAAAAGAAAAAAGTTAACTCAACCTTGACTACACAGAGAATTTGAGAGTAGCCTGAACTACAGAACTTTGTCTCAAAAATAAATTTATTTACCTACATATAATTACCACATAATTTTAGAATAACTAAAATAGCTTACCTGTTGAGATGTCTGGATATTTCCTGCTGACATCGAAGTAGGTAAATTGCCAAAGTTTCCAAACTGAGAACTCTGAAGATTCTTTTCCTCAAAATAGTGTCCCGAAGCTCTGTTAAGGGGATTTGGGAAATTCTGGTTTCCAGGGCCATGAGGTCCATTAAAATTTGGTCCTTGGGGTGTATCAAATATTTGCTCATGTCTTTGGAACTGTAATCCTTGAGATGGAACATTAAAAGCATTGCCAGGTGGATCATTATATGGGCCAGTCTGATTGAAAGGTACAGATTCAAGCCTTTGTGAAGGATGATTGTCAAATCGGTTGCCTTGCAGGCCAAGAGGAATATCAAATCTTGATGCTTGCTGGTGTTGTGGCCCATCAAATCTTTGAGGTACACCATCAAACCTTGGTTGAACCTGCTGTCCAGGTGGCCCATCAAATCTCTGTGGACCTGGCTGACCAGTTCTTTCAAATCTAGGACCTGGTTGGCCATGTAATCCATCAAATCTTGGTAAAAGGGATGGCTGACCTGGCTGTCCATCAAACCTTAAAGAGTGACAACCTTCGAATCTAGGACCACCTTGACCCAGAGGCCCTTCAATTCTCATGCCACCTCCTGGTACAGGACCCTCAAACCTCATTCCACCTCCTTGTTGAACTAAAGGTCCTTCAAACCTGATGCCAACCCCCGGCTGACCATGTGGTCCCTCAAACCTAAGGTTCCCACTTAGTTGATTATGTCCTTCAAATCTCAGACCAGCTACAGACTGACCATGGGGACCCTCAAACCTCATTCCAACTCCTTGCTGCAGCAAAGGGCCCTCAAATCTGATACCACTACCTGGCTGACCATGAGGCCCATCAAACCTAACTGCAGACCCTGATGGACCATGACCCCCCTCAAATCTAAGTCCACCTACAGGCTGACCTCTAGGATTTTCAAATCTAAGACTGCCCACAGGCTGTCCATGAGGTCCCTCAAACCTCAGACCACCCACAGGTTGACCACGATGTCCTTCAAACCTGAGACCACCCACAGGCTGACCCCCTGGCCCTTCAAATCGCAAACCACCTGCAGATCCCTCAAACCTCAGACTAGGTGAACCATCAAATCGAAAGCCACCTCCTCCTCCTTGACCAATTGGCCCTTCAAACCGCAGAGGTGTTCCTACTGGTCCTGGAGGACCTTCAAATCTCAAAGGGCACCCACCTCCTAACTGACCTTGTGGTCCTTCAAACCTCATAGGGCCTCCTCCCCCCATTTGTCCTGGTGACCCATCAAACCGAAGAGAACCTGGTGCAGGAGGTCCATCAATTCTAGGGCTTAATTTATTAGGTCCTTCAAAAATCATCTTGCTCGGGCCATCTCTCGTCACAGATGGCCTACCAGGTCCATCAAATAATGGCCGGTCTTCAGCTAAAGCTGTAAGTCGCTGATTTGTATCAAGGCCAGCAAATCTTGATGTTGGGCCATCTACAAATGTTTTATCTGAATCTTCATATCTAGGTCGCTTAAGTGGAAAACGGTCATTGAATGGAGATCTCTGCTCCTCTCGTACACCTTTTAAAAAGAAAAATATATATCTTTACTACAATTGAATTTACATCAAATTACTCCTTTTTATAGTTATCTAAAAACTTATCCAAAGATGTATTATCTCATTACATTAGTGGGTAGGGAAGGGACAAACAGCAACAGTAGGTTAAGAAGATGCCCTTCTGATTCAGATATACCTGGGGTTAAAAAAATTCCCATCCTGTCAAGGTACTTGTCATAGGACTTCGAGAGCAAGTTACTTAACATCTCTAGTTTTGTTTCCTATTCGTAAAATTAGAATACATATTTGCTTGGGTTTTGTGGGGGCTTAATCAAATTAAATATACATATAAAAAAATTAGGTCCCTTCCCTTTCCATGGGAGGGTGAAGGAAAGGCAAAACAGAGATACACACACACATACACACATACAAAGAAGTCTGAACAGTGGTAAGACTCAGCCCCACTTAGCTTGTTCATTTTCCCTTCACTGCTGTGTGATTCAATAGGCATAATCTCATTTAACTTTTTCTACCTTTAGCAGAGACTTGCTCGTCATGTCTTCTCCGGCCCTCATGGGGTGAAAGATTCTCAGCATAAGTACGACTCCCAGATACAGGAGAAAGACGTCTTGTTCTTTCACTAAATTGTTCTTTTCTGTCAAACTGTGCTCCACTATTCCTACTTGCATGTTTACTTTTGGATGGCTCACATTCTATTCCAGACAACAAGGCATCAGTCAAAGGGTAGTCAAAAAGATCAGGATCTAAGAGATTAAGTCTTGGAAATGAATGCTGAACCTGTGTCCTTTTCAGTTTTGCTTTATGTTCATAGTAGGTTAATTCAGCATCAGATAAGAGAGGTTTCTTTTTTAATCCACTTTTATTTTCTTCTGTAGGACTATCCCGTACATTGCATCTATGTTTACCTTCTTGATACTGAAATAGCTGTCGAATTTGACGAACAACAAGAAGGAAATCTTCATGTGTAATTTCACCAGAGGCAAAGCGTTCACCAGTCTGCATAGGGATGATAAAATGAAATGAAATATTTTAAATATTAAAAATACAAAAACATGGGCAAAAGAACATAATGACTAGATGAGATTAAACATAGTCACTACCTTTTGAAGTAATTCTCTTTTGCTTGCAAGGGTTAACTCTTTAGGAATCTGAAGATTGGCATCAACACTTAATCGATGTTGCTGCTTTGGGGTTCGAGGTGACAAGATTCCTTTAGTGCTTGACCAGCTCTCCCTATGCCTTAGATGAGGAGGTTTACTATGTTCATCACCCTGCTGTAAGCTAAAACCACAAAAGCAGTGTTACATCAAAGGATTTATTTAAAAAACAAAACTCCCAGGCTGTACTTAAGAATGCCTTAAAGATCTGATTAAAAAAAAAGGTACATAAAATTTTTTTGAAAAAGCCAAATAGAGTAAGAATTCTGATTTTTAAAGGCTGAAGATTTGATTTGGGGGGAATGGTTGGCTGTTTGGTATGTGCAAGGTCCAGGGTTTGACCCCTGGCAGCAGCAATAGCAGCACCACCCCCATCCCATCCTCACCTTAACCCCGTCAAAAAGGAAAACAAGCTGATGGAATAAAATAATGAATTCAAGAACAAAGTGGGCTAGCAAGCATGTTCCAGGCCAGGTGGGACTACATAGCTAGACCCTATGGACATCAATTAAAAACAAAAATAAAACCAAGTAACTCTGTTTCTTACATATAAACATAAAACCAAGTAGATTAGCAAACCTTCCTAAACTTTCATGTCCCTATGAAATAGGAAGTATCTAACCCACTGGGTTGTTTTTCACAACTAGAAAAACAATTACAACATTCAATTAGTATCTTCTGATGTTAAACTACCTTTAAAATGCATATTCTAAAACCAGGAATAATGGATCCTACCTACAATCCCAGCATTCGGGTGGCGAAGGTAGGAAAACTGCCATGAGATGGAGGCCAGCCTATGCTACTCAATGAGTTCAGGCTAGCCTGAATAAAAGTGTGAGAACCTCACCTTAATCAAGTAAAAACATCAAAATAAAAATCATACTTTACCAAAAACATCAGCGACATACCTTTTATTTTCTTCCCAACCAGATTTCCATCTTTTGGCAGACTTAGAGCTTTGCCAATTCTCTATATTCTCCTTTGGCTCAGCACCTGACTTCATAGAATGTTGACTTGCAGTTTCTGGCGGCCGTTCCTCATCCATCTTTTTCAGTCGTCTGGGATCTCGAACATCCTGCTTAGTACTTCTCTTAATATTTCTTTCTTCTCTGGAAGATGGTGGGAACTCTTCCATATGTGACTGTTTAAGTCCTGACTGACGCATCTTTCCAGCTTTGGGGGCCAAAGTTGGAGACATACTACTTCTTTGCCTTCGTTTGGGTGACCGTCTATCTCTTCTCTTTGGGGAATGTATAATTGGTGACCGAGACTTAGGTGACCTTGATCTGGATCTCTTTCGAGTACTTGATCTCCCTGGTTTTGTCCCCTGTTTATCCAATTCTTCTGTAACCATGTCCGGTTTTTGGACAATGCCATTTATGATTTTATTTCTACTTCCCATCAGTCTGTGTTCAGACGATTTCATGTGGTCATCTTTATCCTTCTTTTCTGTAGTTTTTCTTTTTTCTTTTACATCCTCATCTTTGCCCTCAGTTTTATCCTGCAGATGCTTTTTTAATCGTGGATCTCTCTTGTTCATATCAGACAACCTCACACTTTCAGAGTCTTGATTTTTCAAGTCTTTTGGGTGTGATAATTTGTTTTTCAAAGGTGATGGTGATTTAGATTTAGAATCTAATTGGTCAAGTTCCTTCTTGGTTATTCTTTCACTTGATTTACTTTTTTCTTGCTTGGAGGAATTTAGTTTTTCAGAGGGTATAGTTTTACTTGTTTTAATATCAGACTGATTCAATGTGTTCATTACAAATTCTTTCCTATGACTCTGTTCTTTGCCATGGGATGAATGTTGGCTCATCCTGTTAAGACGAGGATCCCGGTTAGTTCCTTTCAAGTCTTGAATTTGTAAGGATGAACCTGGTCGGCTCTTGTCAGATTGCACGGGAACCGGATGTGGAGTTTTAACAGTCATAGTGGGAATCTGTGAAACATGTAACTTAGATGATCCTGATCCAGGACCCAAGTTGGCTGTCTCTTGCTGAACGCTAAGAGATACTGCCTGAAATACAAAATGTTCATGTTAATACCATAATCCATGAACACTATTTTATTTCCTTGTCATTACATAGACTATAGTCAAAATTAGAACATTTTCACTAAATCTATTCGCTCGATAGTGCATTATTAACACTATACACTTTTTTGGGAGGGAAAAGAAAGAGGGTAAGGGTCTTAACAATATAACCCAGATCAGACTGGACTTGTCACACAGACGTTTGCCTATCTCTAGCTCCCAGTGCTGGAACTAAAGGCAAGCATCACCAAGCATGGCAATACTCTACACTTCTAAGGTAAAATAAATACAAGGAGAGAGAGTACAAGCACCTAAACGATCTTGTTTCTTACCAGGCCTTTAACCTGTATTTTAGAATATAATTTCTACTACAATAATTCTTCAAAACTATCCAATATTGTAAACCATGCTATTACTCAAAAACAATTACATGACTAAACTCCAACTGCTCTGTACAAAAGACAGGGTGATTCTAATTAAACTTCGTCATAAAAGCGTTTCTCAAAACATTAATGAACTTATATAAAAACTCCGTCTTTCTATACCTCAATCTCAAACTTTGATGCTAAGTAAAAAATAGAGAATTTGATGAGTACAGATACATACACTCTCAGGTCTCTGTATTTGTAGCTTTTATAGACTTTTAGAAACACGATTTGTTCCTGAATGTTAAAGACATTCACTACAATATACTTACTATCTTAGGACTAAAATATTAAATCTCCATGAAGATAATGGGAAACAAACTACAGCGCTACCTCATTAGAATAAATGTTTGCTTCCCTAGTGTTTCAGACATGCTGCCTGGCTGGCCTCAAACTTGCTGTGTGACTAAGGATGACCTTGAACTTCTGATTCTCCTGCCTCTTGTTCCCAAGTGCAGATTAGAGACTTGTGCCATCAAAACTGGTTGGCTATTATACGGGAGAACCCAATACCAGCCATATATATATTTTACATCCTAAGATAGCAATCTAGTAGAAAATACTGAGAAACAAAATACAGTTCACAACCAAGTGTTTTATAGTAAGATTATAAAATTTTGGCTTAATACAATTTTTAAAATAAGTAGAAAAAACATCAATAAAATATTCATATACAAAATAACTACTTCCCTATCAGAATGTTTAAAGATTTAAACATCAAATCTCCCCTACTTACCAGTTGTGCCTTAGCTTGTTCTAACTCAAGCTCCAGCTTTTTCTGCTGAAGTTCTAATAACTGTTTTTGTTTTGCGAGTAACTGCTGCCTTATTAGTTGTTCTTGGGTAAGATTCTTTTGTATTTCAGGTACAATTGGAGGAGTGGAGATACTGGGGGAACTGACCACTGGGCCAGGTGTTGAAGACTCCTCAGGCTATAAGAAAAAAATACTTTTTAAGCAAAACATATCATAGCTAAAACTAAAAATTATCAACTTTACCTTACTATTATTCAAAGTCACAAATGTTCAATCACACTTAAAAGTACACACAAAAATGCTTAGGCATTTAAAATGGCAAATGTTACATAGTAAGTCATTTATTACTATATACATGTATTACTTTTTCAAATCAAAATGATTCTAGTTTTACTTTTTGAAAAGTTTACAGAAGTTAGCGCTTGATAGTCAACTTGTTTAGGATATAAGCCATTCATATAAAGACTTACCGATTTATTTAAAAATTTTGGATTCACATGGATGCTAGATGTATTCACATTAGGGGGCAGAGGTTTAATAGGCCAAGCAGGATCTAATGAATTGACTCTGACATCCAAAGCATAAAGTTTCTTCAAAGGGAATATTTCATCCCATGTGGAACGTAATTTAAATAAACTTTTTCTAGTATTTTCATCCACCTAGAACAACAGAACAATTCTCTGGCTTGTTAAGTTACTATAGAATGTTACATATACTAAGTAGAAAGCTACCTGCCAATTCACACATAGTATCCATTTGTACATTAATATCAAACAATTGATTATTAAAGTTAATAAAGCTACTCCTCAAAAAAAAAAATCAGAAAAGTATTTATCTAACAGACTTCAAGCAAGCAACCCAAGCAACTTTTTGCATTTTTAAAAAGTCTCCATATAGTAGGGCTTAATATAGTATTTCTAATAAACTCCCTGGATAAACATAAAGCCAGAAATGGTTTACCTGATGGCCAATGTCTTAAAGTTACCTGCTAGTAACATACAGTAATAAAAGATAAAATTATCTAGCCAATCTAACACAACACACTATGACTATTTTATCTATGAAATGCTACTTTGGGACAGAAAATACCCTCATATTTTAATTCACAAAATCCTAGCCAAGGATGGGCATTATATAACTTGCCTACTCATATTGTAATGGTTAAAATTATTTTTTAGAAAACAGAAAAGCCCAGGACTTGGTAAGGCAAGTTTTTAATTTCAATCTTCTTACCTATATTCATGTCTTTAGAGAATGTATTTACAAGGTAATGAAGTATAATAAAACTAAAATTAGATTCAGTAAAAATAATACCAAATCCCCAAATAATGGGAACATGCCAAAATTGAAACCAGGTTAAGTTGCTCTAAATTACTTACTGCACAGTGGGCTGATACTTTTTTAGTAATATCCGAAACACAGCTCTCCAAACTATTCCTATGTATTTCTATCCCAAGATCTAATGTGGCTTTTTTATTAAAAGAAAAACTGCTGCCTAATTCTAGCATTCAGGCAGCTGTTAAAGTATCCTATAAGAAGTGTGTCTAATAAAACGTAACAAACTATAAGCGATTGTCAGAAAAGAATCTCTAACCCTAAGTACCTCAAGGGCCCTTCTGCTCAGTGATGGAATTACCTCAGAAAAGCCTCCTATTTAACCAGACTACCAATTACATGGTCACAACGGTATATACAATTTCTAGGTATGGCCACTAACAAGCATTTCTCCCAAGCACCAGACAATAATAGAAGTATTTCCATAAGAACCTAAAGCAATGAACTGGTCCACCAAGCACACATCCCTGTTAACTTACACTTCAACAATGTAACAATGTCCAAAGGGCATTTGGGGGAATGAATAGTAGGAACCATAGACTGAGGCACCCTGGAGGAATATGCCTCCTGCTCCCCATCTCTAGACATTTCAACACCACACAATCTAGATGAATGCTCTGCAAGCTGCAACTTTTTGCCCACATTATAAACAACTTCACGAGACCCATACTCACATTTTGAAAATACACAATTCTAAAAGCTAATCAAAGTATATTCGCATCTTGAGTGATTAAGCAGCATCTGTTTTAAGGCTCTAATAGAAAAACCTAGCATTTGCCACTTTCCTTGAAAAGGCACTTGACAATCAATGTCCAAGAAAATGAAACATTCCACCACCCAAGAAAACCCAACACAAGACAAGTATTTATTTCATCTGGAACGTTATAAAAATTCAATGTTTCTAAATATATATGTATATATATATATATATGTACCTTTTCAAACACACAAATAAATGTTGCAACTAGATTTTTAGTAAAGGCAGTGAGATACTCTCTTCCAACGTTTTTCACGATAGAATCCATAAGGTACATAACAGGAAGCTTCTCTGAAGAAGGAGCCTAAGTATGAAAAGAAACTGACAAGTTTAGTATAGGAAATTGCCACCAAGAAATTAGTTTAAAAAAGTGTTTTTAAACCTACAATACAGACCTCTAGCTTTGTTGGTACAAAATGCTTTTGATTATGGTAACTTTATAAGCCTAAGTGTTCGATCAAGTACTTGCTTCTTACAATGTTTTAAGTTGTGCACTTAAAAAAAAAGAAGCTCAGTTATCAAGAACAACCATAACCTCTAGTACTTAATACTCAACCTGATTTCAGGTGCATGTAATAAAAAGGCCTGTGTTCAAAGTGACAATAAAGGGGAGGGAAAATAGTTTCTGTAATCCAAGGGTCAGCTTTGAGATCTGTGCTTATGTTGTGCCTCGGCTCGAAGTACTCTCTCTGGTTTCCCTGGTTAACTTTATATGTTCAAGTCTTTGAAACTCTGTTACCTAGAAAATCATTGGTTACTTTCCTATAATCCAAATGAAGAATGAAATTAAACACACTTCACATACAAAGACAATGGCAAGATGCTTAGAACTTGCACATGAACACGCAGAAGTGCAAGCCTGTTATTGGTACAAGAAAGTGGATAGAGGAGCCGCTGAGTCATGTAAGTCAGGTTCAACTTGACTGGAAACCTGGATGTCCTGGAGATTTTCTTCACAGCATGAACTGTCGCCGAAATATGTCTCCTCTTACATGCACAAACCAGGGATTCTAAGTTTGTGCTGAGCCAGTGTGCTGCCGCTGATAAAGGTAGCAGCCCTTCCAAGGCAAAGTCGCCCCGGGTGAACTGCAAAGCCTACCCACCACTGGCTTTTAGAGGGCACAGCAAGCTTCCACAAAGCATCAGCAGGTTCACAGACTTGTTGAGGAGCACTAAGACATGCCATAAACTGTTAACTGACTCCACGCGTACCCACGACTTCAGAAAACAAAACTGATTAAGTGAATCCCCAACTACCCACCCCGTGTGTACATGAACCTAACTGGACACTTACCCACAGCTACCTGTAGCTAGAGCAGGCTCATACTCCTGGGGTATGCAATACCATGCTTCACAAAACCAACTGCCCTGACAAGTGTGTGGAAATGCTCTTGCTTCTGATAACACCTTTACAACCAAAGTTGACTAAAGAAATGTTTGGATAACTCTATGAAAAACTTAGGTGCTACTAAAAGGGGTCACACGGCCACTGTGTGTGGGCAAACTATTTAGTACCAACTCGTCAAAGGCTTTATTGCTGTGTCTTCACCTTATCATGTCTTGTTTTATACCATTTAAGTAATTATTGTTCCTTAGGAAGATAAATGGGCTCTTTTAAAACCACAATCTGTCCATAGGCTAGAGTTTTGTTGTACAAGGGAAGTCCTTCTATGTAAGACTCTATTTTGCTACTGCTATCTTATGGGAAAAGCGAAACTGTGAGTCCATTAGTTTAGTATTGCTAAAGAATAAGGACACAAGCATACACTTCCAGTAATACAAAAACCAAGCCAGTTGCTACCAAATGACAGCAAACCCTCCCCTCACCCCCAACCCAGGTTAAGGTTCTTTCCCCAAAGTGACTTCTAGTCTGGCTTTACAAAAATAACCAGGAAGCATGTGCCCAAAACTTTGAGCTGTCTTTTACCAGCAAATACTCCATCTATTTTCACCACTTTGTGTAACCAAATACACAAATACAAGTTTTATGTGGTCAATATATTCTGCATAAAGTTCAGTTCTCCAAGGTCTTGTAGATCCATTAAAAACCAGCAAGGAAGCTGTCTCCTTTGAGTGGCAATCTGAGCTGCTAAGTATTAGGTGCTGTGAATACCAATACCCAAAACATAGCTTGAAAACTTTGGTTCTCAGAAGTCCAAGTGCCGTTCTCTTTAAAAAGGTATTTAAGTCTTCAACAAGGCAAAGCTACGTCTCCTCCGACAACAGGCATGGTTGTCAACGAAGAGCTGAGCCCGTCCTTCTTATAGCCCACCCTTTAAGAGCAGCTGCTTCACAGCCTCAGCGGGAAAAGGCGAATGGAGAGTTGTTTAGCTGTCAAAATGCGCATGATAAACCTGCTGAGCCCTTAAAAAACAAAAACCTCTTTTCCCCCTCTTTAAATAAAGGTATGTAAGGACCACGTGAAACGGTGCATCTTGTGAACTGATTTACCCAAAAGAGTGGATGGACCTAAAGAAGAATGAACCCAAGTCACTTAAAGACTTTTGTTTAAAACACACAACCACGTAAGCAAAAATTCTTGGAAACAGATTCTACACCTTACAAAGGTAAATAAAAAAGACAAATACATATTTTATATGTTTTATTCACAAATTTTATAATACCAGTCACACATTTCAAAACCATTTATTAGAGTCAGACCACTGAGTTTTACACTAGACAGAAACCGTCTCTAAACAATGTATTGGTGGTTGTTGTTAAAGTGGCCTTTTAAAAGGGGTTCACTCTGCTAAGAGGAGGCTCATCCTGGTAAATGCAATCACTAACAACTAGGAAAAAAAACCTAAACCTTAAGTACAAATTTGAAAAATAACTTAAAACGTATTAATTGGGAAGCGGCTAAGACTCATTATAACTAAGTTTAACAGTAACTTTGCTTAAATGACATATCGCTCCCACATGAATCCACAGAAGAGGAAGACAAGAGGGCAACAGAAGGTGGCCAAAGACCACTTCGGCCAAGGGGTGAAGAAAAGAAAGCCTTCACTAGCAGGGAAGGGAGAAAAAAAAGAAAGAACAAGGAGGGGCTGAAATTAAAAAAAAAAAAAAAAAAAAAAAAAAAAAAAAAAAAACCTCCAAGTATTTGTTACCCACTGGGACAATTCTCAACCTACAGGTTGGATAAGATCTCCCCCACACACACCCAAACCCCACCCTCGGCCCAATTTCCCTACCACTGGGGCGAATCAGACCCTTCGAGAGGAGAATAAAAGTTTGATCTAACATCCCCCACCCCAAAATGGGGCTGACGGGTGTGAGCAGCTGCCTGGCTGGCAGGGAATGGATTCTCCGCTCTTCCCTTTCGCATCATGTGCTTTGCAGGCGCCATGTTGAGCTAACAGGCCGCTGCTCCACTCGGGGCCAATTCCCTACACCCAACCCACCAGACAGCTCGCTCCCAGGTCCCCCTTCACCTCCTTCCAACCGGCAGAGCACAATTCCCCAAAAGGGCACTGAGGGAGATGCCCCTCCCCACCTTCCCGGGGGCTTCAGAGGGTTGGTTTTTAACTCTCACGCTCCCAAGACCACAAAACTGCCTCTAAGTCTTCCCCCCCCCCCGCCCCGATCCGAAAGGGCTGTCCCCGAAGCGTGCGAGCGTGGGGACGTCCTCCGAGGGGGCCTAAATAGGGAGTTGGTGAGCGGAAACGGGGCTCCACCCTGCATCCTCCCCGCTCCCTCCCCGAAAAAAAGAGGCCCACGCTCCCCAGCCCGGGGCCAAAGACCGAGCCGAGTCGGGGGTGGGGGGGGGGGAGGTCGGAGAGGAGGAAACTCCGTCCGTCCGTCCCCTTCGGATGGAAGCGAGACCTGGGATGAGGCTGACCCTAAAAATCAAGAAGTATGAGAAGAATAGGAGGCTGCGGGGTGTATAAAAACCTTGGCGGTTTGGGCCTCGATGAGAGAGACGATCTCCTTGGCGAAGGGCAGGTTCTCCTCGGCTAGAATGGTCAGCATATTGATGTGCGGTTTGCTATTGAAGGTCAGGTCTTCCAGCGACGACTGATAATCCCGACAGGCGTCCTCCCGGGCCCCCGCAGCCCCGGCCTCGGCCGGCGTCGGCTCTGACATTGCGCCGCGGCCCCCCTCCGAGGTCCGCCGCCGCCGCAGCCGCTCGACAACCCGCCTCCCTGCCTTGCTTCCTTCCTTCCTCGCTTGCTCGCCTGCGACGCCTCGGCCTCGCTCCCCGGGTCTCCGGCGGGCGGCTGCGGCTTCACCACATGCTGACCGCGGAGGGAGGGGGTATGGGGGACGACCCAGGGGGAACCTCGGGGAAGAAACGCCGCTGCCGCCTCACGGGGGGGGGGGGAACCTCCGTCCGCGTCCAGCCGCCGCCGGGGCTTCTTTCTCCACGCACACAAGATGGCGGCGGCGGCGGCAGCTCCAGCTCCGAAAATGTCTGAGGGCCCAACCGCTGCGTCGTGTGAAATGAGCTAGGGGCGGGGAGGAGATGCGGTCAAGGGGCGGGGCCGTTGGGAACACCCGGCGCGATTGGCTGGCCCGCGCGCGCGTCACGGGCCCCGCCCCCGGCTCTTCCGCAGGACGTCCAGGCGCCTCCTTCTTCCTCGGCCCCGACCGGGCTGTCGCCGCCCCTCCCGCTCGGAGGCGTGACGCCGAGGACGGCCAGCTCTCATTGGCCAGTTCGTAAGCGACTGTTCGGTCATGTGTTACCATAACAACCCGCCCAGGGAAGCCAATAGAGGCGGCTGTTCTCCAGGACCGGCCCAACCGGTTGCACCAAGCTCCACCGGGCCCCTTCCGTCCCGCCTCTGCACTCCTCCCACCCTTAGGCGGCCCCGTCAATCATCCTTCGCCTGCCGCCGGGCGGGGCTGCACTGAGCTGCTGGAGCCCCGGCCTCCACTCCCCGGCCTGCCGGTCGCCCCAGTCTCAGGTGCTCCCGGGAGCCTGGGCGGGGCTCGCCCGGCCAGCTGTCCCTCCGGCTTCGAGGCGAGGGAGGAGGTGCCTGGCCTACCCGGAACCCAGACGGGAAGGAGGAACTCTTGCACGCAGCTTCACTCGTAAAAACACCTAGGAAGCCTTGCAGGAGTTGAGTCTCCCGGGAAAATGCTTTGATTAAGAGGTGCTGTGTGAGCAACGCGCTCGCCAAGGAGTTGGAAATATTTTGACGAAGTCGCTCACGTTTCGGGAAGGGTATTCATAATAGCAACACCCAGCCCTGAGCCTAATAACTCTCATATCTTAAACGTCTGCACTTCTAAATGGCCTTAGAATACAGTGTCTGAGCCTTTCTTGGTGGCTCGATCGTTTAATACCAGCACTCAGGAGGCAGAGCAAGGTGGAACTCTATGAATTCGAGGCCAGCCAAGTTACAGCCTCAAAAACCAAGCGTGCCTTTAATGCCCGCACTCAGGAAGTAGAAACAGTCTGATCGCTGAGTTCGAAGTCAGACTAGTCTACAGTGTAAATTCCAGGACAACTAGCGTGATGCAGAGACAAACATCACAAAACAACAACAAAAGAAGTAAACAAAAAATACAGTGTCTGACCGAGCCGTGGTGGCACACACCTTTACCCCAGCTCTTGAGAGGCAGAGAGGCAGGTGGGTCTACAGAGATTGTTCCAGGACAGTGAAGGTTACACAAAGAAACCCTATTTTGAAAATCAAAAAAACAATAGCAAATAAATACAGATTCTGAGAAATACGGGAAAATATCTTAGGTTTCTATGATCTGTTTTCAAAATACACAAAGCAAACAATTTACTTTGGCAGGGCTCGAGTGGGCTATGAGGCGCTATGGAAAAATATTCAGTTTCTCTCTCTCTCTAGAGAGAGACAGTTCTTTTTGCATAAACTGATGACGTGACAACACTCCGTGGCATGGTTAAGGGAAAGGTTTTTATTGTATATATAAGAGAGAACAGCCAGAGGCGTCTGGTAGAGTCCAAAGAAAGAAAATGGAAAATGACCAGCAGACTAAACATGACCAGGAGTATCTGCGAGAATGGGAATGAGCAGGGAATAGACAGAGAAAACAGAGAAGCTGGAGCAGACAGCAGAGAGGGAGACCAGAGAAAACTCTGCAGCAAGAGTACCAGGGTTAGAAAAGAATGAGTAGTGGAGGAGGTGAGAAGGGCAGGGTGCTAGCGCAGACTTTGAAATGGGTAGCAGGTACTTGTGCTACTCAGCATGCGCTTTGATATGCTGATAGGTGCCTCAGGTAGCCACCGCTCCCTTCTGCCAGTGACAAAGGGAATAATAACTCCTTTTGGTAGAGAGGGACTGGCTTCACAAGCTCCTGAGGGATGCTTTTATCTAATGGCCAGAAATCCTTCTTTAGACCAGATTGAGCCTATTTCTGGATATTTGGATTGCCTTTTGGAGTTTGAGGAGCTAGGGTTTCCTTTGACAGTTTGGGGTGTTTTATGTGTTTTGTTTTGTTTTGTTTTGTTTGAGAGAGGGTTTCATTGTATTCGGGGCTAACCTAGAACACTCTAGGTAGGCCAGGCTATACTCTACTCACAGAGCTTTGCATGCCTCTGCTGGGATTAGGCGTTTGCCACCACCGCCCGGCTTTAAATTAATTATTTTAAAAAATAAAATAAAAAAATTAAATATTGCGGAACATGGTGTCACATGCCTTTAATCCCAGCACTCGGGAGGCAGAGGCAGGCGGATCTGTGTGAGTTTGAGGCCAGCCTGGTCTACAAGAACTAGTTCCAGGACAGGAACCAAAAGCTACGGAGAAACCCTGTCTCAAAAAGTCCAAATAATAATAATTATTATTATTATTTATCTAAAATAATTTCAGGCCTGGTTGTGGTAGCACGTGCCTTTAATCCCAGCACTATGGAGGCAGAGTCAGGCGGATCTGTGTGAGTTTGAGGCCAGCCTGGTCTACAAGAGCTAATTCCAGGACAGGCTCCAAAGCTACACAGAGAAACCCTGTCTCAAAAACCAAAAAACGAAAGAAAGAAAGAAAGAAAGAAAGAAAGAAAGAAAGAAAGAAAGAAGCCGGGCGGTGGTGGCGCACGCCTTTAATCCCAGCACTCGGGAGGCAGAG
>NW_026067967.1:525237-531230 GCF_014885135.2 Alexandromys fortis | reverse complement strand
AGACACCATGCTCAGCCCTCCCAGGTAGACCCAACAGCTCTGCTCTCTGGAGCAGAGACGCCATGCTTCACTCTCCCGATAGCTCTGCTCTCTGAGGCACACGCGGTGAAGCTCCGACCCAAGATGGACATAGGCTAGAATCTTCCTGGTAAGTGCACCTTGGGGTGCTTACACAGATGATTAGAAATGGGCTAGTCCAGGTGCGAGAATTAGCCTGTAAGGGCTAGAGTTCATGGGCCAAGCAGTTCTTAAATGAATACAGTTTGTGTGTAATTATTTCGGGCATAAACTAGCCAAGCGGCCGGGGTGTTGGGGACGCAGCCCCGCCGCCGCTTCCTATTTCAACATCCAAGCTTCATCAATAAGTGTTGTTTGACTTCTGTCAGGTTTGCTTTCTAGAATGTGAAAATAACTTTCATAACGTGCTAAGAAGATGGGATGAAATGGTGTATTTGAACCCACAACTCCACTTGCAACCATGCAACACAGGCTGTGGCCATTGTTAGCATGTTGCTAAGCTTGCCTGGTTTTCAAGTTTTATTTTGTTTTGGTTTTGTTTTTCGAGAGAGGGTTTCTCCGTAGCTTTGGAGCCTGTCCTGGAACTAGTTCTTGTAGACCAGGCTGGCCTCACACTCACAGAGATCCGCCTGCCTCTGCCTCCCAAGTGCTGGGATTAAAGGCATGTGCTACCACCGCCCGGCTGGTTTTCAAGTTTTAACTCCAAAAGCCTAACATGTATTTTTCCCATTCCACCTCTTTGAATACCAGTTGAAGCCCTGAGCTTGCTTTCCTGACACTGCGGACTTTCTACCTGTTTTGCAATCCCTACTTTCCTCAGCTGCTTGAAGACTTCCACTGCTAGTTTTGCTTGCTTTTGCAGACCCTGATTCACAAGTGACGCTATCTGTCTCTCCTCTCCTTGTCCCTCCTCCTAAGTGCTGCCAGGATTTACATCTTGCTGTCTCGGTAGTTTTCCCCTCACACTTCAATAAATTGGTCCTCAAGCTAAAAAAAAAAAAAGATTAATTAAACACATGAGAAATAAAATGCACACAAACATAAACTTATTCATTCGGTATGATTTAAAGTAAAAGCAAGTTGACATCAGGTAACCATCAGCTAGTAAGGGACAATTTAAGTTATGCAACTGAATTGCGGCTGTCAAGCCCTTTGGTTTCAGGACAGTGTTACACTTAAACATTATTAAGAACTCCAAATAGCTTTAAGTTATATAGATTGCTTTTGCTAATGCTTACCATTTTGAAAATTAAACATCAGAAAATGTTTGTTAACTTAAAACAATAGGGCTGGAGAGATGGCTCAGCAGTTAAAAGCACTTGTTGCTCTTACAAAGGACATGGGTTTCATCCCCAGCACCCACATGGTAACTCACAAACATCCCTAACTCCAGTTTCAAGAGATCCAGCTCCCTCTTTTGACCTCCATGGGTACCAGGCATGCAAGTACAAGGACATAAATTTTGGCAAAACACTCTTTATGTAAAATAAAATAAACAAAAGTGATAAATATTTAGAATGTTAATATAAAAAAATATTGTTTTTTAAAAACTGTACTTGGCCCAGCACTTGAGAGGCTCAGGCAGACAGAACTCTGTGAGTTGGAGGCAAGCCTAGGATACACAGTGAGACCCTGTCTAAAAAAAAAAAAACAAAAACAAAACAAAAAAATCTAAAAGATCAAGAAAAATCAATAAGAAACATCTCATTGGGGCTGGAGAGATGGCTCAGTGGTTAAGAGCATTGCCTGCTCTTCCAAAGGTCCTGAGTTCAATTCCCAGCAACCACATGGTGGCTCACAACCATCTGTAATGAGGTCTGGTGCCCTCTTCTGGCCTGCAGGCATACAGACAGAACACTGTATACATAATAAATAAATAAATATTTAAAAAAAAAAAAGAAACATCTCATAGTTTTGTTTGTTTCTTATTTGTCCCGGATTACTAGGACAGGGCTTCTCAGCATAGCACTTGTTATCCTGGAACTGAGATCTGCCTGCCTCTTAGGCATACAAGCCACCACCACTGCCCAGGTTTTGTTTTTTTGCAAATCTCTTCCACATTTAGCTTAATAAAAACCAGCTGAGTTCCCAGAGCCACTTCTGCTATTACTGTACTGCAGTTAACACAGCCAAGCTGTGCACAGCGGTGAGGGAGAGAGAAAGGTTAAATAACTTAGAGTTCTTGTGAAAATAATTCTGACTTACAGGTCTCCTTTCATTCTGAGAACTATTACATTGGAATGCTATGTGTCTTTTTTTTTTTTTAAGATTTAAGAAGTTCTTGGTGGTGTATGTCTTCAATCACAGAGCTCAGGAGTCAGAGGCAGGCAGATCTCTGAGTTTAAGTTCAGCCTGGTCTACAGAGTGAGTTCCAGGACAGCCAAGGATACACAGAGAAAACCTGTCTTGAAAACAAAGAAACAAAACAATCATAAAATAAAAAGAAGCACTTTGTGTGCTATTATTCTAGAAGAATTTCTAAGATTTATTGCTAACTGGGAGAAAGGGCATACAACCCCGTGTGTTGGATACAGTCCTAGTATCACTTTCAAAAATCAGGGGAGGAGTTGGGCGCAGTGGGACAGTTCCTGTCCTCAGAGAGCAGAAGCATGGCTCTCTGTGANAAAAAAAAAAAAAAAAAAAAAAAAAAAAAAAAAAAGAATCAAAGGACATATAAATAACATTTTAAAATATCCATATAATATTAAAATCATACACAAAAACTGGTAAATAAATGTGTTGTAACATTATTGTAAGAGTATATTTAGAAAACAAACAAGCCAACAAAAAGAAAGTCACTAGGAACTGGAGAAATGACTCAGCTGTAAAAAGCACTGGCTGCTCTTCCAGGGGACCACGTGTTTTTTTTCACTCCAGCCCCAGGAAATTCAGCACCCTGTCCTGACCTCTGAGGATACCAGGCACATACATGGTGCCCAAGCATACATGCAGGTAGAGCACCCAGACACATTCAATTAATCAAAAAATATTTTTTTCCGTTTATAAAATATTTTAAGAAAGTTTAAAAAAAGAAAGCAAAACTAGTAACAGTTACCTCTAGACCAGGCAGTGAGAAAAATGCCGTTACTTTTTCCTCGTTGCTGTTGGCATTGTTGTTTGCCTTTGAAAGGTCTACCTTATAAAAGTATTAACTGATCAAAAGTTGTTTGTTTTGTTGTCTAGGGGCAATGGCATCTTTAGGGGGATCCTGAAAAGAAAAATCTGGGTTAGTTGTTAAGTCCTGGGAGAGGTAGCTGTATCATTTTTGGCCAGTCTCTGAGTAAGGGGAAAGTGTGTCTCAAGCCCTGGCTAGAGTAGTGCATAAGACTGGATCATCTCAGCTGGCAACCTTGAGATTGTCCTGAGCAGTTTTTAGTCCAAAGCCAATCTTTAGTTGACGTTTTTCAGCTTAGTGGTGTTATCATAGTACAGCTGAAATCATCATTGTGGGATTCCAGTGTCTTTTTGAATACGTCGGAGATCATATTAGGTCAGATTATTCCTTTTCTTGGTATTTTTTTTTCCAGGTAGTCCTCCCTTCTTCTTTGGATGCTTATTTGTGCAAAGGTCTTTAAATTCCTTAAGATGTTTGTTTTTATTGTCCTGAAGTTATATTGGATCAAATGAAAAGCATTTGTTAGTTGTATAGGTTAGTTTAGATCAAATGGCCATGCTGTTTGATGAACTATCATCTCTTCTAATTAAGAAGTCTCTCTTGTTCAAATTGAGTCTTTATCTTTTTTGATGGTATCCATAGCTTTTCTTCTCCTGTGAAAATAAAAACAAAACTCCTTGCCCATCGTAACACATGTCCTGGTCAACATTCTGAGGTCAACACATCTTGAAAGTATAGCAGCTGATTTATTCTGTAGTTTTTTTCCTATTATCCAGTGTCTTTGGGCAGCTGTCATTCCTTTCTCATTAGCATTCAGAAAATTCAAAATTAATAAAACTGTATACAATCTAAAAAAAGTTAAATTTGTTTTTAAAGACAGAATAAACACATGTGCATGCACCTACGCATGTGCACACACACACATGCTTTCCATATGTATGGCAGCTGTTCAATAAAAAAATCACATAGGTCCTTTTTTGTTGTTGTTGTTTTTTGTTTTTTTGTTTTGTTTTGGTTTTTTTTTTTTTTTTCGAGACCACAGTTTTCTCTGTGGCTTTGGAGCCTGTCCTGGGACTAACTCTTTTTTTTTTTTTATTAAAGATTTCTGTCTCTTCCCCACTGCCGCCTCCCCTTTCCCCCCTCCCCCAATCAAGTCTTCCTCCCTCATCAGCCCAAAGAACAATCAGGGTTCCCTGCCCTGTGGGAAGTCCAAGGACCATCCACCTCCATCCAGGTCTAGTAAGGTGAGCATCCAGGACTAACTCTTGTAGACCAGGCTGGTCTTGAACTCACAGAGATCTGCCTGCCTCTGTCTCCTAAGTGCTGGGATTAAAGGCGTACACCACCACCGCTCGGCTCACATAGGTCCTTTCTACACAGAGATAAAAATTGCTACTTTAGAAGCAATTTTAACCATCAGAAATGTATAAGGCAAAGGAAAATCTTTTATTCTTATTAAACTGTCTTAGGGTTAAGTATATAAGATGTAAAGCTCCTTATTATTGAGATCACTTTAAATATTTGTTTTGTTTTGTTTTTCAAGACAGGGTTTCTCTGTGAGCCCTGGCCATTCTGGAACTAGCTCTGTAGACCAGGCTGGCCTTAAAGTCAGATTTTCCTGCCTCTCTCTCCCCGGTGCAGGGATTAAAGGTGTGTGCCACCACCGCCTGAATCACTTTCAATCCTTTTATTGGAATGATGATAATTGTGGAGCCAAGCAAACGTAAATCTTCAAACATGTCCACTTCAACCAGGCAGTAGAGAGACAAGCTACCTAGTCAGTCCACTGAAGAATTACAGAACCCATAGAGCCAAGTCAGCATCAACTTTTTAAAGAAACTTTCATGGTAACCATGGGCTTGAAACGGGTTTTGCTGCTTATCAATAAACTTCAAACTCTCAGGGCTTTATAACCAACGTTTCTTCTTCTCTGGGTTTGTGGGTTGCAGTGGTTCTGCTGGGCTGGGCTAGAATCAGATGGGCTCAACTCCAGGCTGCTGATTAGGTTCAGGTGTGCCCCACAGATTTCCTCATACTCCTTGGACCAGTGGCTATGTGGGACTTGTTTTTCTCATAAAGAGTCAGGGGAGTTCAAAACTTAAGTGGAAGTATAAGATGGCCCTCCAGGTCTTGACCTGACATTTGTATTGCTTTGATCCATGTATCTTTGTCCAAAACAAATTCCAAGGCCAAACGTGTCAATATTTGGGAAGAGGGGAGAATGGTCCTCTAACTAGGAGATTATATGATAAGGACAAAATACAGAATCCCACTAAAGAGAATTCCCGAAGCACTTGTGATTTAATCTACCACAGATCTAAACATTCTCACAGTTATGCCCCTGGGTATTTGCACCCCATGAAATAAACTCTTGTCCGAAAAAATTCAGCCGAAGGGAATGGGAGTGAGAATTAGCTGTGGTCTCATGGGACTGGTAAAAATAGAGAGATTGTCGCAAATCAGCCCCCTGTTGGATAAACATGTATGTATTTGGCCTTTAAGGCAGTATTGGAAGGAGAAAGACACAAGACACTAGCAGCAGCAAGGGGTTGGTGACAGGGTGAGCTAGGCCTTGTCCCTGACTCCAGGCTGCATGAGCCTGTTAAGTGTGACAGCCCAAGGTGCCTTTCCCAGTGTACATCCAGTCATCATGGGAGATGGAAAGATCCACTCGCAGGGTTGGTTCTGTTTTTCTGGGGGTGCTGGGGATGGAACTCAGGGCCTCACGCATACTAAGCAATTGCTCTCCCAGCTGAGCCGCAGCTCCAGCCCCAACCAGTAGCATTTTTGCCATAGCGGAGCATAATACTGAAGATTAGGCACATGGCAAAGCCAGCATCTTGGGCACCTATCCCTCAAC
>NW_026067967.1:309794-516350 GCF_014885135.2 Alexandromys fortis | reverse complement strand
TTTGGAGCCTGTCCTGGGACTAACTCTTTTTTTTTTTTTATTAAAGATTTCTGTCTCTTCCCCACTGCCGCCTCCCCTTTCCCCCCTCCCCCAATCAAGTCTTCCTCCCTCATCAGCCCAAAGAACAATCAGGGTTCCCTGCCCTGTGGGAAGTCCAAGGACCATCCACCTCCATCCAGGTCTAGTAAGGTGAGCATCCAGGACTAACTCTTGTAGACCAGGCTGGTCTTGAACTCACAGAGATCTGCCTGCCTCTGTCTCCTAAGTGCTGGGATTAAAGGCGTACACCACCACCGCTCGGCTCACATAGGTCCTTTCTACACAGAGATAAAAATTGCTACTTTAGAAGCAATTTTAACCATCAGAAATGTATAAGGCAAAGGAAAATCTTTTATTCTTATTAAACTGTCTTAGGGTTAAGTATATAAGATGTAAAGCTCCTTATTATTGAGATCACTTTAAATATTTGTTTTGTTTTGTTTTTCAAGACAGGGTTTCTCTGTGAGCCCTGGCCATTCTGGAACTAGCTCTGTAGACCAGGCTGGCCTTAAAGTCAGATTTTCCTGCCTCTCTCTCCCCGGTGCAGGGATTAAAGGTGTGTGCCACCACCGCCTGAATCACTTTCAATCCTTTTATTGGAATGATGATAATTGTGGAGCCAAGCAAACGTAAATCTTCAAACATGTCCACTTCAACCAGGCAGTAGAGAGACAAGCTACCTAGTCAGTCCACTGAAGAATTACAGAACCCATAGAGCCAAGTCAGCATCAACTTTTTAAAGAAACTTTCATGGTAACCATGGGCTTGAAACGGGTTTTGCTGCTTATCAATAAACTTCAAACTCTCAGGGCTTTATAACCAACGTTTCTTCTTCTCTGGGTTTGTGGGTTGCAGTGGTTCTGCTGGGCTGGGCTAGAATCAGATGGGCTCAACTCCAGGCTGCTGATTAGGTTCAGGTGTGCCCCACAGATTTCCTCATACTCCTTGGACCAGTGGCTATGTGGGACTTGTTTTTCTCATAAAGAGTCAGGGGAGTTCAAAACTTAAGTGGAAGTATAAGATGGCCCTCCAGGTCTTGACCTGACATTTGTATTGCTTTGATCCATGTATCTTTGTCCAAAACAAATTCCAAGGCCAAACGTGTCAATATTTGGGAAGAGGGGAGAATGGTCCTCTAACTAGGAGATTATATGATAAGGACAAAATACAGAATCCCACTAAAGAGAATTCCCGAAGCACTTGTGATTTAATCTACCACAGATCTAAACATTCTCACAGTTATGCCCCTGGGTATTTGCACCCCATGAAATAAACTCTTGTCCGAAAAAATTCAGCCGAAGGGAATGGGAGTGAGAATTAGCTGTGGTCTCATGGGACTGGTAAAAATAGAGAGATTGTCGCAAATCAGCCCCCTGTTGGATAAACATGTATGTATTTGGCCTTTAAGGCAGTATTGGAAGGAGAAAGACACAAGACACTAGCAGCAGCAAGGGGTTGGTGACAGGGTGAGCTAGGCCTTGTCCCTGACTCCAGGCTGCATGAGCCTGTTAAGTGTGACAGCCCAAGGTGCCTTTCCCAGTGTACATCCAGTCATCATGGGAGATGGAAAGATCCACTCGCAGGGTTGGTTCTGTTTTTCTGGGGGTGCTGGGGATGGAACTCAGGGCCTCACGCATACTAAGCAATTGCTCTCCCAGCTGAGCCGCAGCTCCAGCCCCAACCAGTAGCATTTTTGCCATAGCGGAGCATAATACTGAAGATTAGGCACATGGCAAAGCCAGCATCTTGGGCACCTATCCCTCAACATGATGGCAGAAGAGACCCCTAATATACACAGAAATATCCTTCAAAACATTTGCGTTCACAGGTGAAACAAAGGTTAAGATTCACTTGTCTTTGACAAACTAAGTTCACTAATTGAATTAAATGGTAAGTTCCGTCACAGGACAGACCATGTGAGGCTGGAAGTTGCCAGTCTCATTGGCTGTTTAAGACAGGTCTAGAAGCCATCAACTAAATATTAAAAGACATGATGAGGGACTAGAGAGATGGCCCAGCAGTTAAGAGCACTTGCTGCTAAACTGGAAGACTCAAATTTGGTTCCCAGGACCTATGTCAGGCAGCTTACAACTGTCTATAACTCCAGCTACAGAGGATCCAAAACCCTCTTCTGCCCTCCTGTAGAACCAACACACGGTGCACATATACATACAGAGATAGACACATAATACAACACACAGTGCAGATATACATACAGAGATAGACATAATACACACAAATAAAAAACGAATCTTAAAAAAAGAAGACATGCCGGGCGGTGGTGGCTCACGCCTTTAATCCCAGCACTCGGGAGGCAGAGGCAGGCGGATCTCTGTGAGTTCGAGACCAGCCTGGTCTACAGAGCTAGTTCCAGGACAGGCTCCAAAGCCACAGAGAAACCCTGTCTCAAAAAACCAAAAAAAAAAAAAAAAAAAAAAAAAAAGACATGCCGGGCAGGGCAGTGGTGGCACATGCCTTTAATCCCAGCACTCAGGAGGCAGAGGCAGGTGAATCTCTGCGAGGCCAATCTGGTCTATGAAGTAAATTCCAGGACAGCCAGAGCTTTTGTAGAAAGTCCCTGTCTCAAAAAAAAAATCAACAAAAAGAAAAAGAAAAAAAAAAGACATAAAGAGGCAATGTGACCCCAAATTGGAAGAAAAACAAAATCAATAATAGTAGATAAAAGTTAAATGAACATATAAGGATATTAATTTAGAAGTTAAATTAATATACAAAGATTTCTTTTTCGAGACAGGGTTTGTCTGGGTAACAGCTCTAGTTTTTTTCCTGGACTTCACTCAGTAGACCTGGCTGACCTCCAACTCAGAAATCCACCTGTCTCTGCCTCCTGAGTGCTGAGATTAAAGGCGTGTGCCACCACTGCCTGGTGGATATTAAAAAGCCATAACAAATAGGCTAATGCAATCTGGGAAGAGATGAACAAATCAATGGAAAAAAAGAATTTCAACAGGGAAGAATCTGGAAGGAAAGAAGAAAGGGAGGCAGGGAGAGACGGGGATAGCAAAGAGAAAAATCTCAGAAGTTAGAAAGGTAACCGAGGGGCCTGAGAGACAGCTCTGCCATTAAGAGCAAAAATGGCAAAGAGCAAACATTCCCAGGGTTTGGCACAGATATTGGCGGAACCCGGGTTATATTGGCTTACTAGAACCAAAGAATGGAAGAGGAACAGGAAGCCGTGGAGAACCTGAAGAGCATCCGGAAGTATTTGACTTCTAATAGTGCTTACAGAAAAACTAGGGTCCAAGACATCCACCTGGAAATGAAAAAGCTGACCGTGTGTGGTCGCAAAGGGACCCTGCATGCCATCTGTTTCCCACGTATGCCATGCACATTTTCATTCAGATGGACAGCGACTAGAACTCCAGACATTACACCACCCACCGTGCCATGGCTGGTGGGGCTTTCAAGTTTGAGAATTTGAGAGTGATTGCAGACTTGCAGCTGGATAAATTGGACTGATTCAATTCAGGGCTGCTTTAGTTGACTTGGTTGGCTTAAACAGCAAAGCAAAATTTTACTAGTTTGAAAACCCCACAAAGCCAGCAATGGTGGCACACGCCTTTAATCCCAGCACTTGGGAGGCAGAGGCAGGTGGATCTCTGTGAGTGTGAGGCCAGCCTGGTCTATAGAGTGAGTTCCAGGACAGGCACTAAAGCTACAGCGAGAAACCCTGTCTCGAAAAACAAACAACAAGAAAAAGAAAAGAAAAAGAAACCCTACAATTCCTGAGCTGTATAAAAAACAAACAGAAGAAACAAGCTCCACCGGGAGCAGAAGCCAGGAGCAAATCCAGCCCTGGGAGCCAACCCAGTCCTGGGACACTGGCAGACCAGGACTGAGCCAACGACCTGACTCAGAGTCTGCGACCTGCACCGGAACCAGAGTGGAGCTGAACCAGTTACCTAAGACACAGAGAGAACAAGCTCCACCAGGAGCAAACCCAGTCCTATGACATGGGTGGATCAGGATTAAGCTAGTGACCAGATCCAGAGTCAAGGATCTCCACCAGAACAGGCGGAGTAACTGCTGAGCAAGTGAGCCAGACCCAGAGACTGCTGAGGGTCTGGACGTGAATCTGGGACCTTCAAGGGAGTAAACCTAAGCCAACACCCTGGTTGGTGGGTCTAAAACCTCCCAAAGCCAGAGCCAGGATCTCTGTCAGCCTGGGCATGAGTGAACCTGGTTCTTCCAAAGGAATAGGCAGGAACCAGAGATCTCGGTGGGCCCAGGTACAAGTCTGGGACCTCAGAGAGACTATATTAAACCCCACACACTAACAGTAGGAGGCTTCAACATTCCCCGCTCACCACTGGACATGTCAATCAGACAAAAAAATGAACAGAGAAATAAAAGAACTAACAGATGTTATGACTCAAATGGATTTAACAGACATCTATAGAATATTCCATCCAAACAGAAAAGAATATACCTTCTTCTCAGCACCTCATGGAACCTTCTCAAAAATTGACCACATACACTCGGGAGGCAGAAGCAGGCGGATCTCTGTGAGTTCGAGACCAACCTGGTCTACAGAGCTAGTTCCAGGACAGGCTCCAAAGCCACAGAGAAACCCTGTCTCAAAAAACCAAAAAAAAAAAAAAAAAAAAAAAAAAAAAAAAAAAAAAATTGACCACATACTCAGTAACAAAACAAACCTCAACAAATAGAAAAAAATGGAATAACCCAATGTTCCTTATCAGATCACCATGCTTTAACACTAGAAGTCAACAGCAATACTAATTTCAGAAAACTCACAAACACATGGAAATTAAACAATGCTCACCTGAATCATCAATGGTCAAGGAAGAAATAAAAGGGGAAATTAAAGACTTCCTAAAATTCAATTAAAATGACCATACAACATATCCAAATTAATGAGACACAATGAAAGCAGTGTTAAGAGACAAGTTCATAGTACTAAATGCCTACATAAGGAAGCTGGAAAAATCCCACACTAGTGAATTAACAGAACATTTGAAAACTTTAGAACAAAAAGAAGCAAACTCACCTAAGAGAACTAAATGGCAGGAAATAATCAAATTGAGAGCTGAAATCAACAAAATAGAAACAAAGAAAACAATACAAAGAATCAATGAGACAGGCCCAAGAAAACACTCAAGTCATTGTTGTCCCCTCCCCAACTCCTTTCTCCAACTTTCTCACGAAACTGTGACTCTCTTCATCAGCTGAGTTCTGCGTTCTCTAGTTTGCTGGAGTAAATTAGCACAAGATGCAAAGGAGCAGAGAAAAACCAAGTGACTGACTGTCACACTTTCCCGTACACTAAAGGCTCAAGTTTGAAAGGCTAAAACTAGCTCTTGTAGTCCAGTCTGGCTTCGAACTCACAGAGATCCGCCTGCCTCTGCCTCCCGAGTCACCACTGCCCAGCTATGACAAGATTTTTATATGTTGTTACCATTTAGCCCAGGTTCCTAGTCTAGGAAAACCTCAGAGTTGGATTGCAATTTATTGTTAACCTTTCAGGGCATAAGAAAAAAACCTTGTCACAAGTATCAGCTTTAAATGAAACATGCAAGTCCCTATGATAAAAGGCATCACAGGGACCCCCCTGCCGCTCCCTACCATCTCATCATCACTAGGCTCACAAAAGCGCACCGCTGCCCAACTTCTGAAATGTGGGTTCGGGAAGTCTGAGCTCAGGTCCTCTGCTTCCCCAGCAAGCACTGGAACAACCGCACCTTCTCCCTAGCCTAAGAAAAACTGCTCTCTGCTGAATGGAGAGCTCATGGGGGGGGGGGGGGGGGGGGGGGGGGGGGGCGTGAAGTGGACCGCTCAAGACGGCTTCAGTGTGTTCAGTGCACACAAGCGATGACTATGAGAATTATACTTCCTGGTGTAGCTTCTTCAGTAATAAAATTCCACTTGCACAGTTTGTAGATCAGAAACCCTTCATTTATCAAGGAATTAGTGAACTGTATTATATGAGTGACCTCTGTTCCAGGGGATGGAGATACAATAAAACTAGCAAATCCCTCCCCGGAAGGAGCCTAGCAGAAGGAAATAGGCCATAAACAGTAGACTAGGGGTGATAAGAATTGTGTAAGTCGGTATCTAGTGCCACATAAAAAAATCAATTCTGGAAATACTTTACTTGGGATCAGTAAGAGAAAAAAATCTACTGTAACAGAGAAATTTATAGCATAGAGTTTATTTTCCATGGAAAAGAAGTCTTAGTTGGACTTGGTTGCACACGACTTTAATTCCAGAACTCAGGAGGCGGAGGCAGGTGGATCTCTGAGTTTGGGGCCAGCCTGGTCTCCAAAGAGAGTTCTAGGACAGCCAGGGCTGTTACACAAAGAAACCCTATCTCAAAAAATCATAACAAAGTCTTGAGAAGTCTTGAGGAGGCAACTGTGGCAAGTTTATACCCAAGCCCCCTCTAACTCTCCCCTCCATCCCCCTTGTCGGGCAGAGGCCTTTGTTCTCACGCCCCTGGGGCGTTGCTAAACTCCAGGAGTCACATTGTCATCTACATAACTGGACTGAGTTGGAGGCCCGTTAGAAGGTGTCACAGGTAAGATGGCCACATGCTGGCAATCCCAGCGCTTGGAGACTGAAGCAGGGGGCTGCACATGAAACCTGGTCTCCATAGAATTAAATTAAATGAAACTAAGCAGATAGAAGAAAAAACAAGTACTAGCTTTAGTTATCTGGGCCGTGCCTCCATATGAGGCCATGTGGAAATAAGGTTTTTGTCAGGTGTGGGGAGGATTGTTTGGTTTCTTTTCAGAGTGGGCGGCAAGGAGCCCAGAGAGTAATTAGCATACTGTTCTCAGAGAAGGAGAGTGATTAGTAGAAACTGTAACAGTGAAAGTCCCGTGGGGAACACAGGAAAGGGTCTGCACAGGAGCTCTGGGGGGAGGGTGGTCAAGACGGGGTTTCTCTGTGTAGTCCTGTTTTGGAGTTTACTCTGTAGAACAGGCTGGCCTCAAACACAGAGATCCACCTGCCTCTGCCCCTCAAGTGCTGGCTGGGAGTAAAGGCGCGGGCCACCACCACCTGGCTCAAATGAGCTAGTCTCACGCAGTCAGAATTCCACGGGTGCAGGGCAACAATCTAAGGCTAGTTACCATGATGTTGCCAAAAAGGGTCTAGAGGAACATGGGGATAAGGGGTTCAGAATCAAGGTGAGAGGGATTGGCTGCGAGACTATGACTTTGACTATGACTTTGGTTGAGGAACTGCTTACACCATTAAGATGCAGCCCCACGGGGAGAGGCAGAGAATATAAATATCCTGACTTCCCTTCCCGCCTGCCTCTGCTCTCTTGTCTACGCTCCCTTTATCTTAATAACTGGAACTGAAAGTTACTAAAGCCCTGGGCATGCCAAGTTTTGAAATATCTTGGACATCATGAATTTTGATGGCTAGAGCCAAAGACCAGCTAGAACCAACTGTTCTCTGCCTCTTAGCTTGCTTGACTTTGAGTCCAAGCTCCTCACCTGGTGTTCTGAAGACATCCTCTAAGTGTGCTAGGAAAAACTGGTTGCCCGACTTGCTGTTCCTCATTAGTAGGAACACGGAGCTCCTGCATGCTTCTAAAGATAGTTCAGAATCCTACGGCACCTGGTCCACACAGCAGCCATGAGTTCAGGTGAGGAGCTTGTAGTCAGCGGTGAAGGGAAGGCTTCCACCACAGCCCCACAGAAACTGCCGCTGCTAGGCTAGGACAATAGAAATGCTGTCAACACTGAACATCTGGAGCGCAAATCCTAAGTCACTTCCGGTGTGATCTTGGGAAATCGAGCACTCAGGAGCCCCAGTAGCTCTATCATAAATTAGACCTATGAATAATATTCATAAGGCCTATAAATAATAAAAATTCAATGACAAAACAAATATTGAAATGGGCTTGACATATTCTCTACAAGTAAGCTGCACAGTGTAAAACAGGCTTCTTACGACAGTCTTTCTCATCACACCCTGAGGTGTTTGTTACTGTAGTCACCGGCCTTAGGGACACCAAATCTTGGTCCCTAAGAAGTACCTCAATTCTCTACTATCCCTTTTCACACTAGATGACCCAGGTTCAGGCTGTGGAAAGCACCCAGCTGTTCTGATGGAAGAGTGATGTGGGAGTCCCCTCCCCTCTGTGTGCTGTGATCACCATGAATGAATAAAGAAACTGCCTTGGCCTGTTGATAGGGCACAACTTAGGTATGCAGGGGAAAGTGGACTGAATGGAGAAGGAAGGTGGAGAGAGAGACGCTATGGAGCCTCTGCCAGAGTCAGACATGCCGGAACTTTAGCTGGAGAGCCACCGTCACGTGGCGATACACAGATTAATAGAAATGGGTTAAATTCATACGTAAGAGTTAGCCAATAAGAAACTAGAGCTGGCTGGGTGGTGGTGGCACATGCCTTTAATCCCAGCACTCGGGAGGCAGAGGCAGCGGATCTCTGTGAGTTCAAGGCCAACCTAGTCTACAAGAGCTAGGTCCAGGACAGGCTCGAAAGGTACAGAAAAACCCTGTCTTGAAAAACAAACAAACAAACAAACAAAGAAAAACCACCAAAAAAGAAAGAAAGGAAGAAAGAAAGAGAAAGAAAGAGAGAAAGAGAGAGAGAAAGAAAGAAAGAAAGAAAGAAAGAAAGAAAGAAAGAAAGAAAGAAAGAAAGAAAGAAACTAGAGCTAATGGGCCAAGCAGTGATTTAATTAATACAGTTTCTATGTAATTTATTTCCGGGCTGAGCAACCGGGAACCCACACGCAGCCCCCTCCTACAGAAGAGCAGAACAGGGAGTTTGGCGGGAATGTGCGATGTTACTCGGTAGTCTAAGGTGTGACTGGAAGTTGAGTTCCCACCATATGAAAGGCATGAACAAGAACAGCACAATCCAGAGGTGTGAGCATAGAGGCTGGTGCTAGACGGCCTGGGGTCTAGATAACTGTGAGAGTCTACATTGGTCAGGTCACAATGGTGTCTCATAAACGTTAAATAAGATGATCTCTAATAAGTTCTATTAGCACAGAACATGCCATATCAATTTTTATTCTTTACTGTTTTGTAAGTATAATGGAGGTTTACACAGTAGATGATAAGCCTTCTAAGAACATACGTACCTTGGAAAAGGAAGATGGGAAAATAATGCTTCCTTTTATGGGAGATAACATCCATGTACCCATTCTACACTTAGAGACTCTACAGGCATTTCATTGCCACCATGTGATCCAGATGTGATCATCCTAATGCAGATGTTGGTGCTAAGGCCCAGATAAGGACATTACTTATGCTATATAGTGTTAGAGACAGAATTCAAACCTGATCTAACACTAAACCCCATAACTGTATCTTAGTAATCATGGGGATCTGGGAGGG
Source organism: Alexandromys fortis (assembly GCF_014885135.2). NCBI lineage: Eukaryota > Metazoa > Chordata > Mammalia > Rodentia > Cricetidae > Alexandromys > Alexandromys fortis. Next base: position 506,949 of record NW_026067967.1, on the reverse strand, counting down.
AAGGACTACTAGTTTCACAGTTACATCATGCTGTTGTTTTATTATCCTCTTAGCTATCATAACGTGTTCAGTGTATGTTTCCATGGTGATAAAGGATGTATATTCAGTATTGTGCCTTTGGATCATGTATACAAGAGCCACTGAGTCTACTTTTTCCAAGCAAACACAAGTTATATCAGAGGGGGAAAAAAAAAGAATTCTTTTTCAGGGGGAGATAAAGGAATGGAAAAAAAGAAGGGAGTGTGGGGAAAAGGAAGTGAACATATTTGCTGACTAGAAAAGACCATAAACTTAGTCTAAAGCTGATGAGCACACGCATGCAGGAAGTGATCTGAGAAACAGAATCAGCCTCTGCCTGGAGGAGAGAGCAAGGTAGCTGAGCAGTGGAGCCCAGGCTAGACCCAAGGATAGGCCGATTCCTGATGCTGAACCAGCAGGGTGCAAGCGTGAGAAGACAGGAGGCACTGTTTGCTGGGGACCCTTAGGGAGGCTGCTAAGATGGCTTTCGGAAAAACCTTCTATCTGAAGTATGTAGGAATGGCTGGTCCATAAGAAACAGGGTAAACTCAGGAGGAGCAAACACGTAGCTCGGGCAGATGGGAAACAGAGGGAACGAGGAGGAAGGAGTGAAGAACATTTGATGTGTAGATTTTATAAAAGTCAAAACTATCTATCAGACATTTTACCTACTACGACAGAAAAACAAAACCATATGTCGTCCGAGAATAACAACAAGCAATCTTTTGAGTGTTTACAAAGTGTCGAGTGCTGTAGCAGCGCACTGAATGCTTTTTTTCCTTTTTTAATCTTAACTTCCTGAGGGGAGGATTCCACGCTTGAAAAGTTAATCACGGCTTAGTTAGGGGCGGCTAGAGATCCCTAAGCCTGAGCTACCGGAATAATAAAACTCACTTTGCAGCTGGGCCCAGTGGCGCATACAGTTCCAGTACTCAGGCGGCTAAGGCCCAGTGTGTATAGTGAGTTCCAGGCCAGCCCGAGCTACATAGTGAGGCCCTGTCTCAAAACCCCCAAATAATTAGGTAAATAAATACAGTGCATTTTTATTCCCTCCACATTTCTGTTCATTGTTATATGGTTTTTAAAAGTATTTGCATATGCTTGCCATTCCAGAAAGAGTACATATTTATTGTACAATTATTAAGTAATTGGTAACTTACAGGAAAGTAGTAAGACTTGTAAGCATATGTTATTTTGATATTTTTAATTTCTTTGTGTATATATGTGCCTTCATGTTCCCATGCATGTTGGCTCATGTGTGCACGCAGGTGCCCATATGTGCACATGCTTGGAGAGGCCTGAACTTGACCCTGTGGTGTCCTCCTTGACTTCCCTCCACTTTATTTACTGAGCCCGGCTCTCTCACTGAACCAGAAGCTCTCAGCTCAGCTAGTCCCGCAGCCAGCTTGCCCTGGGATCCCATCTCTGCTGGGATTACAGATGCCCACCTGACTTTACATGTTCTGAGCAGGCGCTTTGTCTACTGAACCATCTCTGAGTCCAGAGTTAAAGAAGTCCAAGCTAAAACCCATGCCTAAAAATTCCCATGCTTGTACTCCCATCTTCCCTCTAGAGAATCCCCGTTCACTCAAGGGAAAGGTAAAAGTTTAAATTTACATTTGCTCTGCTATGAAGGCTTTAGTATTTGCTATGATCTCGGCCCTTTCTACTTTGTATCACAGGGTGATGTCTACCATCCTCTCCCTCCTTCTTTCAGATAATTTCAGGACTAGTCAGTATGAGACAGAACTGGAGTTTTAGTAAAGATACATGCTTAAGACTTTTTAAAAGGTTTCTTATTTATTTTATTCTTACTTTATTTTTCTTATTATTTTTATGTATGTGTGCGTTCCTGCATGAGTTTATGCACGTCATTTGTACAGGTGCCTACAGAGACCAGAGGGTGTCAGATACCCTAGAACTGGAGTTACCGGAGGCTCTGAGCTGTCTGGTGTGGGTGCTGGGCACCAAACCCAGATGCCCTGCACAAGCAGTAATTGTTCTTAGCCACGGAGCCTTCTCTCCACATATACGGAATAAGATAAAGAAAGACACAGCCCAGAGCATGGTGCGGTCTCCTCTAAGAAGTGTCTCTGATCATCATTTTCTTTTGAGATACCCTTTTTTTTATTAATTTACAAATTATTAGAATTTTAATTTTGGTGCCAGAGAGATGGCTCAGCAGGTAAGGAAGCTTGTGACCATGCTTGGGAACTTGAGTTCAATCCCTGGAATGTACACAGTGAAAGGAGACAGCCACCCCTGACAGCTGTCTTCTGACCTACACACACACACACACACACACACACACACAGTCTCTCTCTTTGTCTTTCTCTCTCACACATGCATACATACTCACACACAAGGCAAATGTAATACATTTTAAAACGAATATTAACTTTACCTATTACATGCTGTACTTTTTTTCATCCATTTGTTTATATTGTAGTTTGATACGAAGTTTTTCACTCTTACTAAGCCAACCTCCTGGATTTTCTTTCGTTTTTCTTTTGAGATCTTCCCTTGGACAAAGCTGCTCCATTCCAAGATTGGCGATTATCTCGTCTACTGACTGGATTTGGAAGAGGAAGGCTGGGGGTTCCCAGAAGAGGGAAGGGGTTGGTGTATTCAAGGCAGATGTGATGACAGGCCTATGCACATAGAAACAGCAAGGAGGTTCGGAGACTCCCATGGAAGTTTGAGAACATGGGTTTGTGATAGGCAGTCAGGCAGGAGAAAGACAATGGGCTCTGGGGCCTTGAGAGTGGGGCTGCGAAGCTGGCATCGGTTTGTCCAACAGGAAATGCAGCTTCATTGCAACTGGTTCCCAGAAAAATCCCAGTTGGGAAAAGAATGCTGCATAACCATAGGTTTGCTAGGCATTGCACAAATGCAAGGACCTGAAAGGACCAGGATGCTGCAATCCAGGCCCCAGATGATGACAGATTTAATTGGCACAGCTGGCTGGAGAAATGGACAGGAGGAGGCAGGTCCAAGAAATCTTCCTGTAAGGAAAATACGGAAGAACTGCCACAAATCCAGGCTTTTCAACCTTCTGCGCTAAGGGGCAGACCGAAGAAAGAGGTTGCTTGCAGAGTATGTAAGGCTTCTGTTTCTGTGGCAGCTGGAGGGGCCTTCCAAGGACAGCCTGATATTAAGAAGGACATGACAGGAAGGAGGAAACCTAAGGCTAGCGTCCGATGCTCTGGTTTCAAGGGGATGTCCGCAATCTGTCCCTGAGTTAAGAGGAGAGAGCAACACCCTGGACCTGAACAGATGAAGAACACTCAACATCAAGCCGGAACCCCGGGGCCGTGGTGCTTCTTCCCTAGCACAGGACTCTGAGCCAAAGCTTGTGTCGGATGGGAGAAAATGCTTCTTTCTTTCTCCTCAGGAATGCTTTGGGATGAATCAATTAATGAGCACAGAGCCTTAAAAGGCAGAATTCTGGTAAATGATGACCTCCCAGCTCGGCGTCCAACTTAGTACTTAGGGTGAGACCCTGTGACTGGAGTTGCCAAAACAAACACAGACGCTCAGCTGCATTTGAATTTCATATAAACAATGAAAAAGCTTTGGTGCGGTCAGCAGCAGCAAGCGGAACTGCTGCCCTGGGCAACGGCTGGTAGTGGCCCAAGGAATGCTATTCAGTGACCTCTAGTTACTGAAAACCAGGACTCGTGCTCACATGCTCGCTCGTTCTCTCTCCTCTCTCAGATTTATTACTATTAGTAGTTGTAGTAGTTGTGTGTGTGCACGTGTGTGCACGCATGCGTGCACACAAGCATGTGCACATGTGCCTGTTCCCATGTCTGCGTGCCCAAGGAGATCAGAAGCATCAGATCCTTGGAGCAACCATGAGCTGCCCAATGTAGGTGCTGGGTGTCAAACTTGGGTTCCCTGCCAGGGCAGTACCAGCTCTTACTCACTGAGCCATCTCTCAAGCTCCAGACCAGGGATCTTCTTTGCCATGAGAAGGATTTCAGGGTAAGCCAGTGTGGAGTACAGTTAAAGTTTACTGAGAAGAGATTTTTAAATGCCTATTTAAGTGTGGAGATTATTAGAGAGAGAGAGGATGTGGGCTTCTCAAAGACAGCCATGTTTGAGTATCTTAGCATTATCCATGTATAAAATTTTAGTGGCTTTCAAATTATATATGAAAGAGATAAAAAAAATTTCTCCTCTTTCTCCCATCTTTTTGTTTTGTTTTGTTTTGTTTTTGATTTCTCTGTGTTACACAGGATTTCTCTGTGTAACGGCTCTGTCTGTTCTGGCACTCTCTTTGTAGACCAGGCTGACCTTGAACTCACAGAGATCTTCCTGCCTCTGCCTCCTGAGTGCTGGGATTAAAGGTGTGTGCCACCCTGGCTATTTTCCTCATATTTATTTATTTATTTATTTGAGACAGGGTTTCTCTGTGCTGCTTTGGAGTCAGTCCTGGAACTAGCTCTTGTAGACCAGGCTGGCCTTGAACTCACAGAGATCTGCCTGCCTCTGCCTCCCGAGTGCTGGGATTAAATGCTTGCGCCACCACTGCCAGGCTTTTTCCTCATCTTCAAAAGCAATGGATTATGGAATGTCTGTTGAGCAATGAATTATGGGATGACTGTGGCAGTGCCTCTGAAAGGATTTCAGTCAGATGAGGTAAAAATCGTGTCACAAAGGCTTCACAAGGGGGTGAATTTTTTTTTTTTTTTTTTTTTTTTTTTTACTGTAAATGGGGTTTCTTCTGAGAGTCCTAGAAAATTATAGGTTTTCAACTGGGAAAAGTGTCAGAGGGATGATTAGGCCTCTGTTGATACTTTAAATTATTATTAAAAACAGCTCTACATAAAAGTGATATTGTTCCTGTATAGGATTGCCAATAGTTGGGAAGGGAAAACCAGCAGGAAATGTCAACTTCCCAAAGAAGAGAAGTTACCAATAAAGCAAGAAGAGACGAGAAACACGGTATAAATGGATTAATCAACTTGGCTGTTTGTTTTGATTTTCCAGACAGGGTCTCACCATGTAGCCCTGGTTGGCCTGGGACTCAATATGTAGACCAGGCTGGCCTCAAGCTCATAGATCTGCAGGGGCCCTAGTATCAATGGTGAATGTTACAACACCTGGCCCCAACTAGATACTTTGGGGATGTCCTGCCGGGAACTTATAATGAGTCTGAACGTAATTCCTCTAAGCCAGCTGGTAAGTGTGGTGTGGGAGCCACTGTGTGCTGGACTCAGGTCTTGGCACTAGGTGCCCCGATGAAGGCGGTGTTGGAAATCACAAGAAGAGGAGGAGTAGATGACCTCTGGAGGAGTGTGTGTGTTGGGGTGGGGGAACAGCATGACTCAGGCCATGGAACCCAATCGGGAGCTGCAAGTGGGGTTCTGAAGCTCAGATGGGGCGTCTGCAGATGTTGTCCACAGCTGGGGAGGTAAGCAGGCACTGAAAAGAGGCTCCAAATGGATGCGCCACCTCTCACATGAGCGCACATTAGCGCCACTCTGCAGTGATTTCCTTCAAATTGAAAGCTTCCTTCCTGGAGGGACAAAGGAGGCCCACAGGATTCCCAAAACTTCGAAGACTCAGGAAGCTCAGAGAGTTACAGGTCTCACAAGGCCCCTCCCCTGAGGCTATATATTAGTGGTAAACAATCGCTGAGCAGTGCAGACTCTCAGGTCAGCTGAGCTGTCTGCCAGTTAGAGAGGAGACTCCAAAGCTGGAGCGTTCATCACCCATCCCTGGAAGACGCTTTTCAGGGATGTAGCTGTCTGTGAGTCAGCCATGGCCCTGTAAAGAAGCCCATAAACTCACGGGTTCACCAAGTGAGACTTGGGTGAAATAGCCTGTGGTCTCTTCAGTCTCTCCAGGAAAAGTCACATGACGAGGCAGGCCACCTTTCACAGCAGGGAAGATGATGCACAGCTGAACCATGGGCTGGAATTCCAGGCTCTCTGACACAGAAAAGTGCAGACACAGATACCATTCATTTCTTGGTTGGGATTGGCCAATGTTGTATTGACAAATATTACTTCAATACTTTAGACTATTTAGACCTAGGGTATGTGGAGGTGTGGCGTGTACCCGAGGAATTAGAGCGCAGTAGCCAGAGTCTCCTGAAAACTGAATCAACACCACACAGCCACTGCAGCTGTTTGTTGTACCATGTTTATAGTGTGGTCCAAGATGGCACAGTCTGCCAGACACAGCCAGAGAGACTGCCCACAGGCAGTTGTGTGCAACCTTGACTTCAAAGCCAGCCAGCAGTATTTCAGGCATCACTTGGCTACAGAGATAAGTCCAAGGTGAACCTCTGGAACATTCAGAATGTCACTCACGAAGGCCCTGACAGAGCATGCCTACTGGGTGTGGAGAGGTAACTGCTGTCACCATAAGCTGCTTTCCCCAGCATTAGCAATAGCACGGGCACACCCTGCACATCTCCTTACAGCTCTTTGGCCACTTACTGGACCATGGGAACCTCAAGTACAAGAGAAAAATCACAACTACAGGAAGAATAAGGAAACCCCATAGAATGATGTCATTATTCCAAGTTAGGAGCACAATGGCAGGATAGAGACCCGGCCTCAGCTAACCCATGGCTGTTTGCATCCCTGAGTTTCAAAGAAAGGCAAGTCATCACAGGGGACCCAGGGCTCTCAAATCCACAGACTGCTTAGCACTGTGGGGCACCTCAGGGCATTGCAGCATTACTGACTGGTCTTGGCAGATTCTTGAAAGTATATTGAAGGTCATTTCTCTTCCATATAGAGCGTTCTAGGGAAGAAGTAAAATGGCCTTCTTACATTGACGTCTTATGGGTAATTATGGAGCTTCTACCAACAGCATACGTGATGCCAAATACAGCCTGCCCAACAAGGGTGGAAGCCAACTTGAGCGCAGTTCATGTTGCTTTGTGAATTGGTATGTGAACTGCCCATTCCTTGTGGACTTACGTTTCCATCTTTATAGGTTTTCACAATTTCACTTTTCACCAAACACCATTTCCCCCACCCTCACAATATTAATTCATCTTTGTTTGGAGATTACAAAATGAAATAAATTGAGGACTCAGGCTTGGGGGAGGAAAAGAAAGGAAAGAAGTAAAAGGAAAGGTGTTTCTGTATTAATGACTTTGGTCAGCTTCAAGTAGCATCCATAGTTCAAGGGAAGTAGCAATCAGTGGAAGACCACACATTAATTAAATGCCAGGGGGTTGGGCCAATCCTCGAATCACTCCAACGTTCTCTCTGGATACCTCAGAGCCGCTGTGAATGGCTGTTGTGAAACAAGTCGACTATCTGCTTGAGGCGAGGTTAGAAGTACAGTATCTTCCAACAACAAAATGCTGAGCAGGATTGTGTTTTCTTTAGTCCTCTCTCCTTCAAGTTCCTAACCTCCATAGTCGACGGAAATCTTCTGTCAGTCAAGAGAGCACAAGTGAGATGGGGGATCAGGATGGAAGACAGGAGAAGGTTCCTGCTGGTGGACCCTGGAGAGAACCTCCCAGAGCACAGCAGCGGACATCCACTGTGTGTGTTGGGGAGGTGATGGGAAGCCGGGCCCCTCAGCTTAGAGCTCTTTTACCAGTACAAGATTGTTACAAGGCCAGAGACTAAAGGACCCATTATTGTTTTTAAGAGCATGCCAATAATTTATAAGCACTGTTTAAAAAAATCTCAGGAGTTATTTTCAGACAGGAAGCCCAAGTCTCAAAAACAATAAATCACTATTAGTTCAAGTTCACATACCTAAAAGTGTTCAGAGCAGGACTTGGGGCTTATGTTTTCCTAATCCTAAAGTATTCGTTCTCCAATTCAATACTATTTGCCTTTTAAACAATTTGTTGTAAACATACAATAAAACATACCAATAACATTCTGATTTTATTGGATCATCTGGGAACTCTTGGATTCAAGAAACTATTGTCAAGAGGTGTGGCCTCTAAGTTCTGCCACCTTTTTCTGGTCATAAAAATTATTTACTCCTCAGCCGTTAAAGGCTGGTCTCACAACCAAAAATATAAGAGTTCGTTTCCCAGCACCCATGGCTGTCTCTCCAGCCACACACACACACACACAAAAAAAATAAATAAATAAAATAAAATAAATAAAAATGATTATTTACTGAACACATGCATCATTGTGACAAGTAATTTATAGCAACCATCTAATCAGCCCTAGAACCATAGGTATGTGAGTGTGTGTCAATACATAGTTTTGTGGGTCACCTGCTCCGTCTCATATACCAGTAATGGAATAGATTGGAGTGTTAGCATTCTCAAGGCTGAAGAGTTAGCTCATTGCTGAACATTGGCTGTTCTTGCAGAAGACCTAGGTTGGATGCCCAGCACCACCATGGCCCCTCCTTGCACACACCAAGCATGCGCATGGTGAACAGACAGATATGCAGGTAAAACACACACACACATAAGCTATACATAAGTCTTAAAGGAATGTTAGCATTCTAGCCTTGAATTGTCTGTCTCTAAACCAAATCCTAAACCTTCAGATGATTTGCTCTTGTTGCAGGAGTCACAGTGAATGCAAAGTATACTTTCACCTAAAACAAATTTATTCATTACTTGCATACAAGTGTTAAATTACATTGTAGCTTTTTTTCCTTCCTTCCTTCCTTCCTTCCTTCCTTCCTTCCTTCCTTCCTTCCTTCCTTCCTTCCTTCCTTTCTTCCTCTTCTCTCCCTTCCCCCTTCTTTCCTTTGTTCCTTTCTTTCTTTTTTTTGTTTTGTTTGTTTTTCTTTTCTTTTCTTTTGGTTTTTTGAGACAGGGTGTCTCTGTGGCTTTGGAACCTGTCCTGGAACTAGCTCTTGTAGACCAGGCTAGCCTCAAACTCACAGAGAATCTCCTGCTCTGCCTTCCAAGTGCTGGGATTAAAGGTGTGCGCCACTACTGCCCAGCTTCTTGTTTGTTTTATTGATATAAATTTTCTCTGTAGCCTGGTGGTCCTGGAACTCACTCTGTAGATCAGGCTGGCCTTAAACTCAGAAATCCACCTGGCTCTGCCTCCTGAGTGCTGGCACTAAAAGGGTGTGCCATCACCACTTGGCCCATCATATCATATTATAAGTAAAGTTTGTTTTTGCTGTTTTTTCCTCCTTTCTCCCATTGATTATTTGAAATGTTTTAGATGGGAGTAGCATCATTATAACTCTCTAATCAACTCTGACATTGGGATTGGTTTTACTTCTTGACCATGAATACTCTAAATTAACCTTTACAAAAAAGATGCACTATGTTTTATTATTACATGTTATATTATTTTATGTTACATTATTTTATTATATGTTATTTTATTATATCATATATGTTATATTAACATGTATGAATGTTTTGCTTGTATGTATAATTGTGTACCATTTTTTATGTCTGGTTCTCTCAGAGGCCAGAAGAGGGTGTTAGAACCCCTGGAACTCGAGTTACAGATGATTGCAAGCCACCATGTGGATGCTGAGAATCAAACCCAAGTCCTCTGAAAGAACAACCTCTTCACTGCTGAGCCATCTCTCCGACCCTGAAAATTAACTTTTAAACACAAGTTTCTATTTCTGCTTAAGATCAAGACATGACTGTTTGGGGGGAGGGGGCAATGTGTGGGAGGAAGGGGAGGGAAATGGGAAATGGGGAGGAGGCGGAAATTTTTTTTCAACAACTAAAAATAAATAAAAAATAAAGAAAAATGTGAAGGGCGCTGCATTGATTCAGCTTATCCTCACACACATTTATTGAAAAAAAAAAGACATGACTGTTAAAAATACGGATTTTCCCAAGTTTAGTTATTAATTCATTCTGACTTCATGTTCTTTTCTAACGCTGCAGTGAGACTGCTCATCCCAAGCAGTGTAGTGGCTGACACTTTTCACGAACAGTCTACCACCATCTCAACTAGATGCGAATGGCCTGGCTTTTTGAACTTTGAAATTTGCAGGGATAGCAGCTCAAGGGATGCGAAGAGGTTTTTGTTTTTTCTCACCTCTCAGTAAGGCGGGCCCTGCAATGACTTTCCTGAAGCTGTCAGATGAAGAAGGAAGTACCAAGGAATTTAGAGAGACTGGGTAGGCATGGGAACTATCTCTGCTTCTGACTGGGAAGATTCAGGACAGGATTCCTGGTGTTCTTCATAGCCTCTACTCATTTGATTGACAAATATCTACTGAGCACCTACAGCGACAGCTCTGCTGTGTGGGCACTCTGGCTGTGCTCTTCAGACACACAGTAGACAAACAATAAGTCATTCTGACTTCATCTTTCCACACACAGTGCCTGCAAGACGGTCAGTACTCTTGCTCTGCAAACAGGGGGCTACTAATTTCCCTAAGCTCAGTATTTTCATCTTTTAATATGTGCCTGGCAATGTGTTAGATAGTCTTACCTTTGTCATCTATGACTTCTTTCCTTGTCTGTGAAATGATAGCGATAATAGCAGCCTCATGAGATTATAAAACATGATACGGATGAGTATGCTACAGCTAAGACTGATTAGCAAATTGCCCAAGCCCACAGGGAAAAGAAGTGACAGTTTAGACTTTAACCTTAGTTGGTCCGGGTTATATCTGTGTGCTCAACTATTAATCTGTAGTGTCTTCATAAAGAATATATAAAAAATATTTAGAGAAGCAGTTTGATAATAACTGATTTTCTTTTTAAATTTTAAAATCATTTATGTAGCCAGACAGGATGGAGCAAGCCTTTAATCCCAGCACTTGAGAAAAAGAGGCAGGAGGATTTCTGAGTTTGAGGCCGTTCTGGTCTATAGAGTAAGTTCCAGGACAGCCAGGACTACATTGAACCGAAAGAAGAAACAAAACAAAACAAAATCACAAAACAGCAACAAAAAAAAAAGCAAATTTGTATGTATTCATTCTCCACACACACATGAAGATCAAAAGATAACCTGCAGAAATTGATTCTCTTCCACCATATGAACTCCCAGGACCAAACTCAGGCGGTCAGGTTTGGTGAAAAGCAACTTTACCCACTGCACCATTTCTCTGGGCCTTTACTATTTTGTCTTAAAACCATTTCACAATATTCTTAAGTAAACCCTTTCCAACGTTAAAGCGTGAAATTTTGTTCACTGAGCAACATGGGACATTTGATCTAACAGAACAATTAAACTTTCCCTTGAAGGAAATTGAAATTTCAATCCATTTTTCACTGCATATTCCCGCTTGGCTTTTCACTCATTTTTGTTTTTATTTTTATGGCTAAAAATAGACCTTGATCACCTTTGGGAACAACACTGAGGGGGGGAGAAAGGGAGGCAGCTTTTGGCTGGATCTGAAAGGGAGGAGGGAGGAGGGAGGAGGGAGGAAAGGAGCGAATATTCCTTAACTCCCTCTGTGGAACAGGCAGCCTGGACAGCACTGTTTGCACCTGCTGGCCTCCCAGAGCGCGGCTGCTGCAGCTGCTGCTTATTAGATTTTCACCACAGTGTTGCAAAATGAGGACACAGAGCCTTAAAGAAGTTAAGTAATTTCCTCCAGGTCACATGACCAGTATTGTTGGCACAGCCTGGCCTCAAGCTCCAGTTTGTCTGCTCTCCAATCTGCGGCTTCCAGGTAGCGCCTTTCCACTCGGCCCAGTGATGCTGAGGAAGGGATGATGCTGTTAGTAGCTGAGTCCAGGGTTTACATCCCAGTTGTCAGACCTCACGTTTCCCTTGTTCTTGTGTTTGGAGAAATTATGGAAATTCTCATAGATTCCTCTCTCCCATCTTCCTTCCCTCCTTTCCACTTTTCTTTTAGAGACACTGTTTCTTGTATAATAGGCTATCAGCACACCCACTATGGACTGAGAATGACCTTGAACTTCTGATCCTCTTGCCTCCACCTCCACCTCCAGAATGCTGTGACGACAACAGCTTGTCCCACTATGCCTGATTACAAATCATGTCAGGCAGGGAAGCTAGCTTGTGCTTTGCGTATGTTAGACGAGAACTTTACCAAGTGAGCTGTTTCAACCCTTGGGTATCTTTCCTTTTCTTTTGGAGACAAGGTTTCCTTGAGTAGCTCTAGCTTCCTGGAACTTGCTATGTAGTCCTGGCTAGCCTCAAAGGGATCTACTTGTGGCTGCCTCCCAAATGCTAGGATTGAAGGTGTGCCTAGCAGTGGATATTTTCTGTTTTATAGATTCAAGAAAATAGCCACCTGCCATGGTGCACAACTCTAATCCTAACACTTAGAGTTTGAGACTATCATGGACCTTATAGCGAATTCCAGGCCAACGTGTACAAAAGATTGAGACTTAAATATTGTTTTAAGAGCTTTTTTGAAAACCTCTTATTAGCTTCAAAAAATACCTTTTAAATTCAGAGACTAGGTGATACCTTTATCAACACACCCCACCAGGGCTCAGGGGATATTGCAGAAGGTCCAGACAGATTGTAAGAGTCAAAGTCAAAGAGGACCACGTCAAAAGAAGCGTTATCTGGATATAGCACCGGCAGTGCACTCATGAACTAAAGCGGCTGGAGCTGCTTTCCCAGGACCTGCCCACAGTCAAGCCAGCCAACACTTCCAACTCATGTGGGAGAGGGCCTCATGAGACCGCACATTTAACCAAGGAGATATTACAGGTGACTGCCGAGGGAAAGAGTCCATTTTGTTCAGCATATGGCCCATAGGAGTGGCTCATTGGTGGATGGCCCACACCAATGAACATACAGGCAATATTAATTGCACTCAGTGAGTTTAAAAAAAAAAAAAAAAAACAAGTAAAACGACACGAAGTGGGGAGAAAGATGGATGTGGTCCAGGAGGCAGAGGAGGGTAGAGTCAGGGAGAATATGCTCTAAATACATTGTATTTATATATGAAATTACCCAATAATACATAATTTTTAAAATGGCTTTTTAGGCTAAATGTGGCGGGACGTGGAGGCAAGAAAACCAGGAATTCAAAGTCATCCTCGATTACATAAGGAGCATTCTTTCTCAAAAAAACAAAAACAAAAACTAACCAAACAAATGCCTCTTAGGAGATGCTGGCTGTTCTAGAGAGAGCTAAATTCCAGTTTTCCCAAATGCCGGAGGCTTTGTGAGTGCAATGTTTGCACCTCTCACGGGAACCTGTGGACAGGAGCTTTTCTGATGCATTGTGGGAGTTTTCCAGAAGCAACACAGCTGAGAGGTTGGAGGCTGAGCAACTTCCACCCTGAGCAGTTCGAATGGAATAAGAAGGAAGAGTTTCACAGGGTGGGCTGTACGGCAGTCCCACACTCACCCGTGCTAGCTGTATCAGGGGCAGGTGTTTGTAAAATGCTTGGAATTGTTCTCTTGTGCACTGTAAAACCAGACGACACCAGAAACTGAACTAAATTCTGTGGAAATCACCACTGTCCCGATTTTTGCTTCTTAGGTTGCTTGGCGTGTTCTCTCTCATATGCAGATCCTAGCTCCCAACTTTCATGTGCTCTTTATGGGGGAGTGAACCGTGAGCAGAGGTCAGGGATGTGGAAAGAGGACCTGGAGAGGAGGGAAAGATGCCTTAAGGGTAGAGAGGTGGGAGAGCAATGGAATGCATAGGATAAGAGAGAAAGCTAGGGAAGAGGGGTATAAGGAGAGACATGGACTGGGGGGTGGGTGTACAGGGAAACAGGAGAGGAACAGGTTGTGGGAGAATCAACAGAACTGAGAATGTATGAAAATGCCATAAGAAACCTGTTATTTCATGCTAATTAAAAACTAAATTAAAAAATTACTTGGCTTCATGAAATCAGATGGTCTATGCCTTGGAAAAGATGGCAGTTGTAGCATTTGCATTTCAAATATATGATTTCTTAAAGAAAATAAGGTAAGTTCCAAGGCAGTCTTCTTGTTCCTACCCAGTCTCTTGCCCTTTTGCGGGATACTCAACAAACTTCTCTTCCTGGCTAGCATAAATAAAGGGTGAGTTCCTTGACCAGTTTCCTACAACCTTAGTGCTCTGTCACCTGTCTTCATATCTAAATCCTCCTACTATACGAAAGGAAGAAGGAAAGGCCATCGGGTTTCATCGTGTCGAGTAGTTTTTTAATTAATTATGCTGATTTACATATCTGGGGAAGGAGACAGCACAGGTGTGCCATGGCCTACGAGTAGAGGTCAAAAGACAACTTGTTGGACTCAGTTCTCTTCTTCCACCATCCACTGGGGATCAAACTCAGAGACTTAGGCTTGGCAGCAGAGCCCTTTACCAGAGAAGCCATCTCATGAAAGCCAGGGAAAGTTTGCTAATGTGCTTACTTAGATGACTCAACAGCTATAAAACACACTACGTTCTTTTCTTTTGGGAAAATAAACTTTCGCCATGGATTTACCACGTGCTGGTCATCATGGCTGACAGAAGGGTGAAGAGTGACCACCTTCAAGAAGTGTTCTACAGAAGTGTTCCAAGGGGCTAGAGAGGTGGACAAACAGTTAAGGATACTTGCAGTTCTCACAGAGGCCTCAGCTTCAGTTCCTAGCACCTACACAGCGACTCACAACCAGAGAACCCTGTGCCTTCTTCTGACTTCACCACACACCAGGAACAACATGGTACACATACATGTGTGAAAGCAAAACACATATGTAAAATAAAGTAAAAAAAAATTAAAGAGCTATTTAAGCAAGGAAGAAAGCTGGGCATGGTTTTGTACCCTTTAATCCTCAGGAGGCAGAGGCTGGCAGACTTCTATGATTTCCAGGCAAGCCTGGTCTAGATAGCAAGTTCCATCTAGGGATAGCAGTGAGATCCTCTTTTTGTTTCGCTTTGTTTTTCAAGACAAGGTTTCTCTGTGTAGCCCTGGGTGTCCTGGAACTCACTTATTAGACCAGACTGGCGTTGAACTCACAGAGGTCTGCCTGCCTCCACCTCCTGAGTGCTGGGCATTAAAGGTGTGTGCCACCAATCCTGTCTTAACAATGGCAGAAAAAGGCGTTACCAACACAATTATACACTGATCACAAAGTATGTTTCACAGCATAAGGCTGGACAAGTGCTCTGTTGCCGAGCCACACCTCATCTTTACTACCAAGTTACTTTCAAGGCAAGTAGCCTGGGCTCATGTCTCTATGGCTTCTAAAGAAGTGATATAAAATTCTTGGCCATCATCATTGTGCTTCTGTAAGAGAGTTTGCTGTCCTGCAGGAGTCTGCTGTCCTGTAGGACTGTTTTCAGATGCCAGACTGAGATGCCATCGAGGAGATCTGTTAGATTCTGCCTAATCATTGTTCTGTTACTTTGAAAAATAGTACGTGTGAGGCCGGTTCAAGACTAGTCTGAACTAACTTGATAATGACCCAATAAATGTCAGATTGAAGAAGAGAAAGACATCTTATGTAGGCAGGGAATTTGGTCTCTGACATTACTAAGCATCTACTAGGAAGGGTTTTATGTTAGTTATATATACATATGAACATTGAACTAATGAACATATATAAATGTATGCACAATGTACTTAATTTCACAGCAGTCTTACTAGCAAACCATTATAATCCATTTTAATATGGAAAAACTTATCATGAAGATGACAAAATAAGAAAAGCACTAGATTTCTCAGACTCATTCATATCAGAATTCAAAGTCTGACTTATGCAAGAGCAAAATGAATGTTCTTTGCCCTGGTTTAAGCTACCTGAGCTTAAGACATTTAAGAAGGAAAAAAAAAGTGTCTTGCATCACACAGGGAAGCAAATGGCCCACAGCACTTGCAGGGCATCAGGGACCTCGCCGTGTCGTCAGTTTAGTGTGAGTCTGATCACTCAGGAGGACCCAGTATAACTCACAGCTGTCCCCATTCAAGACTGGCTGGAGTCACTCTCTTTACGAACACAAAGCAATCCCTATGCTCTTCTCTTTTCTCCTGTTGTTGCCTGCAACTCATTTGGGGAAATATGCCAAATTGCATTAAGACTTCGGACACTGTAAAAATAGACATATTCAAATGCTACTCCAAAATGCCTCTCTGAGAATCTAGCATCTTCCTTAAATATATTGACTGTTAAATAGGATGGGGACTGTGGACACATAATTAAATAACTCTGACAGAGTCCTGAGCTGTTGAAAGAAGACAGCCTGATTATTCGCGACTGATGTTACAGTTGCATGTGTGACTCTGTCTCGTTATCTGTCTCTAGCAAATCCTGTTTGTTTATATTTTACTCTTAATAGTCATCAACTAGACAGTTTCTTTCCATATGGGTTGTTATTTTTTATCTTTGGCATTTTCTGTGACTAAATAAATACCTGCGTTGTAACCAGTTAGTGTTTGCTGATCCCAGCAAGGTAATTGGTTGCATGGCTGCTTAGTATTTTGTTCCCAAAGCTAATTAGACACTTGATATACCAAAATCCCTAAAGAAGACAGTTTTAAAAAAAATCACTAGGGCCAAATGTAAATATTAGCAAGAATAGCTAACTATAAATAAACAAGCATGTATTCCCCAGGTGTTGGCTTTCAAAGTAAAAGTGTGGAAATGACATAACAACTCTAGAAAAATAAACTGGGTGTAGTAGCTCACAACCATAAATGGAATATTTGGATCGGGAGTTGAAAGCCAGCCTTTGCTACATAACAAGCCTGAAGCCAGCCTGGGCTACAAGGAGACACTGTCAACAAATAACACATATTTCACGTTTGTCAAATATGAACTCTAATAAAGAAGGAAACTGAATCCAGTGTAGTGATGCTTGCATTCTGGAGGCAGAGCCAGGAGGAATATGAGTTTGAGGGGAGCTTGAACTATGAGGAGCCCTTGAGTTTAAAAAGAGAGGTGGGGCAAGAACAGGAGAGAGGGAGGGAGACAACGAGAGAGAATTTTATGCCAGATTAGCTAAGAGAGAGAAAGAATTCGCTGTTAGATCCAAAGAGCAAAGCAGAAGAGGGGATGCCCCAAGACTGCTCACATCTGCAAATTCCTGAGGAGAGCAGCCTCGCTCTGTATGAGAACTCAGACAAAGACTAGAGGACAGAGTCTCCAGGAAGAGACTCTATAGCTGTCCCTTCTCTCAGCTTCTCCAGAGAAGGGAGTGCATCTTGGTCAGCCACATTTCTTTCTTAAGGTCTCTCACAGCTACTGACAAAGAGCAAGGTTTTGGCAATGGGCTGGATAAATCAAATAGGCTCTCCTGGGAGGCAGGCATTCTCTGCTACTGGAAGTGGTTAGGGTTGAAGCAAACCCGAGAACGGACACAGTTGGAGGAGACCCACCTGAGACATCTGCGAATCTTCAGCATAATATCTGATCACGTCTTACCACATCCCCCCAAAACATAGCTCCAGTCTGCCCTTTTCCTCCCATCTGCTGCTATTCTCTTAGCCCAAGTGGACTGGATCTTGAAGTGAACTGGATTATGACTGATCTTCTAAAAGGTGTCTTCATTCTACTTTGCAGCCAATGTAGTGGTTTAATAGTGTAATCAGCTCAGTTATTTCTCCTGCTTAAAACATCTTAAAATGTCTTAGTGGAAAGAAATAACAGGAACAAAAAGATAGGAAAGGAGGGCTAGGGAACTCACTCAATGGATAAAGCACTTACTGGGCAATTGTGAGCCCTGGAGTTCAGATCCCCAGCACCCACGCAGATCTTAGGCAGAAGTGGCACCCTGCCTAGAATCCTAGCACTCCAGCACAGAAATAGGGAACCCCTAGGGCAAGTTTGCCAGCTAGACCAAATTGGTGAGCTCTGGGTTCAAGAAAAAAATATAAGGTGAATCCGGGTGGTGGTGGCGCATGCCTTTAATCCCAGCACTTGGGAGGCAGAGGCAGGCGGATCTCTGTGAGTTCGAGACCAGCCTGGTCTACAGAGCTAGTTCCAGGACAGGCTCGAAAGCCACAGAGAAACCCGGTCTCGAAAAACAAAACAAAAAAAAACAACAACAACAAAAAAATAAGGTGAACAGTTTTCACGAACCCCACTGATGCCAGGCGGTGGTGGAACACACCTTTAATCACAGCACTGGAAGGCAGAGGCAGGCAGATCTGTGTGAGCTTGAGACCAGCCTGGTTTACAGAGTGAGTTTCAGGACAACCAGGGCTGTTAGACAAAGAAACTCTGTCTCAAAAAACAAAACAACAGCAAAACTATTGATAACCTGCAAACATTCATATGCACCCACATCTCTACACATTTATACACACACACGCAGGAAAGAAGATACAAGTTATATTTTGTTTACAGATGATATCATTGCCTTTCTGGGGAACAATCCAGGAAATAACACAAAATATATTACAGACAAAAAGAGAATTGACTTGGTAGTTGTGATCCAAAATCAACTCACAGAAAACTAAGCTTGGGTCCTGGAAGAACAGTACTTAAGAACATTCTTATACCTCTCAAGCATCTCCCCAGCCCACCAGTTTTGTTTTCCATGTGGTTCTGGGGTAGAAGCCAGGGAGTTCTATAAACTAGCCATGAGCCACTCTCCCACCCCGAGAGGCGAAGGCATCAGGGTGATGAGGTGGTAGTAATGGGCACTTTTACTGGGTTTGGGACTTTTCTGTGCATGTATTCTACTTTTCAATCTGATGAAAGGTTAAAGTAGGGCATGGAAGACACAATGATGACTGAGGCAGGAGAATATAAGTTTGAGGCAACTCAGAGTTACATAGAGTTAATGCCTAACCTGGGCTACAGGGAGACACTGTGAAAGTAAGGAAGAAAGAAAGGAAGGACGGAAAGAGGGAAGAAAAGAAAGAAGGGAGAGAGAAGGGGAGGGAGGGAGGGTGGGAGGGAAAGAGGAATAGAAAAGAAAAGACGGAAGGGAGGTAGGAAAAGAAGGGTACTGAAAAGAGTATCCCCTGTCTAGAGAAGACAAAGGAGGTCAGGGTCAACACTGGTATAAATGCAGGGCATGTTAGCACTGTCACACTTGTCAACTCTCCTGTAAGTCTGGACATTTGTTTATTTTTTTAATTAACAAATTATAGACAAGGTCTTACTATGTAGAGCTGCCTACCCTAGAACTTGCCTTGTAGACCCGGCTGGCCTTGAACTTATGGAAGTCTGTCTGCCTCTGCCTCCAAATGAACTGTTGAGCTGACTTGTCCTGAAGCTACTTCCCATTTAAAATCCTGTTCCTCTGGGCTAACCCGTTGACACTGCTGTGCACATCGTAGGTCTCCAGTGACATCACACGAGTGACTCCAATCCCAGCCCCTGGCTAGTGACAGCTTGTTCTGCTCACCTCTCTTCCCTGACCCTTTCTTCAGCTTGTAGGTCATGTGCTTAGGGTCTGGGAATTCGTGGCTCAGCAGTGGAGGGAGAACTTACCCAACAGGCACAAGTTTGATTTCCGTCACTGCCTTAGGGCATGTGCTCTGTCCTCTCACCAGACAAATGCTTTTCTCTGGCTCTTCTTGACCCCTCCATGTTTGGAGTGGTGGCTTGAGGTTCTGTCCCTGAGTAACTCAAAATTTTGCATAAATGTATTTTTTTTCAGTTGGGCAGTGGTGGCACACTCTTTTAATTCCAGCACTTGGGAGGCAGAGGCAAGCAGATCTCTGTGAGTTCAAGACCATCCTGCTCTACAGAGTGAGTTCCATTTAGAACAGCCAGGGCTACACAGAGAAACCCTGTCTCGAAAAAAAAAAGTATTTTTTTCAGTAAGGTTTATCTGACTACCCTTTTTCCCCTAAATTTTAAATTGTGTGTGTGTGGGGGGGTATGTTCATGTTTCTGTGGATGCCAGAAGGCCAGCAACATCAAATCTACTAGAACTGGATGGAGTTAAAAGCACCTGGGAGCTACACGGCATGGGTGCTGGGAACTATACGTGGGTCTCTGTAAGAACAGCATGTACTATTAACTGCTGAGCCATCAGTTTAGCCCCTGACCACTCTTACACTACCCGAAGCTTCCTAATTAGTTTTCATTGTCTTTACCATTGTGATGGTTCTTCTTGGTCATCAACTTGTCTACATCTAGAATTAACTAAAAACCAAGCAGCTGGACATACCTATGAGGAATTTTTCTTCATTGAGTCATTGGAAGTGGAGAGACCATACTAAATTCAGATCTTTTGAGTAAGAAGATCCACCTTAAATCTGGGCCATACCTTCTGGTGTCAGCTTATATAAAGGACATGGAAGAAGGAAGTTTTTGCTTTTTGCCTGCTTGCTTCTGATGGCAAGTTAATTTCTTCACTTTTATTAGAGCCTACTTCTTCAGAAAGACAAGCTGACCAGTTGAGACATCCAGCCTTGAGGACTGAACAACTACTGGATATTCGTCTTCTTGTTGATTGACAGCCATCATTGGACTAGCTAGACCACAGAGCTAGAAACCATTCTAATAAACCCTCTGTGTGTGTGTGTGTGTGTGTGTATCGTATCAATTTTGTTCCTCTAGAGACCCTGACTAATACAAACATTAATTTAAAATATTCTCTATTTACATTTTGGCTTGTTGCCCATTACTCTCTCTAAAATATAACATTTTATTTATTTTATGACAGGGTTTCTCTACATAGCTCTGGCTGGCTTGAAACGTGCTATGTAGAGCAAGCTAATCTAGAAAATCCAGAGATCTGCTTGCCTTTTCCTTCCCTAGAATATAACTTTCAAAAGGAAGGTATTTGTATGTCGTCGCTGCATGGCGAGTGTTTAGAATAGCACCTGCACACACGAAGCCTTCAATCCATGTTTGCTGCGTGACTAATGACTTATAGAGTGAAATCAGCAGTCCATGCTTCTAGCCTTTCTGCTCTCATCTCATACTCCTTTTAATTCTCTGGTCATAGCAAACTCTTCTCCAACTTCCAGGCTTAGAAACTTTGGTGAGGGCTTCGGTGTAGGGGTTCTGGCTTTGGGTTTGTAGATGCTTTTTGCTCTATTAAGTAAGTATTTTTAGGACTCTTCCTATAAATGATTCATTCTTGTCCGGGCCTGGTGCTGCACAACTTTAATCTCAGCACTCAGGAGGCAAAGGATCTCTCAGTTTGAGGTCGGCCTGATCTACAGCCAAGACTATATGAAGAAGCCTTGTCTGAAAAACCACTACCACAAAGTTCGAGGACAGCCTAGTCTACAAGAGTTAGTTCTAGAACAAGTCCCAAAGCTATAGAGAAACCCTGTCTTGAAAAACAAAAATAATAAATATAATTATGTATAACTTATTATTATTATTAATGACTCATTCTTATCCTTGGGGTTCAGTCTAAATGTTTCCGAGGAAAGGCCTAATCTGGCTCGCTTTAGTTATTTACCCTTTTTGATTTAGGCTTCTTTCTTTCTTTCTTTCTTTCTTTCTTTCTTTCTTTCTTTCTTTCTTTCTTTCTTTCTTTTCTGAGATAGGATCTCATTCTGTAGCCCAGGCAGGTTTTGAACTTATGTTCCTGCTCCTCAGCCTCCCGAGTACTAGAACTATACAGGCATGCCACCGTACCCAGCTCAATTACACTTTTATATATTTTCTTCTTTATTTCTGCTATTTCTCAAGAACTTTGTTTTTGCTATGTGTATTTATCTGTCTACTATCATAAAATGTAAGCTTCATGAGGGAAGGTTTATTGTGTCTTTCTTGCTTCTAAACACTTAGGATCTAGCACATACTGGTTGCATAATAAATGTCTATTGGATGGATGGTGTGGAACAGATAGCTCATTTGGTAAAGTGGTGGCCTTGTAACCCTATCTTGGAATGTTTAAAGGAGTGGGGGAGAGAAGTACTAAACTAGAATTATGTAACTCTGAATGAAGTTATAGAGTTGGAAGGCCATGGCACTTTCCTGGGAGGAAAACCAGTACAGGCCAGATGGTGTACTTAAAGGACCCTAGTGAATCTCAGAATATCTGTGCATAAGAAATATGATATGAAATATGTCATGATCAATATTGGCTGCTCTTCTAACCTGGTTTTGATTCCCAGCACCCATGTGGTAGCTTAACACTGTCTGTAACTCAAGCCCTAGGGTTCATCACCCTCTTATGACCACCTCAGACATCAGGCACACAGGGTACACAGACACACATGCAGGCAAACCAACCACACACATGAAATGCCATAAAAACACTCAATGATCGTATAAGAAAGGAGATACCCATATACAATGGGGCTCTGTGAGTCACATGCTTTGAACCAAAATGCCTCAGTTCTTGCCGGGGTGGGAGTGTCTTTCTGCTCTCAAAAGTTGGGCAGGGATAGGATATCACTGAAAGAATACCATGAAAGTCCCAGAAAGGGGACTGTGACAAGTCTGGTTTTATGCTTCCCTGCCCACCCCTGGGGACACTTTGCTTGTATTGCCTGCAGGATTATTTTTGGTGAAGTAACCTCTCAATAGTGATGCCTAGCAAATATTAGGTGCTGTGCTGAAGGCTTTCTATGTTTTGTTCATTTAGTCTTCCAAGATGGGAGAAAAGCGCATTATTTCAGTTTCACAGGTAAGTGAGGAGAGGTTTTGTTTGTCTCGAATAACTGCCAATTTATGAAGCAAATCCTGTAAAATTCATTTTCTATCTTTTTTTGCCTTGCCTTATTTTCTTAAGATGTGAAAATGCAACTGTCTGAAAAAAAAAAGTCACACCACAGTCCAGACTGGGCTGGAGGTTAGCAGAGGAGAGGGCATACACCCAAGGGCTCTGCTGAGTCCCATGTCAGAAGTGTGAACACAGAGAACAGAGCATGGTTCGTGCATGGGCCAGTTCTGTTGATCATGTCTGCTTCCACACTAAGAAACAGAATCAGCAATGCAGCTGGCCTACCTGCAGGAGAACCCAGGTAAGCAGCCCTTCTGTGTGGTCAGGAGGAAAGGGAAAATGTTTTGACTAACCACTCAGCCTCTACACACTAGCATTATAACCACAGAAGGTTTTGTTGGCTGCCACCCAGTCTCAGGATGAGGAGAGGCGGAGTACAGAGAAAGGGCTTTATTAGCAACAAGGCTGCAAGGCAGAGAGGGCAGGCGCTTGCCTTCCAACAACCATCCTTGCCTCCAGGGAGAAACTTTGATGACTTTCCAAGGGGAGATACATGTGTTCCAGACTGGTGGGTGCCTTAGTTCTCCAGTGTTTTAAAAAGGAGCTGCTTCTGGGCTCTGGACTTCTTATCTACTTCACAGAAGGTGGAGAGAGGGTCCTCTCCACTGTATCTAAAGACGGCATAAGTAAATGATCAAAGTTTCTGTTCATTAAAGTGACTTGTGTTTGGCTTTTGTTGTGGTCAGGGCTTCTAGTGAGTGCCCTTCCAGGTGTGACCTCCTCCTATAACTTGAGACTAGGACATGCTCAGGAAGGGAGGGCTTATGTATGCCTAGCTGACTTTAGTGTAGAGTTAATCTATAAAAGATAGACTTCAGGGAGCAGCTACTCCTTATGAGAAAGAGTAGGCAGGAGATAGAAGCAACACCTGGGATGGGGGGTGATGTGCACCTGCAGTATATTGGAGATTAAAAGGATGCTTTTCAGAGTTTAACTCAACATCATTGCACTTGGAACAAGGGTTCAGTTTTTTTTATCATGTTACATCCCTCAGTGAGTTAGTTATAATACCAATTATTTTCACTTCAGACACAAAAATCACGTTCCAGGAGGTTATTTCCCCAAATTTGCATGTCTAGTAAATAGCAGAATGGCCATAAATCTAAGGGTATGTTTTTTAAGTACCTGGAAAATGCAGATTTTGCTTTTATAAGGAGAGTGGCATTTTTTGATTGCTTAATAAATCATACTATACCCTTATCATTTGCCATCAGTAAAAGAATCTGGACCTGTTATTGTGAAAGGTATCAGCTGCAGGTCCTGAGGCTTAAACCACTGATCTCTATGAGGAGTGCACAAGACAAGCCAGTGAGTTGTGGTAAGAATTGTAGAGCCGGACAGTGGTGACGCACGCCTTTAATCCCAGCACTTGGGAGGCAGAGGCAGGCAGATTTCTGTGAGTTGGAGGCCAGCCTGATCTACAAGACTCAGTTCCAGGACAGGCTCCAAAGCTACACAGAGAAACCCTGTCTCAAAAAAAAAATGCAACTTCCACTTATGTCTGTTATTTAAGCAACAAGGAATGAGCTTCTGTTCACTTGGATTGAGGTTGGCATCCTCTGTAGCAGCTTTGCTAGTCTGTTCTTTTGCAGTGCTGGGCAGGTGAACCTAGAATCTCATGCATGCCAAGCAAGCACTCTGCCACCCAGCTACATTATCAGTGTGCTTAAAAATTTTCTTTTTTAAAGATGGTCTTGCAAAGTCACTCAGACTGGCCTGGAATTTTCTAGCCTCCTACCTCAATCTCCCAAAGAGTTGGGATTACAGACATGCTTGACCATCTCACTGGAATGCTCCCTCGATCCTTATATTTGACATCAACACAAATGGAGGTTTAGATCTGAGAAACTCACATGGTGGAAAGAATCAACTCATGAAAGCTGTCCTCTGATCTACACACATACACACTGTAAGAGAGAGAGAGAAAGAGACACATAAAGAGATGTAAAAAATTATAAATGGAGTTTTTTTTCCATCTTTAGCATCTGGTAATATATCTCAATTTTGTAAGAGATTTAGACTTAAAAAAACAATAAAATCTCATAAAATTAACAACCATTTTTAAATGAGTGCTTTCCTCAAAAAACCTGTATAAATTGAAGATGGTATGTAGAATCAGAAATATCAGAACTGGCCAGGTGGAGGTGGAGCATGCCTTAATCCTAGCACTTGGGAGGCAGAGGCAGGTGGATCTCTGTGAGTTGAGGCCAGCGTGGTCTACAAGAGCTAGTTCCAGGCCAGGATCTAAAACTACAGAGAAGGGGCTGGAGAGATGACTCAGTGGTTAAGAGCATTGCCTGCTCTTCCAAAGGTCCTGAGTTCAATTCCCAGCAACCACATGGTGGCTCACAACCATCTGTAATGAGGTCTGGTGCCCTCTTCTGGCCTGCAGGCATACACACAGACAGAATATTGTATACATATAAAGTAAATAAATAAATGTTAAAACTACAGAGAAACCTTGTCTCGAAAAAAAAGAAAGAAAAAAGAAAAGAAATATCAGAACTGAGTATTTATTTATTTTATTTTAATGTGCATGTGTCTATGTATGTGTACCCAGAGGCCAGAACAAGGTATCAGATTTCCTGGAGCTAAAGTACAGTAATTGCTCAATGTGGGAGTGAGGAGCCAGTGCGGGTCCTTTAGAAGAGCAACAAGTGCTCTTAGCCACTGAGATATCACTTCATCTGTACTTGTCTTTTTTTTTTTTTTTTTTTTTTTTTTTTTTTTTTGAGACAGGGTCTTTGTGTAGCCCTGGCTGTCCTACAACTCACTCTGTAGACCAGGCTGGCCTTGAACTCACAGAGATCTACCTGCCTCTCCTGAGTGCTGGGACTAAAGGTGGGCGCCACCCACCGTCCGGCTTTTTTTTTTCCTATTTATCATTTTTAAGACAGTTATGTAGTCCTGGATGATCTGGTATTATATATCCCAGGCTGGCCTTGAACTCACAGTGAGCTCCTCTCTACGATGCATTTGGGCACAGGTGTGGGTGCCATTCACCTTTTTGTGGGGGTATCTTTCAGTGGCTGGGGCTCACCAACAGACAAAGCTGGCTGGCTAGCTCTGTCTCCCCTGCACTGTGTGTCACATCTATGCACAGTTCCCAGGGATTCAATCTGACTGGCAGTGGAGGAGAAAATGAAGAGACGGACAGATGGACACGTGAACAAAAAGCTGGGATCAGGTAGACTGGGCTCTAGGATGGAGAAACTTTACTGTATAAAGTTGAGCAGAGAGGAAGAGTTGCTGCCTGCAGTCGAACAAGGAGGCAGTGTTGTGGTATACAGCTGGATTAAGGGGACCAGTGTAGCTACTCTAGGTAGGGGCAGTCTCTATGGTTGTAAATATCTCTTCAGGTTGTAAATATCCAAGAGTTGGGGTGGGGACAAGAAAGCCATAGTGAACATTCTCTGCACACACTATCAACATGCACACATTGAGCAGAGGAAGGCTTTGTCATTTCCCTGAGTCCGAGGCTATGGGATCCTTGACAAAGTGGGGCCTATGTTAACAATACACATTTACTCAGGACTGCCTCCCCTCCCTACAAATGTGTCTGACTCTTTAACACAGTTTCTGGTGACTGAAACTCGGGTCCTTATGCTGCATAGCAATCACTTTCCCAGCGAAGATCTCCCCTTTGCCCAGTGTAAGTAGACATTTTCCCTGAAATAAAATAATTTCAGTTTCATCCTACCCATTTAAAGGTTTGCCTTCATTTCATAATATATTACTTACAATAGTGTCTATAACTTGAAGTGTACCTTACACACATTGTGGGTGTATATTAAAATTAATTTGAAATTATTGACTTAGAAAAAGACTCTACCATTCACCAGCTGAGGATTCTAGTCTGTGAACACAGTAGGACTCGGTACCGAGTAACCATGAAATAAGAGTTGGTTGCTATACCAACATCAGGGTTAGTTTTTAAGCCCAAGGAAGTACAGATGACTCTGATGCAGATTCATGATGTATATATTAGTTCCACTATAAACTGATCTCCTTGGAGACAGTTTCTTGGTCGGGAACTATAAAATTTGCTGCAATTATCATAATGCTAGATCTAAATGTTCCTGTGAGAATGCCTAGAAAGGCCTCCCTCTGATCTTTTCCTTTCACTGTGCCAGGGAAAACTGGAAAGATCTTCCTGACTTCTCCCTGCACACACCACTGTGGGCAGACCAGCGCGAAGGTCCTGCAGATAAAGGTTCTTTCCCCAAGTCTGACAACCTGAGTTTGATTACTGGGCCCCACATAGTGGAAGAACAGAAATGATTCCTGTTGTCTTCTCTTACCACATATGTGCAATGGAACACCCCCAACCAAAATCAAACAAACAAAAAACCAAACCATGGCCACCAAAACCCAAAGCAAATGTATGACACAGGAGGGTCATTCCAAGTTTAAGGCCAGCTTGTTTCATATAGTGCATTTATGCCAGCCAACTATATAGCAAGATCCTGCCCAAATAAATAAACAAAAATGTAAATGTCACACATAAGAAAACCAAGTCCTAGTAATTTACCAATAATTAGATGCTGAAGACACTTGGGACCCAGGACGTTTTGACACCTGGACTTACAAACTTCTTGCCTGCACCACATTAAAGGTTCAAGTGACCAATGTTAAACCTGCTTAGAGCTGGACCTGTGGTTTTTATTGACTAACCCCAAATAAACCACATACATTTGAACTCTGAGCAAACACTGCCTAGGGCTTTTGTTCCAGGAGACTCTAGCGTTACCTCTTCCACAAGGCTGTGCTCTTTGGAAAGCAGTGTACAGAAGTGCCAGGAATCAGATCCTTTGAAGTATAAGGCTATGAAATCAACCTGCCCAGGCACTGGCCCATCTGCCAGCTCTGAGTCAGCTGGCAGGCAAAAAGAGCCAGAGGCTCAGATGTAATCAGCTCCTAAACAGGTCTGACTAAACCACCTCCACCTTCCTCAGTCTGCCATATCCTTCCAGCCTGATCTTACAAGAGTCCTCCCAACATGGAAGGCACCACGTCTCACAGCAGTGATTCCCCTGTATGCTTCCCTGTTTACCAAAATTGCCAGCCACACTTACAAATGATGATTGACGGCAATGCCAGTAGTTTTGAGGAGGAAGTTGAAGTGGATTAAAATCAGCCAGGGGTCAAAGTCCCAGCTTTGCAATGTTGTTTTGTAAATTGTCTAATAGCTTTGCATTTTAGTTTTCTTTATCTTTCTTTTTTTTTTTTTTTTTTTTTTTTTTGGTTTTCCGAGACAGGTTTCTCTGTGGTTTTGGAGCCTGTCCTGGAACTAGCTCTTGTAGACCAGGCTGGTCTCGAACTCACAGAGATCCGCCTGCCTCTGCCTCCCAAGTGCTGGGATTAAAGGCGTGCGCGACCACCGTCCGGCTTTAGTTTTCTTATTAACAAGTTGGGGTGACAATATTAAGACTCTTCTGGGCTGTTAAGAAAGATCAGATGAGAGGAAACAAATGGGAAATGCAGGAAAGGCCCCTTGGGACAGTGACTCCATGCACAGTTAAGCATTCACATATTAGCTACACTGTGCAACCTAGCGAGTGTGAATGAAAGTCTATTGTTCATCTCCAGAAGCTGATATAATTACAAGGCCTTGGCACCTATTAAGTGTATAGAACACGAATCATTTCCTGTTCTATACTTTGAGAACAGTAAATATTTTGCATTCCCTTCCATCCTAAACCTACTTGACTGGCAGGCTTGCTCTCAGGTAGAAGGTGCTTCTGGAGCTTCAGTAAGCAGATAAGACAGCTGCTCTGGTTAAATGACAGGAGGTATTTCTTGAAGATTCCTTGACAAGAGGATTATCAAACAGGGATGAGAAAACATGGCGTATGTGTGCCACTATTCTTTAACCAGACTGACCCTCGCCACTTAGTGGGCTATGCCGTATTCCAAAGAGACTACTTGTTCTACATGTCATTGTTATCCAGTATGAGGCAAGACAATTGTTTTTTTGTCATCATTGTTTATCCAAGAAAATTTCAGAGGGGCTGACCTAAAGGATTCCAAGTGAATTTTAGAGGGGAGAGTGATAGTAAACGAGAGTAACCACTTATTACAAAGTCCAAAATATGTTTTCTATGTGGGCGATCCTCATTTCTTTAAGACTGCATACTGTGTACTGCAAAAGTTGAAAGAAAGTAATACCAACCATTTGGTTATAGCACACTTTCATGAATCTAAACACAAAATGGATAAATTTTCTATTTATAGGAGAAAAACACAGCATGCCTTTCAGTGAACCATCAGGATGCCTGGTGTATGTCTTCTCAAGTTCACAGAGTACCACTAAGGTGTGGCAGCATTTAACAGTATCATGCAGATGGATGGGACTCCCTCCAGGCTATGTGGATACTCATACACTTCCAGGGCTGAGTTTTAACCTGAGTCATGCACCTTACTGCATCCCAGAAGAGCTACAAGCATTTGTACATAGATGTAGTGTCCAGGATTTGGCCAATTCCCTTTCTATATATGTATGGGAGCAGGAGTAATATCTTGGATGGATCCAAAACTTTTGTAAAATCCTTAAGAGCTTTGTGCACCCGTATCATTGAGAGCTACAGCCTGAGGAGTTAGGAAGGTAGCCCAGCAGTTGAAAACACTTGTTCTCTTCAGAGGACCTTGGTTGTTTCACAACACCAACAGAAAGAGGCTAATAACCATCTGTAACTTCATTCCAGAGGATCTGATGTCCTCATCTGACTTCCATGGGCACCAGGCATGCATGTAATATACATCCATACACCGAGGCAAAACACTTTTACACATAACATTTTAAAATAGTGGGAGAAAAAAAGAATTCAGCCTGGCATCGTGGTACTTGTAATCCCAATACTTGTGAGGAGGGCAGAAGGATCAAAAACTACCTCAGCTACATAGTGAGCTTGAGGCCAGCCTGGACTACATGAGATCATGTCTTAAACAAAAGGAAATGCTTAAGAGACCACGGAGGGTACACAGATCTTAAGTGTGGGAGTAACAATATCGTGGCATGGTATAGACTGTATAAGATATGAAAGCAGAAGATGGAGTTATTTTAGGAGGGAGGAAACTAGCCTGAAGGGGCAGGGAGGATGGAGGGGGCAGGGAAGGGCAGGGATAAACTAGAACAAAGATCAATCACACACACTGTAGTGAACCCTATTTCTTCATATGTTTAAACTTCTTTAAAAAGTACTACTATCTCAGGATCCTAGAAAAATCCTGACTCTTCCAATACCATGCAGAGGCACCACACTGTCTTTGTCCTTAAAGGGGAGGTCAAAGAAACAAACATTCTAAACCATTCTAGTGACTGAGCTGGACCTGGTGACATAGGCCAGTAATTTTAGCCTCTCAAGAGTCTGAAGCAGCCGGGCGGTGGTGGCGCACGCCTTTAATCCCAGCACTCGGGAGGCAGAGGCAGGCGGATCTCTGTGAGTTCGAGACCAGCCTGGTCTACAAGAGCTAGTTCCAGGACAGGCTCCAAAACCACAGAGAAACCCTGTCTCAAAAAACCAAAAAAAAAAAAAAAAAAAAGTCTGAAGCAGTAGGGCTACAAGTTCAAGGTCTGTCTCAGGAGACTTGTGACCTGTAGCCAACTGCTGAGGTTTTGTCTAACGATACAAAGTGAAAACAAAAATGTCTAGTTTCAAATTTTATACTGGAAAAGACATTCAAGTGATTTTATAGTATGTTTGTTTTTAAAATTTTGTTGTTTTCTATATAATGCAGGCTACTTTTGTTAAATCTATTTATCTCAATGACAGAAAGACTACGCCATGTACCCTGAGGCATAATGGCCTTTACTTCTAGCAAAGGCAGGCTGATCCCTTAAACTCAAGGCCAGCCTGGTCTATATAACAAGTCCAGGCCAGCCAGGGTTACACAGAGCATATCTCAAACAATAAGATATAAGCACACCAAGTATAAAGTATTTAGTACATGGTGGACCTCAAATGTTATTTTCACATACCAATTTAATGTCACCACATCCTTTCTTCTCCTTCCCTTCTTTAAGGGCTTCTTGTAATAATCATTGAAATGAGTCTTTACTGTCAAGACTATGTTATCCAGGATGTGAGAGGAGGCTTAGTGCAATCTCCATGTTTGTACACCCATAATCTATGGCAAACTATAAAAATCCTTTAACAATGTAGGTTAAAAGCTCAATGTCTGGTACAAAAAAGTACTAAATAAATAAGGACTGAAAAATAAAAATTAAGAAAAAAATCAAATCAGAAGAACAATTCCTTCAAACAGGAAGAACACTGGTAAGCTGTAGGTGTCATAGAACTCAAGACTGTAGGAGGAACATTGGCAAGCTGTGGGTCCCACAGAATTCATATTGTAGGAGGAACACTGGCAATCTGTAGGTCCCGCAGAATTCACAGACTCTGGAAATGAGACTGAGGGGTCAGAGAACCGCACCTACTTAAATTCATCTTAGGTCAGTTGTTAAGATCTAACTACAGGCAATTTGAAGAGAAGATTATCATAGAATTTCCTTGATCTAATCTATAGATGTCTCTAACAAGTCAGGCTTGGTGGCATATGCCTACAACAGCACATTTGGGAACGGAAGCAGAAAGATCATGAATTTGAAACCAACATTAGAAAGACTTTGTATCAAAACCAAGACAAACCAAACATTATTTTTTTCGAGACAGAGTTCCTCTGGAGAGCCCTGGCTATCCTGGAACTCACTCTGAAGACCAGACTGACCTCAAACTCAGAGATTCACCTGCCTTTGCTTCCTAAATGCTGGGATTAAAGCCACGTACGACTATTGCCCAGCAAAACTGATACTTTTTTTTAAGGTTTATTTATTTATTTATTCATGAATACAACATTCTGCCTGTATATACTTGCATGCCAGAGGGCATCAGATCTCATTACAGGTGGTTGTGAGCCACCATGTGGTTGCTGGGAATTGAACTCAGGACCTTTGGAAGAGCAGGCAATGCTCTTAACCTCTGAGCCATTTCTCCAGCCCCAAAACTGATACTTTTAAAGACATTTAAAAACTGAGACAAGAGGATAATGGTTTCAAAAATCAAACAAACACAAAAAAGAAGTTACTGCCAGAGTCAGCACTGGAAGATGGGTCTGCACAGATTTGGACACTAATCTTCTTTAGGGCTCGTCTCTTTTTGTTCCTCCTCTGAGATCTGGGCATCTAATATTACTCAAAACACAATGCAAAAACATATTCCCACGTGCTGTCCTACAGCCAGGCCTTATTATCTTCCTAAATCCCTTGACTGCCATTCTGTACCTAACAGATTCTAACCCAGCACATATATCCTTCGCCTCTCTTAAATCCTGTAGTTCCCCAAAGCTTAAATTATAAAGTTGCTGATGAGTAGCAATAGTACAGTGTGCTTATACATACATACATAGGATATACTGTGTCCTGTGTGCCCATAGAAGCTATTGCTTTAACCCCAAAAGATATACTGTTAAAATAAGAAATAATGTTGGGGCCGGGTGGTGGTGGCGCACGCCTTTAATCCCAGCACTCGGGAGGCAGAACCAGGCGGATCTCTGTGAGTTCGAGGCCAGCCTGGTTTACAAGAGCTAGTTCCAGGACAGGAACCAAAAGCTACGGAGAAACCTGTCTCGAAAAATCCAAAAAAATAAAAAATAATGTTGGGCATGGTGGCACACACATTTAATCCTAGCACTCAAGAGGCAGAGGCAGGCCAATCTCTGTTTGAAACCAGCTGGTCTCATAGTGAGCTCCAGGGCACCTCTGGCTATATAGGGAGACCCTATCTCAAAATAAAAAAAAAAAACAAAACGACAAAACCACAATTCAGTGGGCTGAGGTTCTGTGGTTTCTAGACACTGTCATGGTGAGTTTGTTGAAGACTGCTGCCCTAGTGGGATTGGCTGCATAGCATATTATACACAAGAGGTTAACAATATTATACACAAAGATTCCTGATTTTTTTTTTTTTTTTGGTTTTTCGAGACAGGGTTTTTCTGTGGCTTTGGAGCCTGTCCTGGCACTAGCTCTGTAAACCAGGCTGGTCTCGAACTCACAGAGATCCACCTGCCTCTGCCTCCCGAGTGTTGGGATTAAAGGCGTGCGCCACCATTGCTCGGCGATTCCTGATGTTCTTAAGAAGTTCCTTAAAAATTGCAGCTCATGGAAAATACACAGAATAGCAAAAAGAATTGGGTACAGACCAAGTAGAACCAGATGTTAAAAAATTAGAAGATATGCTTCAGGGTGGTCAAGCAAAAGAGGTGATTTTTAGGCTGAAGTGAACTAAATCTGATAAAAAAAATTGTTGCAGGCCTAGAGAGATAGCTCAGTGGTTAAGAGCATTGCCTGCTTTTCCAAAGGTCCTGAATTCAATTCCCAGCAAACACATGATGGCTCACAACCATCTGTAATGAGGTCTGGTGCCCTCTTCTGGCCTGCAGACATACACACAGACAGAACATTGTATACATAATAAATAAATAAATACTAAAAAAATTATTGCAGTGGGAGCCATGGGAGATATTAGTGGAAGAGCCTCCTGCAAACCAGTGGAAATGATCATAGTCAATATGATCATTGATCTAATAGTTGATGGTAAGGAAACTTGTTTAATGAAATGCTATGTTAAGAAAATAAAAATGGATAAACATACATGGAATGTTTAAATGTTTTTTTTTTTTGAAAAAAGTGATTTTTACTATAAAAATTATAGGCTGACACATGAGACTTTTGTGGATGCTGCTCCAGACCTTCAGTGTGGTGGTGTTTTCCTAACTTGTACTTTGTGAAAATTAACAGAACGTTATTAACAAGAGGGTGAAACCTTGTCAACAAACAAAACAAAACAGGGAGTTCCATCGTCCATCGGTGCTCCTCAGTTTGTTCAGGGACGGCCACAGTGCAGCACTGCTCTGTGTAACTTTACAGAGGTAGAGATTTCATTACTGATGGGAGCTTACTGGGGAGATGTCTTTGGAAATTTTCCTTTGTATTTCCCTGGAAGCAGAAAATCTATTCAAGGTTAAAGTTGGTATGAACAAGGGGATGGACAAATTAGTAGCAAGACCTAGGAAAGAGATGAGAATTAAGACTAAAATTTAATATAGTAGAGTGGGTAGAGCCTCAAGCTCCTAAGCAAGGAAAACTGGACCAAATAAGGAAAAAGTGTAGGTTTTACTCCCAGCATCCTGCATGGACACTTGAGTTTATTATTCTCAGCTTCCTACTCACAGCACTATCAAGTCACTTCACTGTTTAGCTCTGGTTGTCTTGGAACTCACTTTGTAGACCAGGCTGGCCTTGAACTCAGAGATCCACCTGCCTCTGCCTAAATGCGTGCACCACCATCACCAGGCTGACTTGTCTTTAAGCCTTTTTATATAACTTAGCCCAGCATGCATTTGGTTTGATATTGATCACAGTATAAAATTAGTTGTTCTACCACTGACAGTATAGCACTTATACAACTTTCTTTTGACCTACATAACTATTTTTATTTTTGCAAGGCTCTTAGGTTCTTACTGGATACCTGCTTATCTTGGTGTCTTTGTGTTATATGACACCTAGTGGATACCCAAAGAATATTTCCTGAAAAAACTTTTTTTTTTTTTTTGAGACAGGGATTCTCTGTGGCTCTGGAGCCTGTCCTGGAACTAGCTCTTGCGGACCTGGCTGACCTCGAACTCCCAGAGATCTGCTGGCCTCTGCCTCCTGAGTGCTGGGATTAAAGGCGTGTGCCACAACCACTTGGCACAAAAAACATATTGAGCTCTGAAGGGAATGTAAAATGGTTTAGTTTCCAGATGCATTCCACTGCAGTTTTTTTAAAATATTTATTATGTATACAGTGTTGTCTGTGTGTATGTCTGCGGGCCAGAAGACACCAGACCCCATTACAGATGGTTGTGAGCCACCATGTCGTTGCTGGGAATTGAACTCAGGACCTTTGGAAGAGCAGGCAATGCTCTTCACCTCTGAGCCATCTCTCCAGCCCCTGCCTTTTTTTTTTTTTTTTTTAAAGCAGCAACAAGAACAACAGGATTTCAGGCTGGCTTCTGAATTCAATAAGTAGGTGAGGAAGACTTTGAACTTCTGATTTGCTTTTTTTTTTTTGGCAGAAAAGTGGGTATTTAGTGGGTTATGGAAGGGAAGGGGAAAGGGGAGAAGGGGGAAGAGCATAGAGAGAGAAACAGAGGTGGAGGAAGTGGGGAGAAGGGAAAGAGACAGGCGATTTGCCTGTCTTTATGTCCTGTTAGAGTTACAGGTATGATTTATTGCAGTGGTTAGACAAAATGCAGGGCTTTGTGCATATGAGGCAAACACTACCAACTACCAGCTACAGCCCCAAGTTCCCAAATGTAAGTAGACAAGAGGGCAGAGGGAAAGGTTATGTGGAATTTGATCATAGAACCCTCTACTTACACAATTAGTTGAACATTAATGGTAGAATTAAGGACTGCAGATACTTCTATTCTTTCATATTGCTGGGCTATAATGGAAAACCTTATTAGACTGGGTGGCATATGCTTTAATTCCAGTATGCAAGAAACTAAAGCAGGTAGATCTGAGTTAAAGGCCAGCCAATGGATGTAACATTTTGAAGATCAAACCCAGAGCCTTGCACATATGCATGGTATCATTACACTATCCCCCCAGCCCTCATTAAAAAATTTTAAGGCTGGAGCTGGGCAGTGGTGATGCATGCTTTAACCCCAGCATTCAGGAGGCAGAGGCAGGCAGATCTCTTATGAGTTCAAAGCCAGACTGGCCTATAAGAGTTAGTTCCAGGGCTGACTCCAAAGCTACAGAGAAACCCTGCCATAAAAACAAAATTAAAATTAGCCAAGCGGTGGTGGTACACGTCCTTAATCCCAGAACTCAGGAGGCAGAAGCAGGTAGATCTCTGTGAGTTCAAGGACAGACTAGTCTAAAAACAGAGTTCCAGGACAGCTAGGACAAAGAAACCGTCTCAAAGAAAACAAAATTGATATTGGGGGATAGGTTAAGAGGACATGCTACTCCTCGGTTTCATTTCCCAGCACTCATTTGGGTGCTTACAACCATCCAGAACTCCAGTTCCAGGGAATCTACCAACCTTTTTTGACCTCTGTGGGGACCGGGAACACAGGCATTCAGCTTTAAAAACATAAATACCAATTGAGAGCAGAACTCCTTTCCATTTACTCTTTCTAGAGATATTTTGCAGGCCTATCTTTATAAGATATACTTGTTACTGTATTTTTAGAGTCATGGTACTCAGTAGATGACAAACATAACACATATTTAGTTTTGTTTACACCTGAGTACGTGTGTATTACATGCATGCAGAGGCTCATGGAAGCAAGAGGGTGTCAGGTCTTCTGGAACTGTAATTACAGGCAGTTATGAGACATTGGATATAGGCACTGGGATCTCTGCAAGAGCACATGCTCTTAACTGATCTCAATAATGCTAATGCCTGTATCTCAACCTCCTAATCCTACTTGTCCTTGTTGTAAGCTAGTTCTGTCACACTGGGAATCAGGGATTGAGTCTCCCATCCCGCCCAAAAGACAGAAATATATAACATTTCCTGGTCTCAAAAAGCTCTCGCACAAAAATCTCACAAATTGTAAAATGTGATAAGCCAAAAATTAAAAAAATTAAGCAACCTATCAGTTCTGTAATTTAACATGTGCATTAAACAACTACACAACTCTGTACTTGCCTCGCAGGGCTTATTCGTGTTTCAACACTATCTGTCTGCTACATGCAGCTTGCTAGTGTGTGAACAAGTCATGCTATAGCGAAAGAAAAAGGGGCTAGAAAGCAAAACTGCTTTGCTATTGCAATCAGTTTTTGTAGAGGGCTTTATACATCTTCAAAGTAATCTTTCTACCTCTATTAGTTTCCAATTAGCAGACTACAATTTCCTGGCCAAGTGTTTTTTTTTTTGAGACAGGGTTTCTCTGTATCTTTGGAGCCTGTCCTGGAACTAGCTCTTGTTGACCAGACTGGTTTCGAACTCAGAGATCTGCCTGCTTCTGCCTCCTAAGTGCTGGGATTAAAGGTGTGCACCACCGCTGCCTGGCTTTGTTCCTAGATTTTTAAAAAATTGTTTTAAGGTTATGCAGCTCTGGCTGTTTTGGGACTCTCCGTGTAGATGAAGCTGGCCTTGAATTTAGAGAGCCACCGCATCTTCCTCCCAGGTACTGCCACCTAAGTATTTTTAAAATGGTATGGCAGCCTGTAATTCCATCTCCTGCAAGGCTGAAACAAGATTCTAAATAATCTGGGCAAATTGAGATCTGTCATAAAGACTGCGTGGAAGTGGGCTCAAGAAGGAAAAAAAGGTAGTACCATATAGATGGAATGAACTAAAAGTAAAAAATAAAAAGTAGGATCTCAAGCTGGCAAGATGGTCCACTGGGTAAGAGTGAATGCAGTTCTAGCAGTGGGCTGGAGTTTGGGTCTCATAGTACCTTAAATTTTGGGTACTTCAAGTACCTTAAATTCCTGGGAGAATTCTGGCATCCTCCATATACATAAAAAGTAAACTATTTTTTAAAAAAGTACTAGCAAATGCAGATGGATGGCCAAGTTTGAGGCTAACCTGGGCTACAATTTAAGACTTTTGCTCCAGAAGTTATTCTGAAAATGTGACATATCTTTTGTATTTTCAGTACCATATGTTCTGAAAGGGAAATATAAGTCTTTTATCATATGTAATTAGGATCAGTAACAATGCAGCATTCAATATCTTTGAGGTCAGAAAGGAAGTGTCCATGTATGTATTATAATGTGCCCACCCACCCCGGCACCGGGCATCATAGCAATCAGTGCTTGTTACTAAGGATCACTTACAGTAAGTACTATCAGTCTTTTTACTGTCAGTTGCTCAATTTTCTTGTTGAATGATATTCTATCTTCTTCAAACACCAATTTGACACTGGTCTAGGGCTCCCTATGTGGATCAAAGAGTGGGGAATCATTCTTTGCCTTTATCATTATTATTTTCTTTGTCTAAAGAATGTTTCTGCCTAAACTGCATTTTCTTCTGGACAAGCATGTGAAAACATTTGTGTGGAAGAATTAAGAACTGTTGATTTGTGAGGCATTAAGTACAAACTTCCAAAACTTGGAACTACTTTCCTTGGAGTTGAAGGATGATTACACTGTGAAGGCAAAAATAGAGAAAATTATTGCAACTTAAGTATTTAAATACATTTAAACTCTACATATATATGCAGTTTTAAGCAAGGAATGATACATACCTTTAATCCCAGCCAGAAGGATTTGCTTTCTGAGACACAATCTTGGGATCTACAAATCAGCTCTGAACTCAAATTTCCCAAGGCCTGGTAAGTTTATGAAATCACACAGGTGGTGTGCTTTAAACAGAACTCTTGTCACCAAGTCTGTTGACAATGGTTGCTGCACCTCTTTGGGATATGTGCCGAGTTGAAACACTCAAGAATGTAACTTTCATTCTGCTCCTCTTGAGCAGGAGTTCCTATGCAGTGGACCTTAGGTTGAACCAACCAGCTGTAGTCTCACCTTCTCTATGGCCAGGCAGACTTGTTCTTGTTTCGTTTTTCGAGACAGGGTTTCTCTGTGTAGCTTTGGAGCCTGTCCTGGAACTCTGTAGACTTCTAAAAAAATTGTTAAGTGTATAATGTGTATGTGCGGAAGTTCAGGCTGGCAGACACAAGGTCAGAAGACAGCTTTCAGGAGCTCCCCTTTGGGTTTTGGGGCTCAAACTCAAGTTCGGTTTACCTGCTCAGTCACCTGGATGGCCTGGATTTGAGCTTAAACTTCAAAACTATGGTTAATTCCTGTAACAAGTTAATAAAAAAGATACCTAAATACGTATGATGTCACTATTTTATTTTTGTTGAGAATGTAACCTTAGAATGCTAAGACAGTCTCAAATTAGGAACAACTCCAGTGCTTACTTACTGAGCAGAATAATCCTACGTATGGTTTCCATGATGCTCCTTGGATTTAACATTCTCTAATATTGCTCTTCTATTACTTGTGTTACTAAGTTCTTCAGGTGCACTAGATACAGCCAAGCTCACATTCTCCAGACACTTGTACTGAATCTGTAAGAAACAAATGGATTATTCCAACAAAGATTTCTTAAATTCATGCATATTTTTAAAAAGATTTTTTTACTATGTGCATTGTATTTGTACATTATGTCATATACAGCCACAGTGAACCCCCATGTGGGTGCAGGGAACTGAATCTGGGTTCTCTGGAAGAGCAGCCATTGTTCTTTACTAAGTCATCTCTCCAGTCCCTTAATTAATTTTATGAGCATTTTGAATTATATTGGATGAGATCTTATAATGTACTTCAGATAAGGCCTATATAGCTCAGGCTCATGTCTCTCCTACTACCCCAGCCTTGGATATGCTAGGTATTGCATATATGAATACAACCTGGTAGGAGAGGAAATAAAAACATACTAAATTCTTAAAAAAAAATTACTAAGTGTATAGAGTTCACATGTACAGTTTGGTAAATTTCAGCGCATGGTTTTTTATTTGCACTATTTTTTTTCAAGACAGGATTTCTCTGTGTAATAGCCCTGGCTGTCCTGGAACTTACTTTATAGACTAGGCTGGCCTCTAGAATATTCTCCTGCCTCTGCCTCCTGACTGATGGGATTAAAGGCATGAGTCACCATACCTTATTTGTACTTTTTATTATATAAAAAAATGTAAACAAATTACAGTATTAGCAGTAATCATGACTATCCCAATTAAAGTGATACCTTATAATAACTGCCTAAGGACTGAAATACGTCTGCTGGATATTGGTTGAAGCATTGCTAAGTATCTTGGAGCTCATAAAACGTATTTCTTTGTAAAGATTAACATTTGAGCCGGGCGATGGTGGCACACGCCTTTAATCCCAGCACTTGGGAGGCAGAGGCAGGTGGATCTCTGAAAGTTCAAGACCAGCCTGGTCTACAAGAGCTAGTTCCAAGACAGGCTCCAAAGCCACAGAGAAACCCTGTCTCGAAAAACAAAAAAAGATTAACATTTGAAGATTTTTGATTACTTTCTTCCTAATTCAATGAACTGTACCTTATGCATTTAAAAGGTTTTTGTATTGAAGAGAGCTATGGACTGTTGCAGATTTAAAAAGGGATCCCTGACTCTGAAACAGGCTATCTCATGACTAAGAGGGACACAGGTCACCCTTGTACTCTGTTAGTCAAAAACTTACAAATGGTTCAACCCTGTCCACCAAAAACTAATACTTTTAAGTATCAATAATATTACAGAGCTGCTTCTTACTCAATACCTGTTCTAGTAATACAAGAATTAAACATAATTTAAAATTTCCTAATTATATACCCTTCATATCTAAGCTACATTTGCTTATGTGGTTGGACTATATTCTTCACTAGAAAACTCAATGAAGTAGGCATATAATTTTTGTACAAATAAAAGCCCAGCATGAACAAACCAACACCGTATGGAACTGAGATTTGTCTTTCTATGGTGAAATTCCACCAAATAACAAAACCAGCTTTCTGCTGACAAATGGTGCTCATAGGCATACTTACCCACCACCATGACGTACAGCTGTAGAAATGATTTGACGATTTGACAAACTGTAGTTTGACCTCAAAGAGCATACATATTTTACTATCTCCAATGTTTCCCACGTGTCAAATGCTTTTTAAGCCAATCCTGTCATTTACTTTCCTCAACTATGACAGCCACTAGGAACTCATTTTTATGCAAGGCTTGGTGGTACATGCCTTTAGCTCTAGCACTAGGGAAGCAGAGATAAGATCTCTGAGTTTGAGGCCAGGCTGATCTACACAGTAAGTTCCATAACAATCAGGGTTACAGAAAGACCAAGTCTCAAAACATCAAAACTATTTTTTGGGGGGGGAGAGGGTAAGTTTTTTTGAGACAGGGTTTCTCTGTAGCTCTGGATTCTGTTCTGGAACTCTGTAGACCAGGCTGTCCTCAAAACTCACAGATATCACCTGTGCTGCCTCCTGTGCATTGGGATTAAAGGCATGTGCCACCACCCAGTCAAAAGAACTTATTTCTACTTAAGTTCTTTGAAATATGTTCTACACCAGTGCACAGGTATGAATTAGGTACCATAATTAGCTTAGCTGAAAAAATGGTGCCAAGATAGATCTCTGTGAGTTTGGGGCCAGCCTAGTTTACATAGACAGTTCCAGGACAACCAGAGCTACACAGCGATTCAGGTCTGTGAAAAATGAAAGAGGTCGTGGTGAGGTACCAAGTGGCTCATTGAACATAGGTTTCCAGATTCAAAGCAAGTCACATTTATTAATGTGTCTCCCTCACTCCCAACAGATTAAGTATTAGCAGATTGGTGGATTCAGTCTTAAAACTGCCAGGAACAGATAGTAGTCTGAACATAAAATTCAGATTTGGGGAGTCAACCTAGATGACTTTGCAACTTTTCTGTAGTTCAAAACATGTTATTTAAAGCACAATTTAACCTGCAGCCATATTGTCTTTACTGAGAAACAACCCAAGTTATACCCAGACTAGAAGGTACAGACCTCGTGAGGACAAATAGACCTACATTTGGACATACTGGATGGACTACCATGTCAGGACTTTGTAATGAATAACTTCCTTTCCTACTTTTAAAAGTTTTTCATTATATCAAACAGTATTTTTTTTTCATTTTCATTTATCCTTTCAATTAAATTTCTAGGAAAAGGCTAAGCAATGGAATGACTTCAGGCAATGTGAAATTTAATAAATGTCAGAGATAGATTTAAGAAATCTACAGAGGCCTATACTGCCTGTCAGTTGCTTTTCTCCTTTTGCATTTTTCTTATCTGCACAACCACACATTTCCCACGTAAGCAATCTAATGAATCCAATCATCATGGATTTCTCCTGCTGATAAGACATTGACAGGTGCGCAGAGAACAGTCCCATTCACCACGCATGTAGTGCTTTCTCCAATAGTGGTTCTAAGGATCCCAGTTGGGGCTGGTGTACATTAACAATACACTCATGAAGAGCAAACACCACCCTTTAGGATGGAACCACTCAATACTAAGCTTCACGGTCACTGCTTGCATCATCTTGCTTTTTGTATATCATAAAAAAAATGCACAAAAGTTGCCAGGTGGTGGGGGCGCACACCTGTAATCCCAGCACTTGGGAGGCAGAGGCAGGCAGATCTCTATGAGTTTGAGGTCAGCCAGGTATACAAGAGCTAGTTCCAGGAGAAACCCTGCTTGGAAAAACAACTCCCCACCCCCCAAATGCACACGTTATATAAGCAGTCAAGACCTGAAAATGGTAATTATGAAAAGAAAAATAATTCAATGAAAATCTTTTCTATGGTTTGACAGGGATTCACCATGTAACTCAAGGTGACTCAGAATTCCCTATTCAGTCCAGGCTGGGCTCCAAGTCAGTTTCCCTGTTTCTACCTCAAAGGCACTGGGATTAGAGGCTAGTACCATGAGGCCCCATAGCCAGATGTTGAGTATTACAGAAAATTATTGCAAGAGTATTTCAGAGCGCCTCTCCTTTGTCTTCTTGGCTGGGTCTCTCAGCAGAGTGGAAGTTAAATGTCCTCAAATTTCTTCAGCAAGTGATGACTGTGCAATGATTAGGAGGGTTCTAAGACAGGGTTGAATAGGTTGTGAGATAGAGAAAGTTCGGTGGTTAAAAGCACTTGCTACTTTTGCAGAGGATCAGTTTCAGTTCCCAACACTCACATGGTGGCGAAAAACCACCTATAACTCTAGTTCCAAGGGGAATCTGACGCCTTCTTCTGACCTCCATGGGTACCAAGCACATACACGAAGGCAAAACACCCATACGTATAAACCTTTTTTTGTTTTTTTTTCGAGACAGGGTTTCTCTGTGGTTTTGGAGCCTGTCCTGGAACTAGCTCTGTAGACCAGGCTGGTCTCGAACTCACAGAGATCCACCTGCCTCTGCCTCCCGAGTGCTGAGATTAAAGGCGTGCGCCACCACCGCCTGGCACGTATAAACCTTTTAAAAATAAATAAGGTTGTTGCTTCTAACATCTTAAAGAAACTCTTTTAATTCTGCCTGTCCCTACCACTATTTTTTTTTTCAGATTCAAACCTCGTATCTTTATTTGGCATCTACTTTTCTCTATTCCACATTTCATTCCTTAAAGCCTAAAATTTGATGACTTTTCACTACATTGTTAACTCAGTTTATACGAAAAAGAACAAAATTTAGTAAGCCTTCACGGGAAACAATGCCACCTGAAAATAAAAATGTTTAGAATTTATCTCAAAAGCAGCAAGAAACAGATAAAAAGAAAGCAGAATTTTAGAAAGACACAAATGCTGGGCGGTGGTGGCAGAGACCTTTAATTCCAGCACTCAGGAAGCAGAGGCAGGTGGATGTCTCTGAGTTCAAGGCCAGCCTGGTCCACAAAGCAAGTTCAAGAACAGCCACAGCTGTTAGACAAGAGACTACTCCTTGAAAAGCAAAAGCAAACAAAAATCCAAACCAAACAAAAATCAAATAACAAAACAAATACACAAACATGAACACCGAAAATGGAACTCTCATGGGACTCAAGTAACGCCCAGTGTGATAATCAGGCAGAAAAAGCAATCATCAATGTAAACAGTGCATCACTCTTAATGACTAACAACCATGACAGTGTTATACTCCACAACAGTCTAGTAAAGCCCACTTATTCCACACAAGAAACATGCTATTTACTTGTAGTAGTGCAACTGAGAAGTTCTGTATGTCAACTTTACTTACAATAGTAAGCTTTGTATAGCCCAAATCCTTCCACACCGATTTCCTCATGGTTTTGTACAGTTTTCTTGTCTAAGTGTGTTGATGGCTGGAACTCTGAGCAAACTAAAACCCACTGGACTACACCCTTTAAATAGGTAAACTGCGTATGTGAATTTCATTTCAATAAAGCTGTTTATAAAAGAGATACAATTTAGAGGATTACTCTTTACAGCAAGTTCACACAGAGAGCATCTCCAATGAAGACCTATGAACACATACCTACTTACATAATTGATTACAGCACAACATTCTGCATACCTAAATTTCCTGAAATGGCTATGTTCATGAACACATAGTTTTTTAGCATATATTCTTGCAAACACATGTTCTATAGTGCCCCTTCAATTGTCCAGACCTGTTAAAATCTGAGAAATAAGATAAGATAGGCAGTCGTTAAGTAAAATTAACTTGAAGTCATTATACTTTTTTTTTTTTTTTTTGGTTTTTAGAGACAAGGTAGCCTTGTGCAGCCCTGGCTGTCCTGGAACTCACTCAGTAGACCAGGGTGGCTTTGAACTCACCACCTGCCGCTGCCACTCTGATGTTGGTATCAGAGGCGTGCACCATCATTACCCAGCTAGACTTTAAATTTTGACCCTGAGACATTTGCTGCATTTACCTTAAGCCATATGGAAATCCAGTAGCAAAACCTATGCCAAAGGGTTATAAACACAACAGCTACGGTACTACTAACCTGAGACTTATTTCCTAACGGTTGTCAATGCAAAGTAAGAATGTCTAAATCATGAAAAGTTGGTTTTCTTATCTGAAATGAACTAAAAGATTTTTCCAAACAAACAAACAAACAAAATCCAAACCCACGATAACTAAATCCAAATGGCGTGCCCATCTGTGTCCACTTCTGGAAATGTACACTGTGGCAAACGTTTACCTTAATCAAAGAGGAGGTCTGAAAGATGTACTTCCCGGTAAAATGTTTTTCTTAAGTTTCTAAAGAATATAGAATTTTTTTTTCCCGTGACTGTTAAGACTTAACTTGTAGAGTCTTTCTAAAATACACCGTTTTTCTTCCCCCCCCCCCACATTTATGGTTAAATATCCATTATCTATAAAGCTAAAACACTTCAAAGCACTCAATGACATGACAAATTATAGAAGCCACTACATTATATACTGGTTCCATTTTCACAGTATTT
The DNA here is from genome assembly GCF_014885135.2 of Alexandromys fortis. Taxonomy (NCBI): domain Eukaryota; kingdom Metazoa; phylum Chordata; class Mammalia; order Rodentia; family Cricetidae; genus Alexandromys; species Alexandromys fortis. The sequence continues at coordinate 462,529 of NW_026067967.1, read as the reverse complement.
CCAAACAATCTGTGATTTTTCTTCAATAAATCAGTCTTCAACAGTAACCCGAACTAAGATTATATCGCTCATATAAATGTCTTTTAAAACAAAGATTCATTTGCCTAAACCCTACAGTTGAATCTAGGGGCAGAAAAAATGGTAAACACTGTTTCCTTTCTAGTACTTACCACCATTATGGGCAGACCAGCAGTGTTTGAGGTTTTTACCTTGTTGAACTTGTGGAACAATGGCTTTTGCCACGCCCCTGGCTTCTTCTCACAACAGAACGTAAGCTGGATCTTTGCAAACTGTTTTTAATGGCCACCATTTGCAGATGCCTTTGACTCCTATTGTGTTTTGTCCATTTAAAAACCAGTCTGCTTGGTCTTTTGAAAGGAAGATCTATTGACCAGCTGAATTTTTATTAACTTCTAACAGAGGCATAGTGTGTACTTTCACTGATGTAAACAAACCTGGGGATCCAATCCAGGGCCTTGAGTATGCTAGGTGAGTTCTCATCACTGAGTTACGTCTCCTGCACAAAACCCGGTTTTCAAAGTAAAAGCGAAAGAGAGGGAGAACAAGCAACACAAATTATGCTTATCTGCATTTTTAACTTTTTAGAGACTCTCTGTATATACGAAGTAAATTTGTCATCTTTCCACAGTCAACTTCAGAATCTGAAAAACAAGCACACAGTACTGCTTTAGTTATGCAACTGGAAAAACAGATAATTTGGGATGCTGAGCAAAAGGCTTCAAAAGTTCTTGAAGTAATCTTATGTTTGGAATACGCCAGACACTGAATACACGGTGGGTACCAAGTGGGCAAGGGAAGGGGATGGTTAACACGCTAACTAACGTTATCTGTGTGAGTACGTCACAACGAAATACATTATTTTGCATAATTTTGTTAGTATAAGCAAACAAAAAAAAAGGCAAGATAGGTATCCATGGTTACCAACACCGAATAGCCTACGTATTTTAGCATATTTCACTCAGCATTAGTCCTGAGTAAGACTGCTCACTTTCGCGGGTGGGTTAAGAAAGATTTGACGCTAACTTCTTTTGGTAGCTCCTTTCTTCTCATTAGGGCCAAAAATACGATCCTTCGCGCTCAGTTATCTACCAACGACTTCTCTAAAGCCCTTTGAAAATCATTACGGGATGACGATTCGGTGTGTGTGTGTGTGTGTGTGTGTGTGTGTGTGTGTGTGTGTGTGTGTATGTGGTGGGGGTGGTCACATCTGAGGAAAAGGGCATGGGGGAAATGAGGGGAAAAATTGGCAAGACGACAAAAAAAAAATCAATCTAGGTTTTGCTCCAATCGTCGGGTGCAAGAGGGCGTCTCTTCTCAGAGGCGCGAGGCCCGTCGTCCCGTAGCACAACAAAGACCCCTTCCGCCCAGACTGTCCCGCTACGCGGTCTAAGGGGTCTTCCATGCCCGGAAGTGAAGCGGCTCCCTGGGTCTCCCGGTAAAAAAAGCTGAGGGAAAGGCATGAGGCCCTGTGCAAGCCCGGCTGGTGGAGGCTCACGCCGACTCGCGAGGCCATCTCCGGCCCGACAGCCCTGTCCATCCCCAGCGGAGTCTTCATCCAGTCCCAGCCAGTGCTCGAGGCTATCAACCCCCACGTCCTCTGCCTCACCATTCTCACCACGCCGCCTCTCAGCTCCACGAGCCCCCGAAGCCTCAGCCCGCAGCAGCTCCCGAGCTTCAACATGGCGGCCGGTCCGGTCTCTCTCAGTCTGGGTGCTCCGACCGAGGCATCCTGGGCATTGTAGTTCCGGCTGTAGCCTCTGCGTCCCTCACGGACTTCAGAGGACTACAGGTCCCAGAATGCACAGCTCTGGAGCATGGCTATTGGGGCCGCTCGGACAGAGGGATGATGTCATTGCAAAACCCCACTGCATTCATTGTGCTACGGTCTATCCACCCCCCACCCCCCCTACTGCTGCTGCTGCTGCTGTTGCTGCTGCTGGGCTCGCTATTGCCGCTCGCTCCAGCTGAGCCCTGAGTAGCAGCAGGACCAGGGCAGGGACTGACTCCAGTCCTTGGACTTAGGACACCGCAGCACCTTCCCTTACGTGCGTGACTCAGTCGCATATCATTTCTGTTTATGCCTGGGGTGGGGAGAAAAATCCCAAACCAGGTGAGTTGAAGTGATTTATTCAAATCGTTCTCCCAAGTTATTCCTCCCGCTTAATGCTCAAGGCTTTCTTTTGGAAGATGGGGCCGGGAATGGGGCTATGGATTCGGGAGGTTCTCACTGGCGCTGCTCAGAGCTAAATCGCTCTGTGCAATTTGGGTCACTGCAAAGAACAACTCCAGCAACCTGCCCCCGCCAGAGGACTGGTGCCTGCCAATTTCCTCGCCTCCCTTTAACCTTTTTGAGGCTGGGAGAGGGGGCTGGGCTGGCAAGGATGTTGGGAAGTGCACTTGGAAACCATGAGGAGGGCAAAGGTGGCGGACTGCAGTCCTGTCATTCCCCGGCCCCTGTGCTGAGGTTTGAGTGGGAAATGGTGATGTGTGTGGGAAAAATGGAGACAGTGATTTAAGGTGGTCATACTTCTTTAGGACATTTGTGTGTCTTGGAGTAGCATACACTGTTTTTTTTTTTTTTTTAAAGATGAGCACGCTTCTCTTGAGTCGCTTAAGTTTCATAGGGCTTTATTTTATGTTTGCATGTCTGTGTCGTTTGTCTCGCTTTTTTTTCCTGCTGATTTGAGGTGACAGTGTCCTCTAATGGTGCACTCCGTGCCAGTCAGAAATATTTCACGTGTCTAGGGAAGGTTTTTCTTAGGCTGCTAGAAGCAGCATTTTTGTTAAGTTTTTTTTTTCCCTCCCATTTTTTCGACTGCGGGATTCAGGATTGTTTGGAAGTGGAGCTGATAGATTTGTGCTTGTGTGAGTGTTTTAAATTACATCGCGATAGGCTCTCGCCACTGACGATGGTACTGTAGCGAGCTGCCGTTTTCCGAGGCTCAGTCGCCACTCACACTTAACGGTTTGTAGACGGAATCGGAAAACCTGGGTACTTTTTTTTTCTTTTTAACACTTTAGGGAAAGGAAAAGTTAGACGTACTGTCACCCTTTACTGGCCATACCTGAAAGGTATCCAAGAACAGGGAGCCTGACCAGGGCAACCAGGGACCGTGCGAGTGTGCTTTTTGTTTTTCAGCGAACTGACACATTTAAGAAGGCAGGCCACATTCTGGCTTGTATGATGCTGGCTTTCCTCTTCTAAGAGTTACAGGCTTGGACACTGCAATAAATATGTTCCTTTGAGATAAACAGCTGGCTGGCTCCAAAACAGATGGGGCCAGTCTTAGCTGAGAGATATACAACCTTGGAAATGAATGGGCTTAGGGTCAACCACACCCCCTTTAGGAATGTCAAAAGAAGGAGAAATGCCAGAGTATTTGCTTAACTCCAAAATGCTAAAGCTTTCCACAGCTGAGTCAGGCTTTGGGGCTGGGAGGGGGGCGGGCGGGGTGGTGTCATTCCTTTAGCTTCTTTGAACTACTTTTATTCATTTTTAATTTAGATGCTCAGGTCTCCAAAGTTGCAGCTGGGTGACTTGTAAAATGTTGCGTGTTCCATTCATGGAAAGGACTGTCCATTGTACGGGCTTTCTAAGTAGAGTGGTTTATTGGCATGCTCGAGCAGCTTTTGGATTTGGGAAAAGATCACCAGTCTGTTGCCTCTTCCAACATCTTTGTGGTGACATCCTGCCCTTCCCTTCTGCGCCTTTCTTTCTCTCCCTACCCCGCTCACATCTCTTCAAATCCCATTTCTTTCCCAGTCTATTTGCAATGCATGCTGGTTTTCCCTCTGTTTCAGGATCTCCCCCGGGCCAGGAGAGTAGCACATCTCTTTTTTCTAACACTCTTTCCACTCCCCACCCCCCAAGGAACCCTGGGGTTAGAGGAAGTAGGCTCTGTGTCACGTTATTCAGAGCCCTCTTTGAAGAGGTCCTGAGGCTTCTTTTTCTTGGAATCTGTGCTTGCAAGGATGACAGCAACGAGCCTGATCCCGGGCTGGGGGTTGGGGTTTTCCTGACGGACATAACCCTGGCCCCAGGAGCATGTGGACAAGGACATGCAGCTATGGAGCTCTTGTATCTTCCCTTTCCGTGGCACCTGCTAAGAAGTGCCCATGGCTTAACAATTTCTTTTAAGGCTTCACACAGATAATTCATACATGATTCCCAAAGGAAGTAGTCTTAAGTAGTTTCTGATTCATGTAGGCTTTTTGTTTCTTATCCCTGTTCCAGTGAACAGTGGGAAGAGAGCCTGTCCCTTAGCACGCCGCTAGTGACGGTGTGAGTAGCAAACCTGCATTTGGGTTTCCGAAGGTAGTTGCAGTTCCTGCCATTTTGTCTTCTTTGTGGAGGAGAGAAGTTTGTTGTTTTCTGCTGCTCTCCCCGGGAGCTGGGTGTGGTGGCAGCTGTGTCTCTTTACTTAACGGTCGTGTTTCTTCAGGCACGCAAAGTCCCACGTCCATTTGAAGTCAGCCTTTGTGACAGGTGGGTGGGACTTATTTTGTACCACCTTGCATTACTAATTCCCTTCTCCTGCCATGCCCCCCCCCCCACTGGGGGTTTTAGTGACCTAGGGACGAGAAATGAGATGAATGGAGGATTTGATTTGGCTCTATCCCTGCTGTCCTATGACTTTCAAGAGCTGGAAATTTCTTTCTGCCTCAGGATGTAGATCTGCAAAGGGAAACCAGCGCTTGCTTCTTGGTTTGCTTGGCCTGTTGTTAAAACCCTCCATGATAAAGCCTGGAACTTAATCTGACAGCAAAGATCAAATGAGCATGTATTGTGTGATAAGCACCAAGGTCCATCAATGAAGAGATGTTACCCCTGCCCCGAACTGTTCCAGGAGAGATGTACCATTCTTCCTGGTGATTGAATTGGAGATGGAATGGGAGTTCCCAATATGACTGTTGCTCTTCTGGAGCAACCTGGGCTAGTTTCCTGTGGGAAGTGGCATTTAAAAAGGGATCTGAGTGGTCAGGAAGTAATAATGGGAGTTGCTTAGAGTAGGGCAAATAGGTTTTTTGGCAGGCAGAGGAACAGCATGTTCAGCACACAAAGAGAAGAGTAAGAGACAGGGAGTAGAATGAAGGAGCTGGAAGAGATGGGAGAGGCTGGAGCCTGGGCAGTTTTGAATGACAAGGTGATTTTGGTCTTCATCCTCAGGGTAATGGGAATTTAGGAAGTGCTTTAACTAGCTAGATGAATGCCATGTATGAAATTGTATTTAATACACCGTAGGGTTAAGAGGATGGCTCCGTGGGTAAAAAGCACTTGCTATATATGCCTGAGGACCTGAGTAATTCCCTCAAACCCATGGAGGAAAGAGAAGACTGACTCCCGAAAGATGTCCTCTGATGTCCATGTGTGCTATTGTATAAGAAGATGCTCGAGAGCTCAAGGCTGTGTGCGCGCACACACACACAGCAGTAATAAATAATGAACATTTTTAAAAGGCAGAGAAGAAACTGGATGAAAGTTTGACCAAGTTGAATCTGGAGATTGAGTAGCTGGTACCTCTGAAGTCTTGGTGATGGATGATGATGCTTGACTCGTGGTGGAGACTAGAGAGACACGTAGGTTTGAACATTATAATCGCATGAATGAGTTGTTTGACTAGATGTGAGAACAGGAAGAAAAAGTAGAATACGGCTTGCATTTTTCATTTTAAGCAATCCAGGTGACTTTTATGGAGAAAGAGACAGCTGATTGGATGTGTTTGTTCAAGAAGGTGGGGGCTGCGGGTTTTGTTGAAGTCCAGGTTCCTGGGACACATCTAAGATCTTTGCTTTAGTCCTCCTATCGCTCGTGGAGGGGTGTGGCATGGTAGTCTAGGGAAGAGAGCTCTGATGAGGCCAGGCTGGCATACTACTTACTTATTAATGTATGATGTTGGGAATGGCATATTTATTCATTTTCAAGGTTTAGTTTTCTCTTTTACAAAATGGGTTTATCTCACTACAGGATACTGATGTTCAGATGTATGTACTCCATGCTAGGAGTGCATCATCAAGTAAAAGGATGTTTGCTTTCAAGAATTTCTCTGGGGCTGGAGAGATGGCTCAGAGGATAAGAGCGCTGGCTTCTCTTCTAGAGGTCCTGAGTTCAGTTCCCAGCAACCACATGGTGGCTCATAACCATCTGTAATGAAATCTAGTGCCCTCTTCTGGCCCGCAGGGATACATACAAGCAGAATATTGTATATTTTAATAAATAAATAAATAAATCTTAAAAAAAAAAGAATTTCATTGAAGAGGAAAAGACACATGGGTATCTGGAGGGCTAGGACAGCACAGCCCCCCCCCCCCCACCAGGAGGCATCATTCTTGGGCACTGGGGAAATAACAGTGTGGCTCACACAGCCTTTGGCTCTAGAGATGAAGGCAAGGAACAACTCTAGGGAGAAGGTTCCCAGGTCTTGCATTAGCATGGGCTCTGCACGTTCATTAACTGGATGGACCAAACTGGGTCCCTGAGGATGCTTTCTAAATAAAGAAAGATTTCAGCATATTGAAAGATGCAATCAGGAATAATGAGATGCCAAATGTAAATGCTGTTAGCAGACCATTTTCTGAGACCTATATAGCTTTTGAGATGTTTTGTGGCTAAGTTTTAGGGAAATTCAGAAGTATTTCAGTTCTGGTTTCTTTCAGGACTCAACTTCCCAAATTCAAGTTAATTTCTCAAAAATCATTCTAATGGCCATAATAGTCCCTAAATCAATGGGCTTTTTGAATTTTACAAATAAGCAAAGTTACATATGCACAAAATAAATACAATTGAGTGAACTATTGGCAATATTTTTCTGTATTTAACTGCATGAAAATTTCTGTGATGTATCTTCCCCTTCTTATTTTATTGCACAGAAGGGGAAAAGACAAATAAACACCACAATGTTATAACTACCTAGGAAATAATTTCTGTATCTTCTTGTTTGTGGTGGAATTGTGGCTGTTCTCCAAATGAACATTGCCAAATGAAGAGGGATTTTTTTTTTTGTTTTGATTTTGAGACAGGATTTCTCTGTGTTGCTTTGGAGCCTGTTCTGGAACTAGTTCTTATAGACTAGGCTGGTTTCGAACTCACAGATATCTGCCTGCCTCTGCCTCCAAAGTGCTGGGATTAAAGGTGTGTGCCATCACCGCCCAGTTGTGAAGAGAGATTTTTATGTGACCCACAGATGACTTGTTTTCAGGTTCTTTCCCATGGAAAATTTTGAAACTAGAAGCTTTGAAAACTAGAGGCTTCCTCAAGATTATTCTATCAAAAAGTTCCTTGGGATTATTTTTTCAGTGTTGGGGACTAAATTTATAACACAAGCGTCCCTTGGGGGTCATCAGGAAGACAGGACCTGTGATATCACATGTTAATGTGTGTGTTCGTGTGCTAGAGTTCATATGTACATCTCTGCATTTTCTCTTATCGTGTGTGTTCTCCTTTAGAGGACTTCTCGTCTTTAAGCCTGTTCCGTAGTAAGATTGTTGTGAGAGTTAAATGAGAGGGTTTTGATATTTATTGATTTATTTTATTTTATGTGTATAAGTGTGTGTGTGTGTTTAGTGCCCTCAGACGCTGGCAGAGGACATCCGGTTTCCTGTAACAAGTTACAGAGGGTTATGAACCACATGTAGATTCCAGGAACTTAACCTGAGTCTTCTGTGAGAATAACAATACTCTTGGCCACCGGGCCAGCTCTCTAGCCCAGAGAATATATTTTAATTATCTAGCACTAAGCCTTATACAACTGGTGTTCATGATGACTTTTTCTTCCCTAAGACAGGGTTTTACCTTGGCCGTCCTGGAACTGGATCTGTAGACCAGGCTGGCCTCGAACTCCCAGAGATTCATGTGTCTCTGCCTCCCGAATGCTGGGATTAAAGGCGAGTGTCACCATCACCCGGCCTTTCTGCATGTGTCTCTGACCCACTCTTTTTATTTTCATTTATTTGTTTTATCTATCTATCTATCTATCTATCTATCTATCTATCTATCTATCCATCCAATCTATTGCGACAGGGTTTCTTTGTGTGGCCTTGGCTATCCTGGAATTTGCTCTGTAGATCAGGCTGGTCTCAAACTCAGAGATCCACCTGCCTCTGCCCACCAAAAGCTAGGATTAAAGGCATGCACCGATACACCTGGCTAAGCCCAGCTTTTAAACACGTGAGTGCTGAGGATTTGAACTTGTGTCCTCACGCTTGCGCAGCAGCAGCAGCAGCAGCAGCAGCAGCAGCAGCAGCAGCAGCAGCAGCAGCAGCAGCAGCAGCAGAGCCATTCCCAATAAAAGTTTTTTTCTTTAAAAAAAAAAAAACATGTTTGAGCCGAAATTGAATCAGGTATGATTCATACAAAATAATCCTATACTTTGGTTGTTTATTTTTAGTGTAGCATAATATGTCTTCTTGTCCTGGTGTTATCTTTGAAAGTCTTAAGTTTGTTATTCTGTTGGCTGGCATTGGGATCTCCTGATCATGTTTTTCATTATTAAGCTTGGGCTAAGGATTTGTGGTTGGAATTTTCCATCAGTGACACTGCATTCCCACCCCCTTGCATCTTAGGGACGTGCAGGTCAGTTTGTCAGATCACTGGTAATGTGAGGTTTGAGCCTGTGGTTAAGGAGGAAAGGCCAGGCCTTCTCACCGAAAGGGCATCATATTTAGGTGACCTGTATGTGGCGGATATCTTGAGGGTATGTGGGTATCCTGTTTCTCAACAACTTTCATCTGATATTTTCTGAATTCCCTCATTCTATATTTATCATATGTTCAGTTAGCTTCCAACCCCTCCCTGCCATTTAAAAAAAAAAACATCACTCATACTCAGCTTCTTTCCCTCCAATGTATTGTATCCATTATCAGTCTCTTTCTCCAGTCCTGTGCTTTCTGATACTCAAATTGTCTCAGATGTAACTTGTGAGAGCCTATCTTATTTATTCTCAAAAGCTTGTGATAAAGTAGATAAGGTTCTCATAAAAGCAGGGAAACTAAGTCTGAGAAGCCACAAGTAACTTGCCGTGTGATCCTGGTCAGAGCCAGTTACCAGGAGAGTCGGGTTGTAGATACTCTTCTGACTCCACCGTGGTCCCTAGTACTCCACTCATCCTGGCTGGGATCCGAATGTCACGTGTTGAAACCAACATAAAGAAGAGAGTGCAGTCATTGCAGCATCTCGGTGGCAGAAAATGCCGGGAAGTGTGCAACAGCAGGGGACTGGACAAGTTTAGATGAGGGAAAAGCGATGAAGCTACAAACGAGAGTTAGGTGTTCCCCGAGAATATGTATTAAGTGGCAGAAGGAAGTGTGAAATATATTTTGTGAGGCTTAAGGATATTTTGAATTTGCACAAAGGAACTCTGGAAGACTATGAAAAAGTACTATGGTTACTGGTAGGAAGTGCTGGGATTTTGCAGGCTGGTGCTACCATACCAGGCGTACAGTATTGATTTGAAAAGGAGCTCTGTTGATATGTACTTCACATATGGCACACGCGTTGCCCATGTAACATTACAACTTAATGTTTCTTAGTATGTCGATCAAGTTGTTTAATCTTTACCACAGTCAACTTTAGCATTTTTTTAGTCTCCTCCAAAAGAAGCTTCATGCCTGTTGGCAGTCATTTGCTGTTTTTCACACCCGACCGCCCAGCTTAAGGCAACGCCCATTCTACTTCCTGTCTGTATAAGCTTACCTATTTCAGTCATTTAACATGCATGGACTTATACCATGTGTGCTCTTGTATGAACAACTTATCCCATTAACATGGCATTTTCAGAGTTCATAGGTCACAGCCTGCATCCGTGCTGCAGCACTTTTTATTATCGACTAGGCTTCGGGGTCAGCGAAAGGCCCGCCTCACAGAATGAGGCGGAGCGTGAAAGGCAGGGACACATCTACATTAAAAGATACTGAGGGACAAATAGAAACTAAATCCGCACATGGTCCTGGATTAGTTCCTGCATCAAAGAAAATTTTCTCTTTTGTCTATTGATATAATTCATATCGCCATCACGAGTGCTATTTGTACAGCGAGTAAACTCAATCAAGGGTTGAAACTGGATTAGATTTAGGGTCAATATTAATTTCCTGATTTTGATAACTATACCATGGGAATATGAAATACTGCATATCTAGAGATAAAGCGGTATCTATAGCAGAGAGAATGATAAGGAAAACGTGGTAAAACATTATTAGTATTTGAGTAATTTGGGTGAAGGCTAATATGTAAATTCTTAGAAACTGACTTTAAGTTTTTTGGTAAGATTGTAATTAATTTGCGATAAAAGGATAAAATTGGAGGGAAGGGATATGCCATAACTCCTTAGAGTTTACTGTGGTTGGGAGGACTAAACCGGGCTCAAGTCTCAGGATGGCGCCTGGGACCAGGTAGGTTTGGGCATCCTCCAGTAAACAAGGCTAGTGGTAGTTCTTAGACTTGATTTGGGAGTCAGATTAAAGTGAACATGAGTTTGGGTCTGGAGGGATGGGTCAGCAGTTAAAAGAAAAGGATCCATGTTTGGTCCCAAGACATGTGCTAGACAACAACAGTCTTTGGCTCTGGAGGCTCTAATGCCTCTGACCTCTGCATGCACTCTGATATATATGTATATGTATATATATATACACACACACACACACATATATATATATATATACATTCTTACACAAACACACACACACATAATTAAAAATAAATCTTGAAAGAAGTTTACCTATGGTATATGGTAACAGTATTGTTTTGAACCAGAGTTGGAACTCATGTCAAGAATAGTGGTGCACACCTTTAATCCTAGCACTCGGGGGGCAGAGGCATCCTGGGGCTCTGAATTTGATGCCAGCCTGGTCTACATATCAAGGTCCAGGCTAGCTAGGGCTATATAGTGAGATCCAGTGTCAAATAAAATTTATTCACTCAATCATTAATAAATAAATAAATAAATAAATAAATAAATAAATAAATAAATATGGACTCATGGTCTGACAGAAATCCGCCTTTATTTATAAAGCCATGGACTTGGAGTCTTAGGAAAGTACATGCACCAAGTCACATTAGTGGCCACTGTAAGACGAAGTCGTCTTAGACTAGTGTTCGTTTTATGTGGCACTCTGATTGTCCCAGGAAAGTTGTGGGTAATGTCCCCTTTGCCATTTGGGCCACTTTGGGGCCAGCCCTAGCATTTCTGAATCTTCTCTCTTCCTTTGCTCTTTCCCCCCCAAACACATAGGTTTCTGATTTTGTCTTAGAGAGCAATTTTAATTAGCTATGCCAAATTTTAGTTGTTTTGGCAGACTAAAGAAAGCTGAATAAGCTTTTCTGGTCAAGATTCAATAATTTTGCTTTCTAAGAGTTAACTTTGGGAAGGATGCCACTAGTCCAGAAAATTCAGGTAGTAAAGCTCAGAAGAAATTCCTCTTTCCTAGATGAATTGGGGGGGGGGGGGGGTTAAGGAACAAAGCTTTCGAGAAAGCCTGAAAGAAATATGTCTATCTGAAATAATTGTTTCATTTTCATCTTTCTTCTTCAAGTCTCAATACATGAATGATTAGATTTTGGTGAGCTGGCTCAGAGGGTAAGTGAACTTGCTGCTGCTCAGCCACTCATCCCCAGGTACTATGTGGTAGAAGAGAACCTACTCCCACAAATTGCCCTCTAATCTCAAAATGTGCACCATGGCATAAATGTATGTAATACATCCGCGCACGCACACACACACACACACACACACACACACACACACCACACACCAAACAGTCAATTATATTTAATAAATACACATAATAAATTTAAAACAGATTTGGTTCATGCGCCCAAACAAAAACAAAGACCCTCAAATAAACCTGATTAAAATATTTATAAAGGGAATGGAGAGATGACTCAAAAGTTAAGAGTACTGGCTACTAGCCTGATGGTGGTAGCACACACCTTTAATCCCAGCACTGGAGAGGTAGAGGCAGGCGGATCTCTGTGAGTTGAGGCCAGCCTGGTCTACAAGAGCTAGTTCCAGGACAGCCAGGAGGAGATGCCGAAACCCTGTCTACAAAAAAAAAAAAAAAAAAAAAAAAAGTTATCATTATTATTTGTTTTTTGGGAAAGGGTCTTGCTCAGGATGGCCTAGAACTCACTATGTAACCCATATTGTTCTGAACTTGTGGCATTCCTTCCCTCTCAGCCTCCAAGTGCTGGGATTACACACGTGTGCCACCACACCCGCCAATACAAGTTTATTTCTAAGGGCACTTCAGGTTGGGAGCAACGTAAGGTGCTGGAAGGCGTCTGCTGGTAGCTTCTTCTATCTCCCAGATGATACATATTTCTGTGTTTTCATATGCCAAGAGGGTGAACTTACTCTTCGGGTAAAAAAAAAATATATTTTTTTTTAAGTTGTGTGCGTGTGCGCGTGTGTGTGTGAGTGTGTGTTTGCCTGTTGGGCTTCTATGTGTCAGTATTTCAAAGATGCCAGAAGACAGTGTCAGATCCCCTAGAGCTGGAGTCACAGGAGATAGTGAGCTGCCTGGCATGGGTGCTGGAGACTGAATTCAGGTCCTCTGCAAGAGCAATTAAGAGCTCCTAATTACCGTGCTATCTCTCCAGGCCATGTAAGTACTTTTCTAGGTCACTAATGCATTTATGAGAGCATAGGACGCGTGGTCTAATCAGTCATTAAGACTCTTAACACTGTCTGTGTTTAACCTGCAGTTTCAATGTGAATTTTGGTGGGGACATAGACGTTCAGACTGTAGGACTCTTTACTGTAGTGGAGAGTGACCCTTGAGACAAGGACGGACTGATGAGGTCACAAGCATTAGAGATTCCGTCCTACTCCATATGTATTAGTTATTTTTTTCTGCTCCTGTGCTAGAACACCATAACCAAGGCAACTTACAGAAGAAAGAGTTTCATTTGGCTTAGGGTAGCAGAAGGTTATAGCCCTAATGGCAGGGACAGGATATCAATGGGCAGCTGGAACAAAAAGCTGGGAGCACACATTCCTTACTACAAGCTTGAAGCAGAGAGTGAACTATGAGTGGTGTGAGGTTTTAAACTCTCAAGGCCCACCCCTGTGATGTAGTTCCTCCTGAAGGCTGTACCTCCTAAATGTCTCCAAACAATACCTCCAGCTGGGGACTATGCGGTCAAATATTTGGGGGACATTTCTCATTCAAGCCATTATACTCGATGACAGGGTAAGTCTGGCTAGGCAATAGAGGATGGATAATTTCTGTGTGACATGAGGACAGTGGGGAGGGCAACTTGGATGAAGGGAACTGTGAGTAGGGTTGCAAGAGGTGAAGTTAAAGAACAGCTTTAAGATCTGATTCTACCAAGGACCCAGTCTCCAGTTAATATGACTCTATAATTACAGGTAACCTTGCCACCTTCCATGTTGGCAGAGACTTAGCAGCAAAGCCTGAACCAGGCTTGTGAAGTTGTGTTGTGCTGAACAGGGACTCATGATTCATTCAGTAAACGCTTGTTTAGCACATAGTGCTGTGCTTTGCTAGGCACTCTATGTATGTTGGCAGATTTAATAACCCCAACAACTTGGGAGTTATTAATAGCCCAGATAACGATGCAGAAATTATGACTCAGATGAAGGAACCTGCTGGAAATCATATGACTGGTAGGTGGCAGAAACAAAATGATACCTGGAGCCCATGGATCCGGTAAATCACACGGCCCCTCTCTGAGCTAAATGTGAGGCAATGGCTGTCTTTGAACTCAGTCACAACGGCAGGTCACGGCCATCACTTGTCATCTTCTTGATACTTTTGAGGGTACCTTGGATGAGTTAATTGACATCTTTGAGACTCGGGTCCCACATCAATGAACAGATGATCTGTATTGGGCCAGATTGTTTATAGTTTCTCTTGGTATCACTGATCCATGTCTGTCATATGGTGAAGGATGCTATGTTTGTGCCCCATCACCACTAATTCCTTAACCAAACACTAATATTGACTATCCTACCAGCTACAGTAGATACTAGCAGTGGAGATTTGGCGGGACTTTTCCTGGAAGGCGGTTTTAGGCTAGCAAAAGAGACACATGGACAGTTTGGTCAGAGTGCCAACATTGGTGCATATGCAGGACCTGGGAACACAGGAGGGACACTAGACCCAGTTTTGGATAGCAGAATGTTTTGAAGAAATAACCCCACAGACCAGGAGGGTGATGTGTAACAGTTGAGACCACGTGACTATCATTGCTCTCCTAGGCTCTGGATGAAAGGGAGCTCGTGTGTCAGCACACTTCCTCGAGAAACACGACATTTAAGACCCTGAAGAATCATTGAGTAGAAGACAAACAAATTTTGACAATTTGGCCTTGAATTGCTGCACAGTCTCTCGCTAGCTGTTATGGCCTTGATCAAGCCATAACCTCTGTGAGCCTCAGTTTCTCCATCTGTAAAGTGAGAGGATCAACACCTACCTTATAGGACTGTGGGGAAAAGAAACTAAACCCGTGGATGTGAAAGAAGAGTATAACACGGGGGCTGGAGAGCTGGCTCAGCCGGTAAGAGCACTTGCTGCTCTTGCCAAGGACCCAGGTTCAGTTCCTAGCACCCACATCAGGCAGCTCAAAACTATTTGTAACTCAAGTCCCAAGGGATCCAGTACCCTCTTCTGGCCTCTACTGGCTCCAGTACAGATTTACTTACAGAAACTGCACAGCATACATACTTAATTTCATCATCACTGGCCCAAGTCCTGACAACTGTCATTGGCCAATGTGGCTTTCTAGCATCACTGTCCTGTATATTTGTCACCTCATTTACTGGTTTATAATGCTTTGGTGACTCTTGAATACGCATCTTTGCAAGCACTGCTTGGGTTCCTAGACTCACCCAAACGATATTGTTTACCCCAGCCTCATGAGTCAAATTCTTGGAGTTGTGTCTTGCTCTCTCTCCTAGTAAGTTCTGGAACAGCAGCAGAAGTTACTTATGGTTAGTGAGCGTTACCATGCATGCTAGAATTCTAGATGATAGTTCCTGAGGGCATAGCAATAGGGAAACCCCAAGTCAGGGCTGTTCCAACTTCATATGCATTTCTAGGATGAAGGGGGTAAAGAAAAGAACAGTTTGCTATGGCGTGTGAACTTAAATCTAGTAGTCCCTGGCAGTAGGAATAAGGGTCTTTGTACGTTGTCTTCAGTTTGTTGGAAATGTCACTCCACTTAACTTATTTAATGCCTTTCTTATGATGTGTGCATAAATCAGCTGCTGTTTCATGATTGGTTTTACTGTGAAAAGTTACATCTTAAGTGAAGAAATGATTTTGAGCTCTTTCAAGCATTTGAGAACATTCTGAGGAAATCTGTGTTCTGAGGAAATGTTTAGGTGTTACCTAGACACCTGGGGGTTGTCACATATTTTTATCTCCCTGGTGTTTTAGATGGTTGCTCTTTATATTCGTCCTGGCTGTTAAAACTCTTAAATTATAAGCAAAAGAAACCCAACTCTCACTTGAGCAAAGAGGGAACCTTTAGGAAGGAAGCTGAGGCATTACACAACTATCAGACATCAGCTGAGACCAGGAGGTATTAGGGCAGTCAGCTGCTGGATGGCCCCCAAATGTAGTGCTTTCTGTTAACTAGGTCAACCCAGTTGTTCTGATTAGGCTGCCTTAGAAGTTCCAGGAGGCCAGGCTCCTTCTTTCTTGTGTCCTCTCCAAATTTTGAGTTTTCTATTTTGAATGCAGATTTGGGATGATCCCTTGTGGAAATGAGCAATGGGGTGGGAGAGTTATCATTCTTGTGTTTTCATCATTCCAACTATAATCAGTATGTGGTCCCAGTGAACAGGAAAGAATGCTCAAACACATGTTTTCTTTGTCTAGGAAGGGAAAAAAATTAGTTGGTTGTGCCCCTAAGCTACACTGGGCTCTCCAGATTGTCAAGATTCTGTCCCTTGCCTTTGTTTCTCTCTTGTGTGGCAGGAGTCACCGTCACTGACTTCCCCTCTTTATGTATGGACCTGGAGAAAATTGGGTGCAATTTATCTTTCCAGTTCCTTTAAGTCTCACTGTTGTTGTGAGAAAAGAATGATTGTGACTTGGTAGAATATCTCAAAGAGTAATGATTGGTCTAGTTTGGATCATGTGACCATCGATTGGCCGATCCTCGGCCACTAGAAAGATGAGGTAATTTAGCATCCATTTATCGGGTGGGAACCCCACTTTGCTTTTAGAGAGAATCATCATGAGAAAAGATAAATAAGCAAACCACGAATCAGGTCCGTTTTCTCCCTATTCTTCTATTCTTGTGAAAAAGTAAGTGCAACGTTCTAGTCGCCTTTCCAACCTCCCTTACCAAAGCCACGCCAAGGGAGTTTACTTCACTGAGTCTGTGGACACCGTGGCTTCCAACATGAACTCCTGTTTTATATTTACCTGAGAAGAAAAGACAAAAGCAGGTTTGAATGCAGGGTGGCACCAAGTGAAGATGCCATCAATTGTGGAATGTATCATTTCCAAGTTGTCAAAATGTAAGAAGATGGTAGAAGATGGCATTTACCCTACAACAAAGCTCTATACTCTCAGCCCTTGGTACCGCTGCTCAGTTCATGTTTTCCCATTGGTCTGTCTGCACAAAGTGTTTGTGCACCAGGTAACAGTCTGTTAGCGTTCAACTGCCTAGGCGCACTCTTACTCTTTCTCATCTTTTAAATAAACTTTTTCTTTGCATGTTATGCGTATGGGTGTCTGGCCTGCATATTGGTGTGCATGCATCATATAGGATGGAGGCTGTGGAGCCTGGGAAGAGGTGTCAGGTCCTCTGGAACTGGAGTTACAAATAGTTGTGAGGCACTGAGGGCTAGACATTCACACCCGAGTCATCTGGAAGAACAGCCTGTGCTTTTAACCACTGAGTCATCTCTCCCGTCCCCGTGTTTCTCTTCTTCTTAGCTTGACAGTGTTAGTTTCTTGTTTGTTTGTTTGTTCCTGGTTAACAAAAACTTGTGCTGGGTGAATGATAAAGGAAAAGCTTCGTGCCGGTTGGCGTTCTAGAGAGTGAAAGCCCAAAAGCAGGGCCCGGACTCTTGCTCTTGCTAGGGTCCCAAGGCCGATGACAGATGAGAGAGCAAGGAGGGAGCACATGGTGAGCAGAGGGCAAAGGAGACACTGGCATCAGGGTCAAGCTCTTTTGTTTTTGTTTTTCATGACTGGGTCTCACTATGTAGCTCTGGCTGTCCTGGAAGTCACTATGCAGGCCAGAACTCACGGAAAGCTGTATCTGGCTGTGTGGTCCCCTCTTAGCCTGGGACTAAGGATCTGATATGTGGACTTTAGAGTGATGGCATCTAAACCATAGGGCTGGAGAGATGGCTCAGCGTTTAAGAGCACGGCGTGCTCATCCAAAGGCCCTGAGTTCAATTTCCAGTAACCACATAGTGGCTCAGAACCATCTGTAATGAGATCTGGCGCTCTCTTGAGGAAGGGACCTGCTCAGTCATTCTCATCAACTTAGACCATGAGACCCAATATGGACAAGTTAAACAGAACCACCATATACGGGCTGCCCATGCATGCTTCAGCATTGCCTGGGCATAAATTACATTCATTCATTCAAAGTTGTAGCATTCACTAATCTTCTCTCCCCCACTTTCACCTGACTATTCGAAGCTCCAGCCGTGTGTCAGGCTGTCTGTTGGTCATTAAGGACCCCAGAAGGAATAAGATGGGTCCTTATCCCCCAGGGACAGTCCTGAGGTAATCAGGTTGCCTGTGCAGGCACCAATCCATAAAGAAATGAGCTGAAGAAGGTGATAGTTCCTACTGTTTGCCTACAGAGAGCCGGAGCCTTCCAAGCAGGCCAGGCCAGTCAGGAATGGAAGAGGGAGGGTGGTTGCATGATGTTTACTGTTAGCATGGTTGTGCCTCATGAAGATGAGACGAGGAAGTCTGCTCTGACTGTTACTATGGAATTATTTCCAGAGATAGTGCTAAGGAGGTTGCAGTGTTCTCCAAAGCTTGTTTGAATCCCCCCAGTCTTCCTGTTGACTTCCATGTTCAAGAGGCGCACGTGCCTCCTTTCTTTGTACGAATGCTAGTGACTCTTTTATAGAGATAAAGAATCAGATTTATCTTATTGTGGAGGCAGTCCGCATTTGAATAGAAGAAATATTTAATTCCATTAAAAGGATTTTGTGTGGCTGGCAAGATGGCTTAGAAGGTTAAGTGTTATCTTGTGAATATATCAAAAATTGGTATTTTTGAATTATATGTCAATGAAGCTGTATTAAAATGTGGGGGGAAAAAAGAAGGTTGAGTGTTTGCCAAACAGACATAAGCCCCTGAATCCATATCCCCTGTACCCACGTAAGAAGGCGACTTGAGGCAGCCGATGGTGGCACATGCCTTTAATCCCAGCACTCGGGAGGCAGAGGCAGGTGGATCTCTGTGAGTTCGAGGCCAGCCTGGCCTACAAGAGCTATTTCCAGGACTGGCTTGAAAGCTACAGAAAACCCTGTCTTGAAAAACAACAATAACAAAAAACAAACAAACAAAAAGGTAATCTGGGTACTGGGGAGACAGAGGCAAGAGGATCCCTGGGTCTTTCTGGCCTGCCAGTCTAGCTTAAGTGGTATGATCCAAGTTCAGTGAGAGACCCTCACCTAGTTAGAGCTTCGATTGCTGTGATGACAAAAAGCAAGTTGGGGAGAAAATGTTGATTTGACTTATATTTCCACATTTTACTCATCATGAAGGAAGTTGGGATAGGAACTCAAACAGGGCAAGGACCTGGAGTCAGGAGCTGATGCAGAGGCCTTGGATGAGTGCTGTTGATTGTCTTTCTCCTTCTGCCTTGCTCAGCCTGCTGCTTTCTTTTATTTTTTATATTCATTCATTCATTTTGAGACAGGGTTTTCTCTGTGTAGTCCTGGATGCCCTGGAACTCACTCTGTAGACTAGGCTGGCCTCAAATTCAGAGATCCACCTACCTCTGCCTCCCAAGTGCTGGGATTAAAGGTTTGAGCCCCTAGCTCTACTTGCTGTCTTACAAAACCCAGAACCTGCAGTTAAGGGATAGCACTACCCACAATGCGATGGGCCCGTCTCTATCAATCACTAATTAAGAAAATCCTATACAGGCTTTCCTTAAGGATCTTATGAAGGCATTTTCATTCATTATTGGGAATTCCTCTTCTCAGATGACTTTAACTTGTTTCAAGTCGACATAAAACTACCTAGCACAAACTTTCTCAAACAATAAGATGGAGAACAATCGAAGAAGGCACACCCAATAGCAACCTCGGGCACACATGTACACAAACATGTATGTATACTCATATACACATATGCATGAACATAAACAGGCACATACAAGATTGTTTTTAACTGCTTCTTTTTTCTGGCCCCAAATGAGTCTGTACATCACATATGCCAGCAGGCAGAAGGCATGAGTGAGCATCCAGGAAGGGCCATGTGCAGAACTCACGTGTGCTCTGTCGCAGCCGTAGGGAATGCTCTTCGGAGAACATGTGAGTGATGCTATTTGGAATGAGATCAGGGATCAGCGACAACTCCTCACAGAGCCAGACTCCAGGGCTCGGAGTGTAGGATCCTCATTCCCTAAGCAAGAATGTCAGATGAGGTTGGACCCCTTTGACAGAAACCACAAAGAAAATAAAAATAAAACTTTGGGAGATAAGATGTTTGATGGAGGGTCAGAAAGAGGTTCCCAGAGAGGGCCAATGTCCGACCTTTGTGTTCTGACTATTAGAACATGCTTACCCCATGAGTCAGAAACAAAAAGTAAATTTCATCTATCTCTCTTCTGGCTTAGGAAGAGACTGGACAGGATCACTGAGAGAGCCAGGATTTTGTTTTTAAAAATTTCAGGCCAGCATGTCCAGAATAGGATACTTGGCAGCTGTGGTGGTTAGGAGAGAGAGGGCAGGGTTAAGGCGTGTGGATCTGCCTTGTATTTGGGCACAGGGCCCTTGAGGGAGATGAGACTTCTCTGCTCCTCTTTGAGAGGAGCCCTTTGAGGAGTTTCTTTTTAAAGAATACTTTAATTTTTTTTTTTTGTGTGTGTGTATGTGTGTGTACTACATGCATGCCTGATGCTTACAGAAGTCATAAGAAGGCCTTGGATCCCCTGGAACAGGAATTACGGGTGGTTGTGAACCACCATGTTAGCGTTGAGAATCGAACCCCTGGTCCTCTGCAAGAGCAGTTAGGGATTTGAACCGCTGAGCAGCCTCTCCAGCCACACAAGGAGCTTCTGTAGAGGAAAGCGGAAATGGAGGAGGGTGTTCTAATCACCGACTCTGTGATTACTAGAAAGCCATTTGACAGTGGTGGTGGCGTAATGTACTTGGAGAACGAGAAGCTTGATTTGGGGGAGGGGGGAAGAGCACCCCTCGCCTTCTTCAGAACTTGTAAGTTTACAAACAGAGGAGGAGAAAGAGAATAAGCCGCTTTTTGAAACCAGCAAAAAATTTTATGCTGCGCGGTGATTTATCAGTGCGCAGAGAGCAGCATATTAAAAGAATAATTGCCGGCTGTTTATTCTGGAAAGCGGCATGCAGTTCGAGGCGGGGCAGGGAGCTTTATTTCCTCTTTTACCTTGCTCACACTTCCATTAGTGTTAATGGGATCATATATCCTAGGCTTCCCTTGGCTTGCTGCCCTGACGTAAATGGCTGAATTCTTTGCTTTGGCGTTATGTATTCTTAACGACAGTGGGAGCGGGGGAGATGGAAGCAATGTTGTGGGCTCCGTTATTTTGTGTGCTTTGTTATAGATAAGATTTATTCCCTCTGCTCCGTGCCTGTTAGGGTGGTTTGTTCACTCGATCGGTGTTCCTGCAAGCTTTGTTATTTGCCTGAAGCAGGCTGTTCCCGGATGCCTGTGTATGTTTCTTATTTGATGGAACAAGGTTGAGTCTTGATCCCGGTTGTCTGAGCTCTGGGTCCTCACTGTTGCCTTTGTTTTCTGTGATGTCAGTGGCTCTCTGGGTTTGTCCCTCTCATTTGGCATCCCCGCAGGCCTTTATCAGGAATCTTTCTGTTCACATTGGCCCACCTTACTGTCTTGGAGGGGGATTTAATTCTTGGGGTTGTTGCCTCAGGGACCACTCAGCGAATTAAACAAATAGCAGCTGGACTTCTCTTGTGTCTCCAGTATCATTCTGACTCAGCAACAGTCTGTGTGGAAGGTCAGAATCAGACTGTGATGTAAGGAAACATGGTAGAATTCACCGTGTTGATTTGTCAGGGTTTTAAGGGGACTCAGTTGATTGAATCCAGGGCTTAGCAAGCTTTTTCTGTAAAAGGCCAGAAAGTAAATATAATGGGCTCTGGGGGACACATATGGTGTCCAATGTCTATGGTGTCTTTATAAGTTTTTGCAAATGTAAAATGCCATTCCAAGCTAGGTGTGGAGGCTGAGACTTACGGCCCACCCACAAGCTGTAGTTTGCGCCCTGATCAAATAGATTTCTCTCTCTATTTTACCAAAGAGTGAGAAGACTGTCCCTGCCTCCAATCCTTCCCCAAGGTCACAGAGCTAGTTCCTAACAGAGTGGGATTGTGGACTTACCGTAGAGGAGCCTGTGCTGAGTTAACTTTGCAAACATAGCCAGAGAGACTGTGACTCTTAGCTGGTATCTTATTGTGTGTCTACCCCACATCCAGGTACTCTGTTTAGGATCGAGGATGCAAAATTAAGGACAAGAAAATCTCAGCTGTGAGTCAGTGGTGGGGATTTAAGCACTCCTTCCTCCCACACTTAAGTTGGAGAAGTCACTCCTCCATAGGTGCTTAGCTTCTCCGGCAGCTGCTTGTTTCTTTGAGGGTACGTCTCAAGTGTGCACGTGTAGATAATGAGGTTAAAGGAACCAAAACAAAAAGAGATCAAGGCCGTTGCTGGAGAACAGTGGTTTACAGTTGCTTTTTAGTCCCAGCTTATCTGAGCAGCGAGGTGGAGACACCTTGAAGCCACGCGAGCGAGACTGCGATATCGTGGACGTGGATGGAATCTTAGGATCACTAAGCGGCCACCGTTCGTGCGACAGTTGAAGAGTGTGAGGCTTAGGAATGATGTGTGGCGCTCCAGGGTCAGAATCATTTAATTAATAACCACAGTCAAGATTTATCTAGCATTCACTGTAGCTTGCAGAGAGATACACGTTATCTATTTAAATTCCAGCAGTATCTCAATATGATTGGTGTGGTTTTCCATTCCTGGATTGTAGCTGAGGAAGTTAAATCGGAAGAGATTAAGTTAAAATTGCCAAAGATAACGCACCTGGTAAGTGGTGGAGTGGGGATTCAGGCTCAGGTCCGACGGCTGCCTGGGCTTAGAAACTAAAATTTACTCCAATTTTGCTAAGTACTTGTGTGCGCTCTGCCTCTGCTTCTCTGTTGCCTTGTACCCCCCGCCCCCCATGGGCAGAGACCATGTCACCTACTGCCCTTCACATGTAGAGCTTACTTAATAGCTATATGTAGATAAGCGGGCCAACAAGTTTATATTTCTTCCAATGACTGATACTCCTGATGACAAGGAAGTAGGAACTCAGACCCATGTCCAAGTCTTCTGCTGTCTAGTCTTTTCATGAAGCCAAAAAGGTTAGCGTGTAGACACGGGTTTGGAAAGCTCTGCCGTTGTCTTTACTGTGTGTCTGACATTTACTTATTTTGATGAGATCTCACTCCATAGACTAGACTGGCTTTAAACTTGCAGGCGTCCCGCTCGGATGACAGGTCTGCACCACTGTGCCCCGTGCCCTCTGAACACTTAGAAAAGCGAGTGTGTGCGCTAGAACTCTGTTGTGCATCAAAAGTTCCCTGAAGGCACGACAACCGGCTGGTGCCTCTGAACCCGATGAGGTTTGTGTGGGCAGCCAAAGTTCTCTCTGCGTGTGGTGGAGGATTTACCTTTTGCATAGTCATTTTCAAGCTGTGGTTTCAGACTCTATTCTGAGGCATCCTGGGGTCTGTGTGCCAGAGAACTAAGGAATTCTGCAAGAAAAATCCGACATGGATTTTTTTTCCCATGCCAAATAGTGCCTAAAACAAATAGTCTTGCAGCATAATTTCTTTAGTTCTGACAGATAAATGCGGCCAGCTCATTAAATGCACAGGGTCCTGCAGTGTCTTTCTTTTTCCACCTACTTCTTATGTACTTGGAATGCGTTACTCACCTGACAATGGTAACATAGAGTTTCAATATTTTATTAGTGCTTTGAGAATTTCTTCCAGTGTCTTTTGTTCGTCTTCATCCTCCAGCGCTTCCTAGACCCATCCCCACTTCCCCACCCACTCGACTTTGTTTGTTGAGTGGCAGGAGAGATGTTAAGAGTACTTATTGCTCTTTTCGAGGACCTTGGTCAGAGTTTGATTGCCAGCACCCAGATGATGTAGCTCACAAACAGTCTATACCTCATAATCTATATCTCCCTCTCTCTCTCTCTCTCTCTCTCTCTCTCTCTCTCTCACACACACACACACACACACACACAGAGAGAGAGAGAGAGAGAGAGAGAGAGAGAGAGAGAGAGAGAGAGAGAGAGAAATCTTTATGTCTTGAAGCTGAAGAATATCTTGGTGGTAGATAATCCCCAGCACACAAAAACCTTATTAAAAAAACTTTTGGAATGCAGTATACATGGGGCTCATGTGTGTCATGGTGCACATGTTGACAACTTTCAGGAGTGAGTTCTGGGGATGAAACTGAGGTCATCAAGCTTGTGAGGCAGGTGAATTTACTCCTTAAGCCACCTCACTGGGCCATGAATTCTCTTTATGCTAGTTTCTTGATGCTCGGCCTGACAGGAATTCAATTTATTTGTTGAGAATCATTTAGTCAACTATTCACTTGTGTGTTCAAGAAATATTAAACTAAATGTTTAGCCAGTGAATTGAGATATTGAATTCAGTAGTTGGTTGCTTTCCCCCACCACAAATTATCTACATAGAGCTTTTTATTGTCTTTTCAGGTTCTGTTGACATTTTTAAAATTTGCTTTTTCATGATTTGCACAATCACTAGTTATGTGGCCTTTCAACTCATTACTTTTTAAACAGGGATAACAATAGTGGATACTCTTTGGTGACAGAAAGAATTCAGTTACAATTCATACAGCACGCATCTGGCATGAGTATGGTGTCCATATGACAGGTGTTAGCTGTCACGGTTCTTACTAGGATGTATCAGAACCAAGCTTTGGTCTAGCATCCCGAACTGTCCTCTCTCCACTGCTGATTTCGTCTAGGGTCTTTGCCTGTAGCTCAGGCTGGCGTGGTCCTCCTAACGCTCCTCTGTCTGCCAGCCTCCCAAGTACAGGGATTACAGGTGTGAGGTACTATGCCCAGCTCTTCTCCAACCTCCCTCCCTCCCTCCCTCCCTCCCTCCCTCCCTCCCTCCCTCCCTCCTTCCGTGCTCTCTGGGGATAGAACTCAGGTTGTCAGGCTTAGTGGCAAGTACTTTAACATGCTGAGCCAGTTCCCCTGCCCTGATAGTCCTTCAATTTATTTTTAAAGACAGCATCCACAATAATGATTTTATAATGATGCGATCAGCAGGGTGTTCCATAGTCCCTATATGTGGTTTTGTTTTAGACAGTATCAAGTCCAGCAATGCACTCCAATGATCTTACTGCCAACCCCCCCCCCCCCCCCCCGATGCTGGGGATCAAATTCAGGTTCTTGTGCTTGCAAAGCAAGTGTTTTACTGAGTGTCTCGGCTCAGCATTATCTTTTTAGAGCAGGAATCCTGCCACGTCATTTCCCCCAGTAAGCTTGTCTTTTATTTCCTGTCGCCCTTAGAACACGATCAAACCACTTGTCATGGTTAACATGCTCCGCCTCCTCTGACCCATCTACCTTCTCTGTGCTCAGCGTCTCCCTGCAGTTAGTCCATGCATTTCCTAGCCCTCTGTCCACCTCTACCTAAGTGGCTGACTCCTCATCTTTCAGCTCTCTTGCCTTGATTCTCCTCTCATGCCAGAATAAAAGGGTGCTGAAGTCAAATTAGAAACATGGTTGAAGCTAGGTGTGGCAGTGCACGTCAGTAATTCCAGCACGCAGGGAACGGAGGCAAGAAGATCCCGAGTTCAAGGCCAGCTTGAATCATACAAGGAGAAATGAGTGGGGGTGGCATTCCTGTAATCCCAACTTTTGGGAGGTAAAGTCAGGATGATTGTGAGTTCAAGGCTGGTCTTGGTTACGTAACAAGTTCTAGGACAGCATAGGCTTCACAAGATCCTGTCACCAAAAAAAAAAAAAAAAACCCTAAACCAAAGTAAAGCAAAACCAAACCAAATAAAAACAAAAACCAAACAAACAAACGAACAAACAAAAAAAACCACCCAAACCAAATTCCAACCAACCCAAACAAAACAAAACAAAACAAAACAAAAAAAAAAAACTGAGACAAAACAACAATAACAAAACCCGATGAAATAAACAAACTAAAAATAAAAGTCAGATTTGAGCTTTAACCCTTCCTGTATGACTTTAGGTAAATTATATTACCTAAATTACCTAAAGGTAAATTATATTACCTGGGCTTCAGTTGCTGCCTCTGCCTAATAGCAATCCCTTCTGCCTCACAGAATATTCACAAGGTTAAGACACCAGCTGCTTGGCATAGGTGTGCTTACTCTACCTCAAAGCCATCATGAAGCCTTATTGTCTGTTCATTGAAGAGTTCTTTCAAGTTTCAGCCTGCTTCACGGAACTGTGGGTGGTGTGCCTGTGTATGCATCGCTCGTAAGCGAGTTTGTCGTATTCCTGTGATACCCCCTCCTCAAGAGACATCTACCTGGCTTGGAAGACAGTCCTAGTTCAGGGCATGAGCTGTTGGACCAAGTGATGCTTGGTATGACCACCCAGAAATATCAAGTACAGAGCTTTGGCTGGAGCACGGAACACAGACCCTGAGATCTGTGTGAGCAAACTGGGCAACGTGTAGCTCCGTTCTCATCAAGATGGATTGGGATGCTCTGTCTAGACAGTCCTTTCTCTTGGGAAATCACATTGCTCTAGGTAGAGGCAACATGGTCTCCTGGTAAGAATACAAAATGAGCCTGTGTGTGGTTGGGTAGAGGCTGCCGTAAGGTTGTGTGGGTCGGTGGAGCAGTGTGCAGGAGGGAGCTGTCTGTTTCTCATGCATGGGGGGCTTTGACTAATGGTGCCAGCCTCCTCTTCTGCACACTCAGGCAGCAGAGCCCATGTACTTGAGAAGGTAAGGGTTTAGTGATCAGTCTTTCCAGAGCCGGTGGCTCTGTGGTTCGGCTAAAGGGTACCAGCGAGTACTAAAGGCAAGCCTAGAATATGGATTTACTATGGGGAAGGAGCAGTCTCCGTGAGACTGACTTGCTTGCTTGGCATGCTGGCCCGAGCTATTTCTAGGCTGCTAGTGTGTTTAAGGTGGGAACTAAATAGCCTAGGGTTAAAATCCTGGTGCCAGTTAACGTCAAAGCCTTAGTCTCTCCATGGTGAAATGAGGGATAGAAGGGACTCTGAGCTCATCTCGTTGTTCTAGAAGAGTTTAGCTCAGTGCCATGCGCATAGCCAGTGTGAAGCTCGTGAACATGCCCCACCCCTTCTGTCTATTAGGAGGCGGCTCAGGGTGTTGAGTTCGATTCTTCTCACTGCTGAGGATCACACCCATGGCTTCTACAACACATACACTACAATTTTGTTTTGAGACAGGGGCTCACCCGTAGCTCTGCCAGGTCTGCAATTCGGGCTGGTCTCAAGGTCACGGCAGTCTTCCTCCCTCAGCTTTCCAACGTTGGCGTTACAGGTGTGAACCAGCACGCTAGGGGTTTGTATTCTCTCTCTCTCTCTCTCTCTCTCTCTCTCTCTCTCTCTCTCTCTCTCTCTCTCTCTCTCTCTCTCATGTTATGTAGGCTGGCCTCTACCCAAGTGACAGGATTACAGGCATGTGCCACCATGCCTGGCTTATGTGATGTTAAGGATCCTCCCCAGGATATAACGCATCCGAGGCGAGCAGTCTACTAAGCAAGTTGCATAGCAAGCCCTTTAGTTTGTATTTGTGGTGCGTTTTACTCATACTGAACTTCAATCGTGGTCCCTATCTGGTACCTTGAAGAAGTTACCCAGCCTCTTCTTTTCCAGCACAGGGCAATTTACAGTTCCCGCCTCCTAGGGAACACAAAGCGGCGATCGGCTCGGCGCCCCTGACAACCCTACGCGCTCTGGAAGCTCATTTCTTTTCCCTCTGCTTTTCAAGTTGATGAAAATCCGGTCCCTTCCCTTTAAGCTTGTTAAGATTCTCTACTAGCTTTGTATGCTATGCAGCTGTGGGCAGGCAGGCAGGCAGGCAGCTTTGGCAGAAGGAAAGAGGAGCCTTTTTGAAAAAAAAAATAAAAGTGTTTCATAATCTGTTGGCGCACAGACCTACTGCAGCCACACCCTGTGCGTCTCAGGGTCCTGGGTGCTGTTGCAGTCAGCGTGGGCCTTTCTCTAACCTAAATAACCCCAGCAAGCAGCTGCTGTGAAGGACAGTCCTGAATGCAGGATGGATTTTTCTCTCTCTCTCTCTCTCCACTTGGGGAGGAAGCTGGCTCAGGGATTCTTAGCTGCAGAGGGAGGGGCGTTTGGGCTTGGACTGCAGTCCTGCTTGGCAGCCAGGGGTTTTCTGGTTTTCATTAAAATTCTTGGGCTGTCTTTGGAGATTGCTCCACTGGCTATGGCTGGGCTGTAGCTGCGTGTGCTGTTCTGTTAGCTCCACACCCCTCAAATACCAGTGGCCCCAGGAGGAGAGACAATCGAAGGTGGGAAACAGCCTGGCCGAGGGCTTTTGCTCAGGGTTCATTGTGGAGGACCACTAAACTGCAAAGCTTGAATCTGCCAAATTTCAGATACACACAAGAAGGCAGACATGGGGATGGGTGGCTTACAGCCAGCTCTTGAGGGCAAATGGAGGTCCTCGTTAACGGAACCAGCTTGACCTGCTCACTCTTTGAAGGTGCCAATACCTTTGTGTGCCCGGGGGAGGGGGGGGGTCTGGGCCAGGGTGGGGCCCATTCTTTGAGGGCGACAGTCTTTTTAAAATATTAGTTTCTGGTTGCTGAGGGAATCTCACTTGAGAGTAAAACCTGCACCCGAGAAGCCGGGTGACTTGAGATTCTGCAGTTAACTTGCTCTGTGACCTTGTACCAGTTACAGTCCCAGCCTGGACTTTGCAGTGTGCTTCTGAGGATTAAAAGGGACAAATTATATAAAGCTCTTGGCAGATCCTATGTTCTCAGCGAACGGTAGATGTTGTTGTAATTGGGCTAGATTTGACCTGTCACTCCCCTCCCCGAGCTGTATCCCGGTTCTGTCATCTGAGGCATTTGTTCTGCCTCCCTTTCCAGCTTTATGTCATTTACAAATCTGAGGCAAACGAATTCCCTGGGGCGAGCTGGAAGTCTTCTTATGGGGAAAATATATCAAGCCGTATTATTGGGTTTCCCAGGGAGAAGCTTAAGATGTCAGATATTTCACCGCTAGGTATCTTAGCAGAAGGAAAGATTTTTCTTTAATCGTTCTTGACGGGTAGATTGTGAGAAAGCCATCCTAGCTGATGTTGGGAATAAATATCACCCCCCATGAGATCCCCCAAAGAGCATCCCTGAGGTGCTCATCTGCCTTCACGTAAACTCCATTTCTAGCCTTTCTCATTGTAACTCTATCTGGAAGCCCCGTGTCCTAGCTGCAGTGAACCTGAAACAGCACAAACCAAGGAGTGCTTTAAGCTGTAAGATTAAAAGTCCATAATTCAGTTAATTAAATTGAAGTTGTTGATTCCCTAGAAACAGCTGTTCCTCCCAAAGACAACTCCGGTGATTCTCCTGACTTTTGTACTCACCGTTCCCTTACTTTTCTTTGTGTTTTAAACAGTCATTTTTGCATTACTTAAATCTACGCTGTTTTTTTAAAAATAATTTATTTATTTTTACTTTATGTGCATTGATATTTTGTCTGCATGTATGTCTACCTCTGGAGGTAGAGTTACAGGCAGTTATAAGCGGCCATGTAGGTGCTGGGAATTGAACCCAGATCCTATGGAAGAACAGCCAGTGCTCTTAACCACTGAGCCATCTCTCTAGCCCTGTGGTTTTGTTTTTTAAAAACAGAAGCAAGCACAAACCTAATGGATGTAAACCCTGGGTCAGTCTGGCTTTTATCTTGCCCAGGGTTATGAAGGGTTCCAAGGAGGAAGAAAGTGGGAGACACTGAGAGCCTGTGAGAGGGATATAGGGTTCTCCTCTGTTGGGGATCAGAAGGTTTTCATGTGGCTGCAGAGGGGCTGGTTCTGTTTCTTCCTAGTCTCCCTGGCCTTCCTCCAGCTCCTAGGAAGTAGGGTAAAGAGCAGAGAACAACCGGGCCAAGTTTCCCTGTGCAGTCTTTGTTAGGTTAAGAAAACTATGCAGGGGCGCCCAGGGACTGTCCTGACCTCACAGTTGACTCCTAAGCCAGTCAAGCCCTGGGGCTTAGGTTTGCTGGAAACAAGGGGAAAGATGACGGGTTGCACGACACACTAAGCAAGCAAAGACGTAAGTTCAGACTATATGACATTTTGCTGGGTGTCTTGTAGGACATTCTATGGTAGGGATTCTGTTATAGGACTTTCTATTGGCTTCTGGAACAAGTTAATGACATTATTAATAAAAAAGACAGTGATGACTTAGAATTATAGCCAGAGCTGGACCCAGTAGTTCCCATCTGTAACTCCAGGTACCTGGGAGGCTGAGGCAGAAAGGTTACTTGAACTGAGGAATGCAATGGTGAATTGAATAGTGAGACCCCATCTAAAAGAATAAATGTAACTGACGGAAGATGTGGATCTTGCTTTGGTTTGGGATAGACGATGTATTCATTTGCTGGGACTGATACACAAAATACCACAGCTTGGGGGTGGCTTTCCCCTCAGTTCTGAAAGTAGGATGACCAAGGAGAGGGCGCTCATAGGCTAACTTCCTCAGAAAACTTTCTCATTGCGCTATTCTTCTGCAAATACCCCTATTTCTATGTCCTGTACCGATACCAATCAGAGTGGGGCTATTTTAACTATTCTTTAAAATCCCTGACCCCGCTGGGTATGGTAGCACAAGCCAGGTGGTGGTGGTGCACGCCTTTAATCCCAGCACTCAGGAGGCAGAGACAGGTGGATCTCTATGAGTTTGAGGCCAGCTTGGTCTACAAAGTGAGTTCCAGAACAGCCAGGACACAGAGAAACTGTGTCTCGAAAAACAAACAAACAAAAATCCCTGACCCAATTATAGTTATATTCTGAGGGTTTAGGATTTGGTTCCTCCTTCAATATGAGTTTTGGAAGGTGGGACACAGTTCAACTCACCATATGTAAAAAGGCATTTTTATTTTAAAGATGTTGGGGGAAATTTTATCAAGGACTGTTAGGCGATGAATATGAGTTACTGATATCTTTAGGAGTGATATAGTATTTTGAGAAGAGGCGATATAAAAATGGACTTTGAGATACATAAAGATGAAGCGCTGTGCAGTGGGATTAAAGAAAGTTTGAGCAAAAATAAATGTGATACATGTAGTCAGTGTGCTGAGTTCTTGACGGTTGTTGAATCTGGATCGTGGGAATAGGAGGGACCTCCTTTTGTGTTTGAAATTTAATAGTCATACCTATAAAACAGAACCATGACACAAAAAATGTTTAGCGGTAGTGGAGTAGTTGGTCATGACCATCTTCAACATGTCTGGACCATGACTGTTTTCCTATCGGGTTGACTTCTGTGTGTGGTAGTCATACTGTGGCCCTCCCGTGCTGAAACCTGTATGTTACTTGGTGAAGGATCTCCTTGGGGCGTTTTTTAAGAAGCAAATGGAACGGGACTGTCTATAGTTCTGTGTGCTTGACCGTGCTTGTGTTCTGCTCCTAGACTGGACCTATGCTTTGCCTTGTGTGTTAGCTGCTTCTCTAGCCACTGTGGGGACAAACCCGACAAAGGTGACCTAAGGTAGAGAGGATTTGTTGTGGCTTACAATCTGAGGGTACAGTTTCTCATGAAGAGGGAAGGCACGGGGTCCCAGGAGCCCGGCCACTGTGCCCATGGTCAGACGGCAGAGGGAAACAGATACTGGTGCCCACCAGCTTTCTTTGTAGTCAGCCTGGAATCACAGCTCAGTCGATGGTGGTGCCCACATTCAGGGTGGGTCTTCCATCTTCAGTTCAACCTTTCTGGAAATACCCTTATAGACATCCCAGAGGTGTGTTTCCATGGTGATTCGAAAGCCAGCCACACTGACACTGAGGATGAACCATTACACCTAGATATTGCAGCGTGTGTTGGAAGTCATTTTTCTTTGCCTTTGAAAGGTACTGCTTCGTCTTCTTGCTGCTGTGGAGAAAGAAGCGTGAGGGTTCTGATTTCTCATTCTTTGTAGAGAGCCTGTTTGCTTTTTCCCCGGATGACAGCTGACAGAAGGAATCTTTGCTTTGTCTGACGTTTTCTGAAATTTCCTATAGTCGTCACAGCGGTTGGTGAGCTGAAACATTTCAACATGGCAATCTGAATCCTCTCGTTCTTTGCCGTTTCAGTGAATGACATTGTTATGATATTTCTTTCACTTTTCTCTTCTCTCTTTCTTGAGTTTATTTTATTCAACTGTATGCCTATTATACCAGTCTGCCAGAGTGCTCATAACTCCCCTCTTCTGTTTCCCACAGCTGTAGCTTTTGATGTTTGCTTTGTGGATTTTCTCATGTTTATTTTTTATTACTTTTATTGAGTTATGGAAAATTCTGCTACTATGTTGTTAATTTCTATGAACTCTCTTTGCCCTCAGTTTTTTTTTTCTCTTAAACTGTACTGTTTTTGTTTTAGGGATACAGGGTTTTTACACTTTTAATGTGTGTGAGTGTTTTGCCTGCATGTCTGTATGTGCGCCTGTGTGTGGCTGGTGCCCACAGAGGCCACAAGAGGGCATTAGATCCCTCAGAACTAAAGTTATGCATAATTGTGAGCCACTGTATGGGTATTGGGAACCAAACCCAGGTCCTCTGCAAGAGCAGCAAGCACTCTTAACTCCTAAGCCACCCCTCCAGCCATCTCTAAGCCATTTTATTCAATTATTTTAATAAGGACATTAGTGGTATTCTTCCTTGCTTTCCATGTAGTATCTAGCTATACATTTTTTTCAGGTTACTTTTCTCAGGTTGTCACTCTGAATGTGATTCCTTAGATGTGTTGGTCTGGATTAATAGCTGTTTTTGGTGGTAGGGTGGTGATGTGGGTCTTATCCCCCTGTAAAGATTTGTCAATTGTATTGGTTTAATAAAAGGCTGATTGGTCAGTAGCCAGACAGGAAGTATAGCCAGGGTAACCAGAACAGGAGAATTCTGGGAAGAGAAAAGGCTCAGTCTGCAGCTGTCACTCAGATGGGGAAGAAGCAAGATGAGAATGCCTTACTGATAAAAGGTAGCAAGCCATGTAGCTAACACAGACAAGAATTATGGGTTAATGTAAGATATAAGAGTTAATAAGAAGCCTGAGCTAATAGGCCAACCAGTTAGTTTATAATTAATGTAGGCCTCTGTGTGTTTCTTTGGGATTGAATGGCTGTGGGACTGGGCGGGACAGAAGCCTCTGTCAACAGGATGGGAAAGTCAGGGGGGTGGCAGGAAGCTGGTCAAGATCTTGACATTATAGTAAGTGAACAGAGTAAAGACCGTATAGAATATGATTTCATTTCTACAAGCTGTGTGGACTAGACAAACTGATGCAGACTGAAAATAGATTAGAACTGGAGAATGGGGAATGCAGAGTGGCTGCAAATGTTGATAGAGTTTCTTTGAGGGAGAGGAAAGTGTCCTAAAATTGACTGTAATATACTTTTAAAATGTTGAATTGTATGCTTTGGAGGATCAATTGTGTGGTACATGAATTCTATTTCAATAAAGCTATTTAAAAATGTGGCCAGGGAAGTCTTAACATTGGTACAAATTACTAGCTCAGGGTCTAGCTGTAGAGAGATTGCTGTGGGTTCTGTGTGAGGACCCACTGATGTCAGTGTCTTCAGGATTTCCGTGGCTGCTGCCACTCTCTTTGCAGAGTGAGATTCTACCTGGCAGTGTAGTGCACAAGAGGAGGAGTAGGAGAGCCTATACCTTGCATCTTCAGCAGCCACAGTGTTGTGTTTCCTACTCTGCCTCTCTGGGTACTTCCAGGCTGAGACATGGCTGCCTTCCCACTGAGGGAAATCCTGATGAATAACAGAGAGGTAGCACCGTGTTCTCTTTGCTCAGACGCTCCCAGCATCAGTTATGGGCATTTTTGTTGCCTCTCTAGCCTTGACTCCTCTTCCCCAGAGTCACTTGGAGCAAATGCTAGACCTTTGTAGAGATGCTACCGAGTGACTAGGACTCCAGAGTTTGGTCAGTGAGGAGGAAGCTGGAGATGCAAGGCCTTGAGCAGCAGTCCCTTGTGTCCTTCCTTGGCATCCTATCCACTGTCTAGGAGGAGAAGGGTCTGTGTCCTGTCCTTCCAGAGGATTCTGGCGTTAAAACAGCTGAGCTTTGATTTTCCATGCAGATGTCCCGGGATTCAAATGTCTCCACTCAGCGCTCTTTGTTCATCTCCTCCCAGTCTTCCCGGCTTTGACCCTGTTCTCTTCTGTCCTCTGGGTCTGTGTGTGCAAGGTTTGTTAGTGGAGGGGAGAAAGAGAATTCTTTCCTGAGTTTTTATACAGTTTTGGGAATATTTAAAGTTAGATGCAGTTCTGTTACATTTTCTTTTCAATCTTGCCTCAACGTAGACTATTTGACTCTCCAACCCTATTTATATCTGTCTGCGTTAACTGGTTTGATATAAGGCAAATCTACAACCCTCATTCTTACATGAGATCAGACTAAAAAATGCTTAGTTAGTGTCCTACAAATGTGTTAAGCTGTGTGCTTGCGACTATGGACAGCCTAATACAACACATAGAGTATGATCCGTCTTCCTGAACTTTTTATAGGAGAAACTGGCATTTACCAAGTCGTTGGGGCCAAGAGAGTTAATGTTTATGGAGCACTTGCTATGCACCAGGTACCATGGTGGGTGTTTTACCAGCATCCCATTCAACTTTCACAGCAGGCCTTGAGATAGGTAACTATTTCCACCTTCTAGATGGAGGAGCCAAGCCTTGGAGAGTGACTGGCTCAGGACTCTTCAGCTACTAAGAGGGACAGAGCTGCAATTCCAACCCAACTCCGTCTGAATCAACTACCAGGCCCCCACTCCTGTTAACAGTGGCCAGTAAGTGTCTTAGATTTCCTAAAACACTCTTCTGCCCACTTTGATGCTTGAATCAGAGAACAGTTTTAAGATTTGATATGATCAGGCAGAGGCAGGCGGATCTCTGGGAGTTCGAGGCGAGCCTGGTCTACAAGAGCTAGTTCCAGTACAGGCACCAAAGCTACAGAGAAACCCTGTCTCAAAAAAAAAAAAAAAAAAAAAAAAAAAGATTTGATATGATCAAGAGCTAAAGATGTGTGGTTCATATAACCTGGTCTCATGAAACTTCAGAGAAGGAGAGACCAGGAGGACTCTGTAGGGGATGACTCTTCATTCCTGAAATCAGGAATAGACTGGAACAGGCAATGGTAAGCTATGGAATGATGCAACTAGGCAGAGTGGCATTGTGCAGCCATGGGACAAGCTGGTCAGGTCTGAAAAGCCACTTCATAGGACATGTGGCCACTTGCAACCTAAGAAAACTAGCAAAGACCAATTCCCAGCTGTTGCGTGCTTTCATTTCCATCCTAGTCTTCTGGAAGGTACACTGGCCTTCAAAAGTCTTTCTGATGCTTCCTTAAGCACTGGAGAGTTAATTTCTTGGCTTTCCTGGTAACCTTGAAACGTAAGTTTTCTGTGTTTCCATTGTCTTAACAACCGTACTCTGAACATAAAAAGGCAACAACCACTGAGGGTCCCACAGTTAGTGGAGCCACTGACATATTATATTGCAAACATCAGTGACATTTGGAAGCAAATTCAGTCTGTAATGAAGAACAGAGCTTGCTTGCTGGGATGCAAGAAGGGAACGGATGCTTTCATTGGCCTGCTCAGCTTTGCTGAAGATTCTTTAGCTTTGTTGTGGTTCTCTACAGAGCCTGGGCTAGGCATCTTTCCAGAGAACCAACCCGCTGTGTGTAGTGGAGATGATGGTGAGGGTGTGGCCTCAAGAAGATGCCGTGGGGGGTTAGAACGAACCTGGCTCCTCTGTAGACCGGTTTAGTTTCGTTTATTTTTAACCTTGAGGGACATTGCTGACTTTTAAGTTTTACTGTAAGGGCCTTTGCAATTTAGCGCTATGTCATGTCCTTCCTTTCCACTCATTAAATCTACTCTGATGCAGAGAATTCTCAGTACTAAGTAACCACGCTCTTGTGTTTCTCAGCCAAGAATAAGTCAACTCCTGGGAGTTCCTAAGAACTTTTCCACTTTTCTGATTCTAATTCTCTCTCTCTCTCTCTCTCTCTCTCTCTCTCTCTCTCTCTCTCTCTCTCTCTCTCTCTTTCGCAACAGGGTTTTTCTGTGTACCCCTAGCTATCCTGGAACTTGATTATCTCCCTGTTTCTGCCTCCTGAGTTCTAGGATTAAAGGCGTGCACCATCACCACTGGGCCTAATTTTATCTCTTAAACTCTTCCAAAGTAAATTCCTTTCTTAATTAAAAGGATGTTGATATGCTAGCCCTATCACAGCTCTAACGTTCTACATCTCATTTCTAATATCAACTTCTAAATTGCCGTAGGTTTGGCTTCACTCTTTGTCCTCATCCTAATCGCCTCCCACTCTTCCTCCAGAACCGTCCTTGTCTCTGTTACCCAGTAGCGTTCGTGTCTTATCTCAGGCTACTTCTTTTAGTTATGTGTGCATGTTTGAATGCAAGAACATATTGAGTGATTGATTGATTTTTGTGCCCCTTTTGTGGATGGGTGCACATGTGTTTGTGTCGATATGAATGCATGTCTGTAAAGGTTTGAGGTCAACATCTGTGTCCTCCTCAGTCACATCTTATTTTTATCTTCTTATTTGTATGTGTGTTTGCCTACATGACTTCATGTGCATAACACGTGGGTGCTGGGAATCGAAGCTGGGCCTCTCCGCAAGGACAGCAAGTACCCTTAACTGCTGAGCCATCTCTCCAGCCCCTTCTCCTTAGTTTGTGAGAGAGTCTCTTATGGGAGCCCACCAAGTCGATGGTCTGGTCACCAGCCTCTGAGAATCTGCTTCTCCAGTGCTGGGATTGAAAGCACGGGTAGTCGCCATGTCTGGCTTCTTGAGACTCAGACCCAGGCCCTGCTGTTCCACGGCAAGCGTTTCACTGACTAAGCTCTCCCCAGCTTCTGAAAAGAATCACCGTGGCTTTTGCCACTCTGCTTTTCTGAGCGTCATTCCGCCTCTCTGAGGATCTGTCAGAGTGCATCCTGAGCCTGCCCCACCCCCTTCTGTTCCAAAATAACCCCGTCTTCTCTACTTCCTTACTTCACAGTTATCCCCTCCTAATCCAGTAACCCTAAATAACAAACAACGACCCTTTGCTAATGACCTTCTGCTTCACAGTCTAGTTGGAACTTGAGA
Source organism: Alexandromys fortis (assembly GCF_014885135.2). Classification (NCBI taxonomy): domain Eukaryota; kingdom Metazoa; phylum Chordata; class Mammalia; order Rodentia; family Cricetidae; genus Alexandromys; species Alexandromys fortis. The sequence goes on along the minus strand of NW_026067967.1, from coordinate 425,939 downwards.
CTTGCCTCCCCATCAGTCAGACTTGTGTTCTCCAGTCTTCTGGCTTCAATAAGTGGCCGCACTTAACTCCTTCCACACACACACTCAAACCAAAATATCTAGCCTTACTTTTCAAGGTTCTTCTTTCTTTTCCATCCTCACCCAATCTTCCAGCAAATTCTATCTTGTCTTCAAAACCCTCGGCTTAGCCCCTCTACTCCTCCAGACCACATTATCTTTCTGTTGGGCTGTATGAGTAGCCTCCTTAATTTTTTTCTTATTGTTTGTACTTGTACATATTATCACAATGCCCTCTCTTCTAGGGACCCAGGAAATCTTTTTCAAGTGTTAATCGGGGTTTTGGAGTGATGGCTCAGCATCTCTCTGAGCAAGAGATGGCTGCTCTTTCAGAGGACTGGAATTCTGTTCCTAGCACCCACATTGAGTGGTTCACAGCCACCAGTAACTTCAGTTACTGGGAGTTGAATGCTGTCTACTGTGTTCTGCAGGGACCTGCACCCATTTGCAGAAACATAACATATTGGTACATAATCATGTCCACATAACACATATAAGTAAATAATTTTTTTGATGTTGATCAGTTTATGTCCTTGTCTCAAAAAATAAGGTGGAAAATGACAGAGGAAGACATCTGAACTCAACATCTGACCTCCATATATGCATGCATAGGTGAGTGTACCCACCCACACATGCATGCACACATGTATACACACACACACACACACACACACACACACACACACACACACACACGGAAGTGGGGGAATAATAAAAGAATAGCCACCAAGAGGTTAGGAAATTTGCCCAAGGCCACCTAACTCATGACAGAGATGGGCTCGTGACTTAAGCAGTTTGAATTCTCTCTCAATCAGAGCTCTGCATCTCCCCGTCCAGATGACTTGGTGAAGGCAGCGGGGAGCCCTAAGGAAGATTTGCAGGTTGCAATGACGGATTGGCTTGGTTCATTAGCAGGTTGTGCTGGAGTCACATTGCATCTCGTACAGGGCTGGTTTCTAAAGGCAAATGCCAAGTTCCGTGCCTCCTTGACCACAAGGGACGCTGCTCTGTTGGTGACATACTACATCTCAACCAGTCCAGAGAAACAGCTTTCTTCCATAAAAGCAGAGGGCAGTGTCAGAGGCAGACAGGCAATACCGTTGATGAATGGAAGGTTTCTGTTGTGGGCACCCATTGTTCGGAAGCACAAAAGGTTCACACTTCTGCAGAAATAGATCCGCTCTGTGGCATCTGCACCCAGCGCCCTCTCACTAGGACCCAGAGCAGAGCATGGACTGTATGCAGAGGAAAGGTGGGGGAGGCGGGGGAGGAGAAGCCTCTGCAGCTGCTGTCTGCAGAGGAGTTTGGCCCCAGTGAAGGTCGGAGCAGGGGAAGAACAGAAGAAGGATGTGAGCCATGTACAGGAGGTTCAATGTTCTGGACAAACGACAGATTGGATCTGTTCCCTTCAAGCCCTTTCTGATCTGAACATAGAATGCCACTCTTTCTGCTTGCAGAGTCTTGTAAATGCCTTCTGCTCTCCAGATACCCCACACTTAGTACCGGTGCGTCTTCACTCTGACTTTACCAGTATCGACGAGAGGCCATCTTCGGTGCTAGACACATTGAGCAGCCATCTCTCTGTTCTGTCACAGTGGCATACTTATTGTTCTTTGCTTAAAAACGGACATTATCTGATGTCTCTTTATAGACCTTGAAACAAATCACCGAAATGTTTTCATTTAGGATATGTGTTATGTTCCCTGTTTTTTTAACAATTGAAATAATTTTGCGTAATATCTTTTAAAAATTGACATTATTTTGGATTATTTATATATGTGTATTTTGAGAGATTTAGTTTATTTTTATCTATATGTATGGATGTGTACACTATATGTGTGCCTTTGGAGGCCAGAAGAGGGTGTCGTATCTCCAGGAGCTGGAGTTACAGGCAGTTGTCAGCCACTTGATGTGGGTAATGGGAGCCAAGTCAAGTTCCAGTCAGGCCCTCTGCAAGAGCAGTGTGTGCTTTTCACTGCTGAGCTCTCTCCAGCTCCCTGCTGTGATTTATTTATTCATTCTCCCAGACAGTCTCACTATGTAACCCTGGCTGGATGGAACTCTTTGTGTAAAGTAGGCTGGCCCCGAACTCACAGAGCAAGCACTTCATCAGCCTTTGCCTCCCAAGTGATGGTACCGAAGGTGAGTGCCACCAGAGAGGAAAAAGAGATGGAGGGACGTGCTGTATGCCGGCAGTGATGGTACGCCTGTGGTCAATTTATTTTCCTGTTTCTTAACATTAGAAACGCGTGCCTTGGTGTTTATAAGAAGATGAAATTTAAACCACAACATGCCGGGAATCCCCTAATTCTAGTACAGAGCCCGTTTATTTCAGAATGCTCTCACTCACATGCATAACTGCGGCCCTGACAATGCAGCTCTGTGCGTTTGTTTCCTCGTGCTCACATTGTTTCATGTTTCGGCATAGTTTTCATAACTGGCATTGCTGACGGCTCCGTGCGTAGTATGGCGTGTGTTCTGCATGGAGTCCCCCTCTGTGGACATGTGTGTTGCTTGCCAGTTCTTTACTCGAATGAGCGTTGTTTTGTTCGGTTAACATTTTCCATTTGTTCAGTTCTTCCCTTAAAGTGAACTCCCGGCACGGAACCCCCTGCCTTCTGTGGCTTTGGTTAGCCAGTGTCCTAGAGAGCCGTCTGGATGTGAATGAATGGTCGCGAGCTTTGTCCTTGTGAACCCACCTGCGGCTCTTTTACCACCGTTGAGTCCCATGATACTTTGATAACTGCCCACCCTTTCTAAACAAGTCCTGCTTATTAGAGTCGTCTATTGAAGAAAACAGGGGGAATATGTAAATGCGTAAACAAAAGAGTAAGTTATTCCTAATCTTACTGTTACCAGGGAAACCAGGGTTCCCTTCTGGGTTCCTAATGTTTATTGGTAATGAATTAGTTTAGAAATAGACTCAGTGTGGGCAGTGGTGGCGCACGCCTTTAATCTCAGCATTCATTCAGGAGGCTGAGGCAGGGGGATCTCTGTGAGCTCGAGGCCAGCCTTGTTTACATAGAAAAACCTTGTCTTGGAAAAAAATGGACTAAGAAAGGATAAAGGACAATTTTATTACAGTTTGAAAGGAGGAAAAAAAAAAAAACAGGGTAGGCAAGCTGTAAATCTTGGCAGCTGCCGGGAGGAGGGAGATGGAGAAGAAGATGAGAGAAATTTGAGTCTGGGTTTGAGAATGGCATTTGTTCAGCTGTGGAGGTCGTGGTAAGCAGCTACATGACAGAACTGGGGAGGGAACTTCAGAAAAAGTGGGGAAAGCCCAGAGTGTCGGGGAAACCACAAAAGGCTCTGGCCAGTATCCAGAAGAAAAAGAAGTCAGAACTCAGAAGGCAGACAGGCTCACACGGAGCTGCTAGGGAGAGACTGGAGTGGCTGCTCAGAGGGCGGGTGCTGTGGGCAGGAGAAGTGCATGACCTCACTAGGAGGATAATTATTCCTCCCCTCTCCTGAGCTCGTCCTCAGATGAATCCGCTTTCCAAGGGAGTCCTTTCCTGAGCAGGTGATTGACAAGCCTGACTAGGTTAACTCTTAAGGGAGGAGAAGATAGTATGTAATGTTTTCATCTCTAGAGCGGATCAGGATCCCATTTTTCCATCAAAGGCCAGAGGCAGAACTTAATGTTCTGTTCTTTTGACTGGGACTTTCCTTTAGTGGACTTTAGCAAAGCCCTGAAACCTTTACCTGTTCGTATCATAATTTAAATCTTAAACAGGGAAAGATGTGGTAGTTCCTTTTTTAGAGTTCCCCGGGAAGGTGGGAGATGGGGTCCAAAGCCCACAGTGAAGGGGAAGTCTCTCTTCAATGGCCTCCAAGCCTGATAATGCCTGCTTAACTCCCTATTACCACCACTCTGAGGTAAACATTTTAAAAATTTGGTTTTTCCCAAGCATGCATTTCCTTCACCTATTGCTACTTGTCTTGTTGTTCTGATGTAACACTTGACAGAAGTGACATAAAGCTCATGGAGGATCTATTTTGGCTCACAGTTTGAGGGTACAGTCCATCACAGTGGGGGAGTCTCAGCGACAGGCACTGGAGACCACAGTCACGTAGCCTCTGCAGCGGAAGCTAGTACTCTGCTTTCCTTTTGATTCGGTCAAGTCGTTGAGGTGGGTCTTCCCACCTCAGTCAAGGACTCTAGATGCTCCCAGTCCTGGCCAGAGGCTTGGCTTCTAGGCCCTGTCAATATTAAGCATCACACATCCTGTCATGGGCTCCCTGAAAGTGTACCTGCTTGTGTAACGTAGGAGATAAGTTTATTCGCCCCTCCTTCATAAGGACCTAGGCCCACAGATCCTGGAATGAACTTTCTTATCAATGTTTCCTTGTGCATATCTTGGAATCATTTCTTGGCAACATTCCTAGAAGCAGAATTGCAGGGTCAGAGGAGGGGGAACCTTGCAGAGGCCTTTGATGAATATCGACAGTGTGGTATGGGGAACTGTGTTCCTTGTTCCTCATTTGTTGATGCTTGGGTATCAGCCTTGTCATCTCTAGGTTAAATGCCAGTGGTCAATTATTTAGCTATTTATCTTAAACGAGGTTTGGACTTTTGCCTTTGGTTCCTAGACATCTTGTTCCTGGGGTAAAATTCCCAGAATTTGTTTATTTGTTTTACTCGGGATTTTCCTCAGATTTCATCTCTTGGTGACCTTTATCCCTCACTGTCTTTCACACAGACCTGTGACTGTGTCCTGCAGCTCTATGCTGGGCTTCTTGATTAACTTAATGTCTTGAAGTCTAGAATTCCTGGAAAGGCACTTCCGAGTTGAGCTTATTTCCTGAACTGAATTCTAGTTTGAGAAATTCGGAGTCTAAGGACAATGGATGCTATTTACAGTGTGCTGGATGACAGGGCTCTGTCTTACAATGGCTAGGGGAGGGAGAAAGAGACCACATCCACAGGTCTTGGGAGCTTCATCTGGGAAGATGAAGGAGCCCTTCAGCAAGAGGAAGGCTGGGCTAAGCTTGGAAGGATGAATGGGCAAAGCGCAGCAGGTATTCAAGGCAAACCTGTGTGGTGGTGGCTTGAGTTCTGTGGGGGTTGGAGAGATGGACGTGTGGGTGAGTCTTTAAGAGTCTTCTTGTATTCACCTAAGGAATTTAAACTCAACCTGTCTGTAAGGCTGAGAATTCGTAGGTCCTTGGAGCAAAAATACTTGGTAGACAGGCAGTAGGGAGCCGGGCTAGAAGTCTATTGTAGACTGCTGCAGGCGAGCTATTGAAGGCCTGAGCCACAATGGTGTAGGAGGGACAAGGGTGGAGCAGAGGGGGTGTTCAAGATAGATTTCTGACAGAAAATCTGCAGGTGACATATGGCTTGGGGCAAGCTCTCTCTCTCTCTCTCTCTCTCTCTCTCTCTCTCTCTCTCTCTCTCTCTCTCTCTCTCTCTCTCTGTGTGTGTGTGTGTTAGGGGAGAATTTGTACCCCACGTCTTCCATAGGAATTTGCCAGGATACACATAAATTAATGCACACAAAAAAAGCACTTAGCAATGTAGAAGTGCTCTACAGATGTAGACACTTAATTTTTTTCCCCTACAGTACCAGGGAGATGGCTTCGTGGGTGAAAGTGCTATTGTCGCAAGCCCAACGACCTGCCTCTGTTCCCTGGAACCTGCGTGAAAAGCCAGGTGTGGTTTGCATGTATGACCCCAGTACTCCTGTGGAAAGCTGGGAGGTAGAGATGGGAATGCCCTCAAGCTCTCCAGCTAGAGAGCCGGAAGTATGCAGTTCAGAATGCAGAAACAAGAGGGACGCCTGCCTCAGTGGTGGAAGGCAAGAACTGGCTCCCAGGAGCTGTCCTCTGACCCACACACGTGTTGTGGCTGACCCCCACCTGTGCATTCTGTCTCTCTCTCTCTTACACAAAATAATAGAAAAATGTATATGTTTATTGTATGAAGTGGTGGGCTTGACGATGACGTTTATTGGACCACATTCACTCCTGCTATCTTCTTCTGTCCCTCCCACTAGCCATCTTCTGCATGTCACATGCGTGTACATATGTGTACACACGTGTAATGCAGGTTCTGCACATGAGAGGAAGCATGCAGTATTGTCTGAGTCTGGCTTATTTTGCCTAACATGATCGATCACCTCCAGTTCGCTTCATTTTCCCGCAAATGTCATTACTTTTTATTCTTCTTCATGCTGGACTAAAGCTTACGCATTGTGCATGCGTTATATTTTCTTTATCCACTCCAGCTCTTAAATTTGTTGGTAGTGACGGTGTTTAATAAATCCTTCCCCAGAGGACTGTTCTACAGATGGAATGGGCCAGTGTATAAAGCATCTAGGTGCTGGGCGAATAGAGGTGCTTGGGAGACAGACTTGGAATCCCCGTGTTTGTCCTCATCCATTTGTCTCTGAGAGCATCGGAAGCACTTCTTTTTTTAATGCTGCTCCTGCATCCAGTAGAAAGGGGATCTAAACAGCTGAGAACAGGGGTCAGCCTGACGTACAGTCTTCCAGCAGGGAAGAGACGCATCTGTCTTTGGTGGGTCTCTGGCCTCTGGGATGTAGGAACACCAAGGGAAGTGCTTGAACCCATTCTGGAGACCAGCTCTGACCTAAGGCTGTACGATTAGCTGTGCAGAGGTGGGGGTGGATGTGGGTGGGAGAGAGGGTGTGGCAGCGGGAGATGGGGGTTGAGGTAGGAGACTGAAGAGGTAGATAAGGATGCCCTTCCTGTCCAGCCGGGCCCAGGGAGGCTTCTGCAGCGAAAAGATTAGAGGCAGGCCTCACTTTAGAGAGCCCAAAGCCGAGAACTGCCGGGCCAACCCCAGACTGACAATAGTGTTGTGCTTGAAAATGGAGGACAGGAGGGCGCCTGCCTGTACAGACGCCGGAAGCAGCAAGTTGGGGCTGGAAGGACCTTTTTTAGAGCTGTTCAGCAAACATGTTTTGCAGACAGAAGCTCCCACCTCAGCGAAGATTAACGAGCAGGAGGGCTGTTTCTCTCTCTTCCCCAGGAAGCAAAATGCTAGGATTTGCAGGTGTATGAAAAATCTCCTCAAACACCTGCCCCCAGATGGCACGAAACGAGTTCTGCCTGAGTTAGCCACTCGGGGGCTCAAGGACTCTGGCTCTGCCCAGCGCTCCCTCTCTTGGTGGAAATGGAGTCCCAGTGTGGTGCCCCTTCAGTCTGTCACTGTGCAGGGGAAGGCGCACTGAGAAGCAGTCAGAGGTTTGCTGGCTTTAATGCCGATCAAATGCAATTTTGTGGAGTAATTTGAGTAATTTTTTACCTTTCTTACCTGCTTGACTTCAAATTTATTTCCTGTTTCTAAGAAATAAGAGTATAAAATACAGCATGTGAAGAAGATATTTTGTCTGGAATTTTGAAAATTTGTTGTGGAGACCTTAGGCCTGCTTTATTTTCATTTTTTATTAGGCTTTAATTTTTTTCTTTTTTTTTAAAGGCAGGATCTCCATATAAGCTATGCTGGCTTCAAACTTGCTATATATAAGAGATTGCTTTTGAACTTCTGATTCTTCTGTCTTCATCCCTTAAGTCCTGGGTTTACAGATGTGATTGCCACCATGCCTGGGTATCGAACCCAGGTTTTCTTTAGTGTGTGTTAGGTAAGCACTCTGTCTTCTAAGCTACATCCCCAGCCCTGTGTTCTGAGGTCTACATTAGAACTCATTCCACTTCAGATCCAAAGCACGGATCCACAGCAGCCAGCTGCCCTGGCCTTGCCTGGTAGGGACTTTTATTTGGAGATCTTATTGGTAGGGCAGCAGCTCTGGTTTAGAGTCAGGGGACCATTGTAACATCCCTTAGGTGTAGCCTCGCCCGAGGAGAGTCATTACTTGCTGCCCAGTGCTGTTCCTCCTGCTTCTTGGTGAAGATGCCTTGGCAGAGTGCGGCCAGATTAATTCCTAAACTATACAAACATGTGAGAGCTTTGCTTTTTTTTTTTTTTTTTTTTTTTTTTGTTTTTTTNTTTTTTTGGTTTTTCGAGACAGGGTTTCTCTGTGGTTTTGGAACCTGTCCTGGAACTAGCTCTTGTAGACCAGGCTGGTCTCGAACTCACAGAGATCCGCCTGCCTCTGCCTCCCGAGTGCTGGGATTAAAGGCGTGCGCCACCACTGCCCGGCTGAGCTTTGCTTTTGTTAGTGTCAAAAATCGTGTTTGTTCTTGGCTTTGGCTTTCAGAGAGTAGAGGCTTGCTTTCGAGAGATATTAGTCTAAAAAAAAAGAAAAACAAAACCAAAAAAAAAAAAACCCAAATCCTTCTTTTAGAGGCTGCTGTCCTTTAGCAAGGTTTAACAGAGACAGCTGTGATGTGCCCCACGTGCTGGAAAGGGCAGCTCCAGAGGTGAGGTGGACACCATTTCCTCCTTACAGCCTGGTCCCAGGAAGGGAGAGGGCAGGGCAGACAAAGAAAGGAGTTGGGTGTTTGTGGTGTGCCTGTCCGTGTTTGCCTGTGTGGATGTTAGAGAGAGACATGGGGCCACCAGCCCTTTCCTCTGAGACAGTCTCTCATTGTACTGGTGGCTAGTCTGGTGGCCAGTAAGCCTCCTGTCTCTCCCGCCACAATGCCGTGGTTTCAGGCACGTGTGGCAGATCTGTCTTTTTACACGTGTTGGTGTATGAACTCGGGTCCTCATGTTTGTACGAGAAGTATTCTTAGCGAACTGTTTCTCAGGTTGTTTTTCAGATTGTTGTCATGCGTTTGTATGTGTGTGCGTGCTGTGGCATGCATGTGTATGTGTGTGCACGCCGTGGCATGCATGTGTATGTGTGTGCATGCCGTGGCATGCATGTGTATGTGTGTGCACGCCGTAGCATGCATGTGGATACCAGAGGACAGCTTGTAGGTTTGTTTTCTCCTTTTACCCCGTGGGGCAAACTCTAGTCATCCGACGTGGTGACAAGCTGTGTTGCCTTGATACTCCTGCCCCACTTTTGGTGAAAGTTAATCATGTGTCCTCAGCTGACTCTTATCCTAGCTGAGGATGATCTTGAACTTCTGATACTCCTGCTTTCACCTCTTAAGTGTTGTGATTAAAAGTTTTATGCAAAAAAAAAGTTTTATGCAGTTTTGGGGGACTATATTAGCCAAGGTTCTGCAAAGGAGCAGTACATACATGTGCCCAGTGCTCTTGGAAGCTAAAACAGGGTGTTGGCTCTCCTGGAGTTATGGATGGTTGTGAGACACCATGTGGATGCTGGGAATTGAACTAGGGTCCTCTGGAAGAGCATCCGGTGCTTTTAACCACTGAGACACCTCTCTAGCCTTATCAGTATCAAAAGGGGACTTATTAGATTGGCTGACAGGATGTGATCCAGGTAGTCCAACAGTGGCTGAACTGGTAGACTCCCGAGGGTCTGGTAGTGGCTTAGTCCATTAGCTGGATGTATCAGCAGTACCAGTCTGGCACTGAGGGCCTGGAAGATTCCTGGAGAGCTCTTGATTTTCAGTGATGTCGGAGTCCGATGAAGTAGGTTCTGATAACAGCGAAGTGTCCTGCCAGCAGGATAGGCGGACTTGCCAGTGAGAGCCAAGGTAAGCAGACACAAAGCAAGACTCTTTCATATCCTCTTAACTCAGCTGCCACCAGAAGGGGCTGTCGACATTAGGGTGAGTCTTCCTGTTTCCAATAACTGAGCAAGGAGTGCCCAGCACCTTGTATTCTAGTTGATTCCATGCAGTCAGGCTGACAACCAAGATTAGCCACGACAGGGATTGAACCCAGGACTTCCTGAATGTAGGCAAGCACTCCACCAACTGGGCTAAAGCCCCAGCCTCCAAGCAGTTACTTTAAAGGATCATCTCTCAATGTATGAGAAAAGCTATCTCGCTCTCCTTGTGTCTCTGGAGCCTTCATGGAAGAGAAGAGGATCTAATTTGAGAGTTGGCGATTATGTTCTTGTCTAGAGAAAGCTAACTCTAACAGCCTCTCCGGGGCCAAATGCTGTTGCCAGTTTGTTTCATAGCATTCCAGAAATGTTTTATGGCATTTACAGATGTAGAACTCTATCCCCTACCCCCTTTTCATATACTGCTTCCTCTTCTTTCCCTTGCTTTATTTAATAAAATTTGCAGAAAGATGTCTGAAGTTGTGTGGTTCACTAATGTCTGATTGCTGTGCACTATATAACCATTTCTGTGCAAATGGACTTTTTGTTTGTTCATATAACCACCGTCACAAATATAATATGTAACCAATCTGGCCCTGGACTTGTAACTCTCTGTCTATCTAGCCCCTAGAGTGCTGGAACCAGAATGCACCAGCACGCACAGCTAAGACCTGGATTGAATGAATGTAGGTGCCCTTTTACGCATTAACTATATGATTTTAAGATGTTAAAAATGTGTGTGTGTGTGTGTGTGTGTGTGTGTGTGTGTGTGTGAAGGTATGCCAAGTATGTGCAGGTGCCTGCAGAGACCGGAAGTGGGCATTGGATCCCTGGAGCTGGAATTATAGGTATGTGTTCTGTGTCTTTGTGTCCAGGCTCCCCCTGACCTGCCACCCCAGCAGGTAGATTCTGAGAACCTATCTTTGTTCTCTTGAAGAGCAGAAAGTAATCTTAACCACTGGGCCATCTCCCAGCTCTTTGATTTTTAACAGATTAACCTCGAGAAGCTTCAGTTTCCTATCTTCATTTTGGGAATAGCAATACCTATCTAATGGGCTGCAGAAAAGATGAAATAAAATTCTGCATGGAAAAATTTAGCCCCGCTCCTGATACAGTGCGTGAAGATCATGATCTAAATTCCCAGAAACCCGAGAAAACATATTGTATTTGGCAAAACAAAGTCTCCAGGGCTGAAGTTACCTTGTGACTCACTGGTGTGACTCACTTTGAGTCACACCATTATCTAACCTCTGGTTTCCTAACCTGATGAGCGATGCAGTCTAGATCATGAAGTTGTCAGAGGGCTCCATTAGATCACATGTTGAGATATTTATAGCCTGTAAAGGGCTATGTAACAAAATGTTGGGCTTTATATCCTGATGCAAGAGGAGTAACCCAGCCCAGGTGGGCGTGTGACATGGATGGCCAAGGAGAATCATTAACTTGCAATAACACGAAATTAGCATCTGATGTAAAGCAGGCGAGATTGCAGCACTGATGATAGTAATGGTTAGTAATTGCATCCTTGTAATTAGCAATAATGAGCTCCCTGGGACAGCCCCTTGTTGGAGGGAAAGATGGATCAAAAGCTTTCAGTTTAATATACACTCATTGGGCATAGTAGCAGGTTGAGCAAAGAAGAGGGAGTTGTTGAAGCACTGTCCGTCCTTGTCCCTAAGGGCAGCAGAGTGATGAACCTGCACAGCCTTCACCCGACCGACACCAGAGGGCTGGGGTTGGAGGAACATCCTCACTGCTCAGGGGCTGTTGAGGGGAGATGACCTTACCTGCAGAGCTGGGTAACCAGTTTGATCTCTGCTAGACTCTCATCCTGATTCTGAAGAACTCCAACCTAGTAATACTAGTTTGAAATTCTATTGGTTGCCGTCACTATTCAGTATTTGGTTCTTGTGGATCTGCCAGAGATTTCTTGTCTGTCACGCCCTGTTCATCTCTTCCACAGCTTCTGGGTGGGAGAAACAGGCTTGTTTCTAGCATGACCTGACCATTCACACTTTCCTGGGTAGTAAAATTAAAGGATACTCAGTCACTTTTGAGTTTCAGATAAACAACATTTTTGGTGTAACTATGTCCCATATAACATCCAGGCCACACTTATATTCAAAACATTGTTCCTATGCATAAGTAGCTCTGCTTGGTATGTGCAGGGCCCATTCCTGTCACCACACACACAAGGAAGTTTTTCTATGTGTCTCACAGTATTTGTTGGGAGGCATACATTCGATTATATGTGTGAAAATAATAAAACATACTTATTAATATCTGAAATTGAAATTTAAGTTCTGTCCTGGCTCTCTGCTGCATTCTCTTTTCTTCTATGTGGCAACCCTACCTGAAAGTCCTGATTTCAAATTCTATAGAACAGCACTGACCATCCTAATGTTTCGTGGTACCCCAGTGGCAGGGGATGTTTATAGGTTTATATGAGGATGACATATATGAGGATGTCATGTTTAGTAAATCTAAGGTTAAACAATGTTGGTTGTTTATTGTCTTTTTTTCTTGCTTATGTCAGGATATCTAAAGCTCCTGGGTTGGGTGACACCACTGAATATTTCTTGATGGCGTCACTGAGGCCACCTCAGCACACACTGTCTCTTGTCTTGAGTAGCCGGGACACTGAGCCGGTGTGGAAGGTGTCTGGTGGCCATTTCCATGTAGACCATGAGTTCAGATAGAAAATACCAGCAGCCCCAGAGCCCGTTAGTAATGCTGTGCTACACTTGCTTTTTAAATCCACAATTTGACAATGAAACAAACACATAAGGCTATGCAAATTGAAAGATTCAAAAAGTGCGTATAAAAATGTGAATGAGTTGTGCCCAGAAGAAAGAGATTATAGCTAAGTTCCTTTCCCTTTTTTGTCTGTAGTGTCTGCACTTGTCAGGAGAATTGACACAAACACATTTGATTATTATATATTCAGAGGGGCACATGGCCATATTTTATTTACTGCTCTGCAACTCGACGATAGGGAATTTAGTATCATCTCAATTTTCTGGGTTAGGAAACTTTATACGGCTCTCAACTTCATTACCTGGATGAGACGTGCTTTTTGGAAATGGATTTGGTGCGTATTCACCAGCCTCCTGGTTTACAGACTAAGGGGAGGCCCTGGGAAGAGAAGATGGCCTGAGACAGTTTTCTTTTTTTTTTCCCCTCCCTCCCTCCCTCCCTCCCTCCCTCCCTCCCTCTCTCCCTCCCTTCCTCTCTTCTTTCCTCTTCCTCTTTCCCCTTCCTCCTCCTCTTCTTTGCGACACTGTAGCTCAGGGTAGCCCTAAGCTATGGAGCCCAGGATGGCTCTTGACACCCGCCCCCCAGTGCTAGGTTCTAGTAGGTGTGACCCACATTCTCGCCTTCTTCCCTTCCTCTCCTTCTCTCTTTTTTCTAACCTCTCTCCCTCCATTCCTTCCTCCCCCTCTTCCATTTGTTTGGAGACAGAGTCTCACTGTGTAGCCTGTGTTGGCCTGGAACTCTTGGTGTACCTCCTGCCTCAGCACCTCAAGTGCTGGGTCACGTGGATCTACCATGGTGGTCTGAAGAACACAGTTTTTGAGCAAAGACAAGTCCTCTCAATAGTTCTGGGGACAGCTGGGGTTCGGAACAGAGAGGAGGGGACATGGCTTCTGAGCCTATCTGTTGTACTGAGCCCCAAAGGGCCCGGGGAAACTATGGATATAATGGTGAACATAGGGTTCTAAAGGATGCTTTAAAAAGGCACGTGTTGCCAAGTCTGTTACTCTGGATGACTTTTTTAAAGCCTTTAAGAACATACTCAATTTCATTTCCTGTATACCTTTAAACAGTTCCTTCCTCTTTTTCCTCTTCTATTTTCTTTTCCTTTTTGGTTCTCACAGGCGTACCCATTTGCTTAGAACTACTGTGCTAATCACAGCGTTTGGGACTTTACTTGTCCACCTCAGTGTTCCTGTTTATTCCCCATCATCTCCCCCCCACCCCCATGCCTGGTACTTAGCTATGTGGGTGGATGGCAAATGAGTTACGGGAGTGGTATTTGAGGGGATCTAAGTCTAGCTCCGAGAGAGAGAGAGAGAGAGAGAGAGAGAGAGAGAGAGAGAGAGTGCTGGGGGAGGGGGGCAGGGTGAAGAGCAGCGGAAGGCCTGGAGTCCATGTGCAGACCATCAGTACGGGTTTGATGCTTTAGCGGCAAGGGCTTTCTAAACCACTATGTTCAAGGGCATGGCGACCATTGACCTGAACTTCAGACAGCCACTCTGTCAATCACAAGACTGGAGGTGGCAGTATTCTGTTTTGAGTCACAACGGCTCATAGGTGATAAGCGTACCCGCATCATAGCGTTGTTGTGAAGCTCCTGTGTCAGTACATGGAGGAGAAGGCCCAGGACACAATAAGCCTCAAGTGCCAGCTATTATTATTGTTGTTAGCAGAATGGGAATTCTTATAATATGCTTGGTCAGTAGCACGTCCTGCAGCACACTTGCTCTGTAGACAAGGTACGATTGTTACCGTCACTCTGGAGTGGGGCTAATCTGTTTCTGGGGTCCCCCCTCCTGGGATATCCATCATCACAGTGACTGGCAACCCCTGGGCTGGTTACTTTATGGCCCAAACAGAAGGACTTCCCTAGAGATGTAATGTGTTCTTGGAAGTGGAGCCCTCACCTGGGCTTGTAACCTGGAGTGCACAGCCTGGCTTAACCACACACAGCCTGGCTTAATCACACACGGCCTGCCGCTGTACTGAGTGAGACCAAACTTGTTTATCCCCGAGGTTCCCTTAAGAAAACGTTCAGGGTTGGAGCGTAGCTCAGTGGAAGAACATGTAGTCCGCATGTGAGGTTCTCTGGACCCAAAGAGAGATACTCAGAAACATTCAACAAAACGTTAAAGTTAATTTCTTATAGAAAGAATATCTTTTGTTTTGTAATTTGGTCCAGGTGGTAATCCCACAAACCCAGGCTGATTGTAATTGGTCCTCTCCCTTTCCCTCGTATCAAAGGTATAATTTAGACATTGATAACCTTCCTCTGGACATTTTTCCCCCACAATTTCTTGTTTTGTTTCTTTGATATCTGTCATAAGTTAGAATAAAAGTGTGCCAGGCGTCTATGCACAGGAAAAGGATGCAGTCCCGTCCCACAATTCCAGCATCTGACTGGAAAGGGACGAGTCCTGGTCCACACAGGTTCTTGTGCTCGGAACTGAGGTTTCTTTTCACTTTTTAAGTCTGTGTCCGAGGCAGAGTTTGTCACCCTGGCTAGCTAGCCTGGGATTCCTAGTGTAGAGCAGGTTGGCCTTGCGTTTGCTGGTCTTCCTGCCTTCACCTCCCGTGGTCTGGGGTTACCGATGTGGTTCCTTCTTTTCAGTCTTCACAGCAGGTTTTGAACTGGCATACCATCTCCCCGAGTCTGCTCTAGGTAGCACGATGTGATAAGGAAAGGTTTGAATCTGAAATGAGAGAGGGGATAGAAAAGGTAAGACCCGCGTCGAAAGGGCCCACACCGCTTTGTTCAGTCCGTCACATCTTCCTGGAGCCCCTCCCGTGCACCAGCCTGGTGAAAGTCACTGTTGACAACAGAGCCGACTTGGAATTAGACTCTCAGATCCTCCAGTTATAAACTGTAGGAGCTCAGTGCTTTCTTTTTATGAGTTGGAAACCTATTTTATTAAAAAAATTTCCAAACTAAGAATACATTAAATTGCCGTACTGAGGGCCATCAAAGAAAAATGACATTCTCAAATATTTTCAGAGAAAAAATTATTCATAAAGAAATACTATATTTGTCTTAAAAAATCATCATATCAGCACAGGTGTCACCAGGAACAGTAGATGGAGATAAAAGAATATTTTTAAAATTTATTTACTTATTTTACATCTCAACCAGTTTCCCTTCCCTCCTTCCTTCCCATTCTCTACCCCAATAAAGGAATATTTTAAGGCCCTTATCAAGTTTCAGTTGAATAGAAAACTAAATCTAGGGATACGTTGTGATATTTTTCTTACTTAGCTTTTCTTGTACCTCCACACCTTTAACTGTCAAGTTAAAAATGTCAACA
Organism: Alexandromys fortis; assembly: GCF_014885135.2. NCBI lineage: Eukaryota > Metazoa > Chordata > Mammalia > Rodentia > Cricetidae > Alexandromys > Alexandromys fortis. The sequence goes on along the minus strand of NW_026067967.1, from coordinate 410,212 downwards.
GTGCCTCATAGGACTGTTGTGAGGTTCAATAATTAATATGGTGAGATGATGAAAATGATGGAGAAGATGGTGATGGTGGTGCTAACTTCAGGGTCGTGGTTTAGCCAGACACAGTATACACACGTTGTGAGTTCTTGTGTTTAAGCTGCACTGTGATGCCGAGGGATGGTGGTGGAGTGTGGACAGATACACAGAGTTAAGGAAATTATGGTGTCTAAGAGGAAGAAGGCATTGTGGGAGTGGGCCCCCTCTCGGGTCAGAGAAACGCTCTAAAGGATGTGATGCTTAGCTGAGCTCTAAAGCAGAAGCGAAAGCTAGCTCGGCCAGGGGAGGTCTCTCTGCAGAAAGGGGTGAGGCGCAAAGCAGAGCTGTGGTGTTTGGGAGCTGGGGAAAACCAGTGCACCTTGTGAGGGTTGTGAGGAGGTGGTGAGATGTGACTCGCCACAGAGACGGAAAGTAGACTGTGGGAGACTTGTGAACCATCTTAAGGAGTGGGCTTTACCAAGACCAAATACTGTCCTCAAGACTTCTGATCTTGTCAGCCATCGTAATTCGGTGATATAAGTGCTATGAGCTCCTTTTTGTTAGTGGGCAAGACAAATCATTTGCCCAAAGACACAGGCTGAGAAAATTCAACAGCCAGGATTTGAACCTTGGTCTCTTTGGTTTTTACAGTTAGAATTTCTTTGATCACTAATGCCCTTTGAGCTTGAAATCTGGCTGTTAGGAATTGGAGCTAACCTTGGTTTCTGTCAACCTCAGCTTGCTCAAGTTACATTCAGCATTAATCGACATTAGCCTCATGGACTATTGAAAATGAGGAAACAGAAAAAAAGGTTAAGTATAGTGCAAGGCATATAGGCGGTGGAGTCACTGTTCGCGGGCTCAGATTCTTGCACAGAGAAGTGGTTTTCCTCCACAGTTCCAGGGATATGAGACAGAACCCTGGGAGTCTGTCTGCCTGTTTGTTTGTCAGGCATCTTTCAAGGACTGCTGAAATCCACATACAAATCCCCCTACTTGGCAGGTTCATCACGTGGGATTCTCCACCTGCAATCCTTTGTCGCTGAGATTGAGGTCTCCTGGTATGAGTAAGCCTGATGCTTCCTCCCCTCAGCCTGCTAAGAACCCCTCTCTCTTTGACTCGCTGTCTTTCTCTTCTCCCTCCACTGGTCAGCCTTATAGACCAGGCAGTGGTAACACACCTTTAATCCCAGTAGCCACACTAGTTGACATAGAAACCGGGAGGTGCATGCCTTTAATCCCAGTGGGGCTGTTTTACTCTCTGATCCTCATGCAAGTTTTATTTATTAAAATACAAGTGAAATGCCACTACAGTTTGTCCTGTTCTGCCGGAGACACAATGATCTTCAGCAGTTAGCTAGAGTTATTCCTTAACTTTTGTTTGTTGCTTGCGACCCAGTCTCCCTACATAGCCCGGTTTGGCTTCAAATTCAAACCTCCTCTAGCCTCTGCCTCCTGAGTGTGAGATTGTTCCTCTACTTCCTAGTTGGTATTTACACATTTTCTTGTTGGCCTTGGGGCAGACGGCACGTGAGGAGCTCAGATTGATTGGCTCCATAATATCGGGCTTGGTGGGTACCAAGGTCTGTGCGAGACTTTTAGTTTTGTGTTTGGTTTTAATCTTGGTGATCCTCTAAGTTACACAATGGTAATATTCTTAGCACAATCAGAGAAGCAGATGCCCACAGCTAAGCGGTATGCCCATTAATAAGTCTTTCTGTCTACAGAGTAGACATTTACTAAGTGAGACTCTGTTCCAGGGCTAGGAAATAGAGCTGAAAGGCATTGTCCCTTTCTTCAAGCATAAGGCAGGCACTTGACGAAATGAATACGCATGGCGGGTGAAGTTCTGGCACGGAGGAATGGTAAGCAGTCCTCACTTTGTTTTCACCAGCCTCTTGAGGGAGACCAGCGAGATTCAGAGAAAACGAGAGGCTGTGCTGGTCTTTGAGGGACTCGGAGAGGATTCAGCACAGCTTGATGAGATTGGAAGACAGGCGCCGTTGGAGGTCATTTAGCACCGGTGTGGGTGGTAGGAGACAGAAATGGGAGAGCCGGGAAAGGGTTTTGGCCCCAAGATCCTAGGACTTGTGTGAGAGTGAGGGGCCTTTTATAATTTCTTCCTTTCATGTAGTCTCCTGGCAGCTGTCGTTTTCTTCATGCACAGCCTACTAGCTGTCTTCATCTCTGGACGGCTCTCCTCTCTCCCGGCTTGTCTGCCCTCCTGGCTAGCCTGGCTTTCCACACAAAAAGAAAACACACAGTTTATCGCTTGAAGACCTATAACCCGACAGCTTGGAGGGTTAAAGGTTACCAGGTGGAAGGGCGATGCGTGTCATCTGCCTCCTGCAGCTGGAGGTACCTCGGGAGAATGAAGTCCGCCTGGGACCAAACACCTATGTTCCTCTTTCGCTGGCAGCGTCACCAGAGGGGAGCTTTCAGCTGCTCTTCACATGAGTCAGAGCGCTAGGGGTTGGTGCAGCCTGAGTTCCCGGGGACGTCAGCCGGGCCCTGCTCACTGTTTCCTGTGTTTGCTTGCAGCCGTGTAAATGAGTATGGAAGATTATGATTTCCTCTTCAAGATTGTTTTAATTGGCAACGCTGGAGTGGGGAAGACGTGCCTAGTCCGACGATTCACTCAGGTAGGGGAGTCTGGAATCCGGGGTTGGGTTTGTTGGTCTCACCTGTCTCCCAGTGAGCATCTCTGGATGGGTGACTGGGCCCAGTGCTGACCTCTGGGCAGCAGGCTCTCACGGCACCCTTCGAAAGCGCCATCAAGTTTGTAGCCAAAGGTTTTCTAAATCGGCCGAGGGAGCATGGTGCCCAGGGCTTCTCCCTCACCTCATCTTGCTTCCTCATACGAAAGGGACAGGTGGTTTTGTTTTCAGTGTGCAGTATCAAAAATAGACTGGGTTTGAAAAAGTAGATCTGTAGTTGATAATCACCTAAAGGTGGAAACGAATGAATCTGGGCATTAAACTGAGTCCAATACCGATTAAACCTCAACTTTCCTGCTTGTGCCCATTCTCATCCAGACAACACAGTGAAGCCTTTGGGTTTATAACCAAACGACCTGCTTGTCTAAGTCTCTTAAGTAGGGATGAGCTGAGGGCAGAGACGAACCTGAACGTAACTGAATATGCTTTCTGATTTGATTCTCTCTCGTAGAATCCAAGTGCAAGTCCCCCCAGGGTTGGCCTCTTGAGAATCACTGGTCAAGGTTTACAAGTTTGTTTTTATATAGAAATTAGTAAAATTAAAAAAAAAATCATTCTGAAGTTGATTTTCTTCCCCACTGAAAAATCCAAAGGATGCCCCTTTCTGGATCCTCATGTATATGACATGATTTTGTGACAGGCGCCTTGGGAACATTGAGATGAGCTCTTCTGAGGCTTAAGGTAACCGCATAGGAAGAGCGGTGGCCAGGTGCTAGTCTCGATCCCCGCGCCTACCTTCACTAACCAGGCCTTCCCATTGCACGTAGCCAGCTGGTGAGCTCCCAGCCCCCCTTCACTGCCATCTGTCTGTCTGTGGAAAACTGGAGTGACAGATTGGGCAACCCAGACCGCTTCAGGGCTCACAGTTGCTGGAAATGTCAAGGTTTTTCCCTTGCGGAATGACCTCAGACAGGAGCCCATGTGTTCAGTAAGTCTCGGTCTGATGAAATCAAAAGTCAAAAGCCAAGCAGCATCTGGAGTTCAGACAGCTGTCACTCAGAGACACTGGAAACTCCAGCTGGTTTTACATCCACCTAACTTTAGCAGTCTTTCTTGCTTCTGTAAGGAGGACACGCCCACAGATTTTCCACAGAGAAAGGTTTGTTTCTTAGGGCTTTTTTTTAGAGTTTGCTTGACGGTGTCGTTTTCCTGAAAGGTCCCTTAGAAATTATTCAGTTCAGTCCTCTCCTGCAGATCCAGAGGGACCCAGTGACGTGCTTATGGTCTTGAGACGTATAGCTGGCAAAGCCTGTGTTTGCTCCTGCCAGCGTTACTCCTGCCATCCTCCTGTCCCCTCCTTCCTTCCCCTCCAAACAGGACACCAAGCAGAGTACTCTAATACCAGTTACCTCAGTCGGAGGACGGGGTGGGCGGTGAGGAGAGTCCACTGAGTTGGAAGCTGTGCTTAAATTTCACTGCCGTTGTTTCTTCCTTAGGGTCTTTTCCCCCCAGGTCAAGGAGCCACAATTGGAGTCGATTTTATGATTAAAACAGTGGAGATTAATGGTGAAAAAGTAAAGGTAAGAAGCTAAATTTCTAATAAACCTTTGACGTGTTCTCTAAGAGTTTAGGGGAGGAAGCACAGGCAGTTTCATGACATTTATTAAACCGCTTCATTCAATCCTAGGTTGCAATGAATCCACTGGGGTGGAGCTCAGCTGGCAAGAGTACTTCCCTAGCATGCAGGAAGCCTTGGAGTGAACCACCAGTCTAGGCATGGTAGGGCAGACCTGTCAGCCCACCTAGGAGTGGGTGGGGCCATTGCAAATTCAAGTTTTTTTTTTTGTTTTTTTTTTTTTTTTTTTGGTTTTTCGAGACAGGGTTTCTCTGTAGCTTTGGAGCCTGTCCTGGAACTAGCTCTTGTAGACCAGGCTGGTCTCAACTCACAGAGATCCGCCTGCCTCTGCCTCCCGAGTGCTGGGATTAAAGGCGTGCACCACCACCACTTTCAAGGTCATTCTTAACAAGCAAGTTGGGGGCCAGCCTAGGTTACTGAGGACCAACCTCAAGAGAAAAGAAAGAAAATACCCTGAAGAAGTTTAGGGAGGATACGTTTATCCTGATGCAGACAGTGGGGAAAGCACGTTTTCCTGTCGTGTCAGAAGTGATGTGAAGACAGAGTAGGAATTTCTTTTTGGATTTCAAAGCTGGATCAATATTGTTCTCTTCTGTTTGCCTCCTGACGCCCTCGTTTCCTTGTAGCAGTGTAGGTGATTCAGTCACATGACTTGCTTATGAAAGTCATCCTTCCTCCCACTCTGTCTTTACTTCCAGTCTCTAGAGGTCCAAGAGAGGACCTTTGACCTCTGTCTTCCACTTGGTGGCTTCTAGATGGTTTGGTACTTAGAAGAACTATAGTATGTCCAGAAACAGGAGGCAGTATGTGCTTTGAGTATGTATCCTGAGTCAGTGTCTCTGATAGATGCCTTTACATATGTTGCCATTGTTACTTTAATTCTTAGTATGATCTCTGGGAAGTGGATGATGTTGTCCTTAGTACACAAGCTTCAGAGGTTACTTTTTTCTTTTTTTTAAAATTACTTTATAAATAATGCCAATCAAAATTTCTACTTCCTCCCCTCCTCCCATTTCCCTCCCGCTCCCCCATACATTCTTCCTCCACCCCTCCAGTCCTAAGAGAGGGCTGGGTACCCTGCCCTGTGGGGAAGTCCAAGGCCCTCCCCCCTCTCTCCAGGCTTAGGAAGGTGTGCATCCAAAGAGAATAGGATTCCCAAAAGCCAGCACATGCAGTAGAGACAAATCCCAGTGCCATTATCATTGGCTCCTCAGTCTGCCCCAATTGTCAGCCACATTCAGAGGGTCACCAGTTTGATCCCATGCTCGTTCAGTCCTAGTCCAGCTGGATGGAGTTGGTGAGCTCCCATTAGCTCAGGCACACTGTCTCAGCTGGTGAACCAGTTAATTAATTTACTTAACCATGGCTGTAGCCTGGATGGGAGACAAGCAGGCTCTAAGCCTTGCATGCTAGCACCCTTCTAGTTCCATGGGGTCTCCTGAGAGCTAAGAGAGGAATGGAGGCGCAGTAGGCTCATCACCTTGCAGCAAGAGAAGGAGGTGATGGAAGAAAGGTGGAGTGAAGGTCCCAGAGAAGGCTTAGAGGTTGAGTGCATACTGCTTTCGTATGTGACCTGAGTTTGGTCTCCAGCATGTAGGGCTGCTCATGACTGTCTGATCCTTTCTTCTAGCTTACACTTACAGGCACCTATACTCACCTGCACATGTGCCTACACACACACACACACACACACACACGCACGCACGCACACACACGAAAGGAGGTAGTTTGCTGATGTATAATATGGCCATTCAGTTGTTGAAACTTCCTGGTCAGGTCTTCAGAGTCAGATCCCATGGGACGATCCCCGTCATCTGCAGCATGATGGGTAGTGGTACTAGAGTTGGTACCTAAGTCTCGGCCTAAGCATCCCACATTTGGTTTGTGTTATTTGCACCCTTCTCCCAGTCGATCGTTACTTCACATCCTATGAGTGCCTTGGGAAGGGTCAGAGAAGCTCCCTGGCATTCTTCCATCAGGTCATGAATACCATCGCAAGTAAGGGCTGAGATGAGGCTCCTGATGAGAGACAGGAACCTTTATCTCCTTATGTCTTGACTCTTTTCAATGGGTCCTTACCATAGAGACAGCTATATCAAGTATAATAGGGATCAGAAATATGGGACACTGGTTGTAAAAAATCTACATTCATGTCAACCAGAAGGCAAGAGAAAGTATTTAAAATGAAGAGGAGGAGAAGGGTGTGGGGACTGGAAGGAGACAGGGGCAGGCTGAAGAGACACTGGCATAGTTTTCTTTTATTCTAGAGGAGGTAGTTGCCAGCCTGAGGAGTCAGGAAAGGATGGCCACCTTTGCATGTGTTTCCCTCCTACATAGGAGTTCCCATCTGCATATGTACTTGTGAAGTCTTTTTTTTTTTTTTTAACCTGAAATGTTAGTGCCTACCGTGTACCAGGCTTGGGCCAAGAGCAAGGAGAAAGAAAGGGATGGTCCCGTGGTTACAGAATAGGCTCTTTTCCATCCATGCGTTCCACGCTTTGGCATTCCATTTGTTCTGTTTTTGGAAACAATAATTTAAATATTTATTTTTGTTTCTCTGTGTGTATGTGAGTGCACATGAGCACAGCTTACTTGTGAAGGCCAAAGAACACCTCATAAGAGTTCTCTCTTTCTACCGTGTGGAGTGTGGGCATCAAACTTGGCCCTTCCCCACTGAGCCATTTTGCTAGCCCTGACCTTATTTTTCAGTGCTTATTACATGGCTAAAGTTCCATATATTTATTTACTTTTTTTTTTTTTTTGGCATTGGATTCCACCACAAGACCACAGGTTCCCAAAGAGCAGGGGTTTTCAACTTACTCATCTTTATATTCACAGCTCAGTTGTTGCCATTAAGACCTCTTAAGATTTCTAGCATTTCATAGGAAAAGGGAGCTGGCCGATCCAGTTTAAGCTGCCTGTGATTTATTTGTAACCCAACATGTAAAATAAGATATAAACATAAAAGACTGTGGAGAAGGAAAAAGCTGTAGAATGATGCTATTCAATCTTATGCTTTGATTTTTCAGCCTATCACAAGCTAATGAGTAATAAATAAAAACGTATTTAACCTTAGACTGATTAGAAGAGGTCAGCCTCCCCCAACCCCCAACATAGGAATTCTTTGTGTAGCCCTGGCTAGCTCTATAGAACAGGCTGTCCTTGAACTCACAGAGATCTGTCTGCCTCTGCTTCTCGAGTGCAGGTACTAAAGGCCTGCACTGCACCACAGCCACCTAAGAGGTTGTTTTATCTTGAACCACACCTAGGTTACACAGATAGGAGATTCATGAACTTAGGTATAAATGTTCATTCTTTTGGTAATCTGTCTGCCCATCTCGTGTTATAGTAGATGCATTGTGCGGAGCAGCCTGGTAGGAGAAGCATCACTGACTCTTGGGACTTACTGATATCTAGCTCCAATAACATTTTGTCTCAGCTCTTTCAAACCCCACTAATCATCTAAGAATAGCTAAGCAATTCCTCCTTTGTGGTTCTGCAATCCTGTGTTCATCTCGTTAACCATCATTCGATTGTGCCCACGATGTACCACGTTAGGAAGAAAACTAAGATGCGAAGGCAAAGAGATATCGTTGATCCTCCAAGAACATAATCTACTCAAGAGGACAGCCTAGCAACCCCATGACAGGACGCTGCTGTCACGGGCAGGCAGTAGCGGTACAGTGGGAGGACAGGTGAACAGCGTTGTAGCCCTGTGCTGTGTAGGTGAGCGTGGCGAGGAAGCCCGTGAGTGCCGTGTGGGTGACACACTGACAGATGGTAGGCTGACATTTGGAGACACTCTGGTTCCTCTTTGAGAAGACGCTGCTAATCCGTGGTGGATTTGGGTTCTTTGTGGACCGTGATCTCTCTTAGAGCAGTGATTGTGTTTTAGTCATGCTATATCTAGTGCTCTGCAAAGGATGAAGGGAGACGGCGGATTATAGAGAAATGTGATGAAACTAATTTGAGCGATAGACGATGGAAGATAAACATCCTTAATCATCAGCTGTCAGGCGAGGCACAGGCAGTCTTCCATGAGAAGGTGGCATGTATCTTGGCAAGGCCATGTAATCCCTATTTTGGTAAATATTTTGATGCTTAAAGCAGTTCCCAAGATGTTCCTATCATGAACACAGTGTTTTCTCATGATCGACAGTATCTAAATCTGGTCAAAAGTGATTTAGAGGCTGAATCGGGCTTTAAAACAATAGTCTGCTATGCTAAGGCACATCTTGGTAAAAGGGGACCATGATCCTACTCTGAGGCAGAGAACAGAAATAGCTTTTGTTCCAGCGCAAACAGTCACGTGTACGTTTGCATTTAGCACACACAGACTTGGTTTATATCATCAAAGAGTTGCCGCAGCTTCCAATCAAAGAATAATGTGTGCACTCACTTGCGGCAGGAGCTATCGGTCACTACTTAGAGTCTTCAGCAAAACTGCTATGGGGCCAGGGTGACACCAAGGGACTGCTGGTTGCAGATGTACATTTAAATGAGTGTGCAATGACAAAAGCAACAGGGTGTGCTCAGCTGAGTTCTCAACTGGGAATAGAAGACCTGGAGTCTGAGTCCCAGCTTTGTGGGTACCTGGGTGGAAGAAACAATTTTTATTAGCCTGCCTACCTCACTGGGAAGGGATCAGGAACACCCGAGATCATCAGTTCAGAACGACAGCATCTGCCTTCTGTCTCAGGCATACTGTATTTGATGAGTAAAGGTCCTGCCTCCTCCTATTATGAAGCTGTAAATCAAGTAGGCCAGACAGGCATTAGACAAACTATTTCAAATACTTGTTGAAGATATGTCAGTTCTATGAAAAAAAATGATATGAAGTATTGCAAGGGACATGATGATAGCAGAAGGTTCTAGAAGGCCTTACCTGAGGAAATAGTAAAGAGGTTAATTTACCTATGACCCATGGGATTTATAGTTAGGAGGGAAGCTGATGGTGATATTTTGTCTCCCTAAACACTCTGCTTTATATCTAGGGTTGTGTCTGGAGAACAGGTCTCATTTGTTGTGTGATCTGTGCAGGGAGGTTGAGGGAAAAGATTTGGGAAATGTTTTCCTTTCTTTCTTATTAACCACCAGTTTGCTATGTTTAGAAATAGTAGATGACTTATCATGCCCTATTGTAACACAAGTGTGCTGTGGGACAATGGTCATGTACCCTGTAAAGGTTTGTCAGTTGTACTGGTTTCATAAAATGCTGATTGGCCAGTAGCCAGGCAGGAAGTAGAGGCGGGGCCACCAGAATAGGAGAATTCTGGGAAGAAAGGCTCAGTCTGCAGTTGTCACCCCAACACAGAGGATGCAAGATGAGAATGCCTCACTGCTAAAACGTACCAAGTTATGTGGCTAACACAGACAAGAATTATGGGTTACTGTAAGATGTAAGAATTAGTGAATAAGAAAGCCTGAGCTAATAGGCCAATCAGTTTATAATTAATGTAGACCTCTGTGTGTTTATTTGGGACTGAACGACTGCAATATTGGGAGGGACAGAAACCTCTGTTAACATTAAATTAAACAAACAAACAAAAATAGGAAAGAGAATATGCCCCTTCCCTGGACCAGAAACACTTCACTGCAAAAAGAATAAATGTTTTCAGGGCAGAACACAAGGATGAAATTGTTTGGGCGATGTTCCCATTTCTGAGCTATAGCAACGCAATTTTAAAGCTCTTTTGTTTTCTGCTCTGCCAAGCTGATCCCTGTCTTATGCCTCTACAGTTACAGATCTGGGACACTGCAGGTCAAGAGAGATTTCGTTCAATTACCCAAAGTTATTACCGAAGCGCCAATGCCTTGATCCTTACCTATGACATCACCTGTGAGGAATCCTTCCGTTGCCTTCCTGAGTGGTTGCGAGAGATAGAACAGTATGCTAGCAATAAGGTCATCACTGTGCTAGTGGGTAAGTAAAGGCTAATCAGGAAGGGGATTGATTGGAGTGCATCATACAATGTATGCTCACATAACGCTTATGTGCTGGTACCTTCCGAGAACATGCTATATGGTTACCCGAGTTATATAATCATCATTCAGTTGTACAACCAAGGAGGACATGAAGTAAGTTCTATCCCATGGTGATAATTTAGAAAAATAAACAAAAATATTGCTCGTTTTCCTATCAGTGTAGGTGAAAGTGTTACCAGATGGTGGATACTGCTGGTGTAAAAGTAAAAAATTACCACCCAGCTTCCCATTGTTCCCTCATTGACACAGGAGGCATCTTCAAATAAGCTCCCAAATCCTTTTGATGTAACTCCAGGAGTCTGAGATAATTTCCCTGCTCTCTGATGTGACATAAGGCAAATTCTCAGGCATATCATTTCATGCCCCAGACCTAGAAGTGACCGTGTCTTTAAGAGGTGGTATGTCTGTCTAATTAGAAGCCCCAGCCTCAGTATTGGGTTCTCCTTACTTGTAGGTCACCATTTCTAAACTTTTCGGCATTGGAAGCGACATGTGTGCATGAATATGGTGAATTGTGTTGTCTTATTAGGTTCAGCAAGTTGTATTCTGATTCACAGGACAATCTTAAACCACGTATGAAGTCATGTTCACTTAGGGAGATTCAGGACAGCTCATCTGACTCAGTGGCAGGTTGGCATTAGGTGTCACAGTCCTCTTGGCAGGCCTGGACAACCCAGGAATGAGGAGACAAAGTCCATCTGTCACAGGTACAAGAGATGCACTGGCCTCTGTGTCCCATAGGAGCGGCTCCAAGAACATAACTTATGGGAGTTTTTTTTTCAATGGGGAATCAACAGTCAGGAACCTCCAATGTTATGGCATTCTACTGGTGCTTTTAATCCACGCACAGAGGAACTTATCAATTGGCTCTTTTAGGCAGTGTTACCAGGTAGCGTAGTTGACTCTTGTCAGCCTGCCTAGAAAACGGTGTAGGAAACTTTTAAAAGATAAAAATATAAAATATACCATGAATTATTCATACAGCTACTTAGATCTATAATTTAAAACTGCAAATTTTTTACTTAGCATCATTAATCTCATACCCTTATTTCATCTTTCTCTTGTCAAAAATACCAGTGCCAAGTGACGTCAGCATAATTAATGACTTGTTTTATCCCGTAATACATACACAAGAGCCTCCTCATCTCAATACCAGCTCTGCCTTTACAAGATGATTACTGAATGAACCCAAGACTTTGTTCTTCAAATCCTTTTTGCCCTTAAACACCTAAGGACGCAGGGTTAAGTCATGTTTTCAATTTACTTGAAATAATTGTCTATACCCATGTCTCTCTATATGACAAAAATGTTTAATACTTACAAATTGATTTAAGTTTTAATTTTGTGCTAATTACATAATTGTATTGTTTATTATGTAAAATGTAAGCTTCTAAAGTCAAATCTGTAAGGCAGAATATGTTCAGAGAGGTCTGGTTTCTGTCCCTATGCTCTTTACCTTTTGTCTTTCTGGGCAACCATTGTCTTTTTTTGTTTTGTTTTTTTAAGACAGAGTTTCTCTGTGTAACAGCTCTGGCTGTTTCAGAGCTCGCTTTGTAGACCAGGCTGGTCTTGAACTCACAGAGCTCCTCTCCTGTTCTTCTCTGGAGTGCTGGGATTAAAGACATGTGCCACCACCACCCGGGCTGTAGCCTAGCCTTTGTCTTTTAAATTACAATCTTGGTTTATTATTTTCTTAAAAAATAAGAAAAGAGGGGGCTGGAGAGATGGCTCAGTGGTTAAGAGCATGGCCTACCCTTCCAAAGGTCCTGAGTTCAGTTCCCGGCAACCACATGGTGGCTCACAACCATCTGTAATGAGGTCTGGTGCCCTCTTCTGGCCTGCAGACAGAATATTGTATTGAATTGAACTCAGGACCTTTGGAAGAGCAGGCAATGCTCTTAACCTGTGAGCCATCTCTCCAGCCCCTGGCTTCTTTTCTTTACTGGGTTGAATACTTGTGTGCATACATTGTACTTCATACAAGTGATGTGGGTTGTTTCCAGTCTTCGTCCTTACAAATGGCGCTGGTATGTTAGAATGAACATTCCTGTGATCATGGACACATTTGCTTTTCTTTGCCTGCCCATCTGTGTAATCTGCCCATTGACTTCAGGTCTGGAATTGAATCTTGATGCTTCTCCGCCTACACAGTCCAGTGACGATTCTTTCTCTAATTTACCATCGTTCTAGGCAACAAGATTGACCTGGCTGAAAGGAGAGAGGTCTCCCAGCAGAGGGCAGAGGAATTCTCAGAAGCTCAGGACATGTATTACCTGGAGACTTCAGCCAAGGAATCCGATAACGTGGAGAAACTCTTCCTTGACTTAGCATGCCGGCTCATCAGTGAAGCAAGACAGAACACACTGGTGAACAATGTATCTTCACCCTTACCCGGAGAGGGCAAAAGCATCAGCTATTTGACTTGTTGTAATTTCAACTAAAGGCTGAGGCAAGGAGAATCAAAGGGAATCAGTAGTTGCCTTGGTGGGCCGTGTGTTGCTAGGGAGTCTGGCAATGACAGTGGCTCCCGCTCTTGGACCTTCTGACTCCTGTAGGCTCCAGAGCTTACAAAGCATGCAGGCCAAGGGCCTTGACTGCAGGCCAGCATCATCAGCAGAACACATAACGGTTCCAGCCTTTTGCAGTCTGGCATTGGAGCAAGGAGAAAATTGCACTAAGCGCTCCATGATCTGCAGAGCATGTTGCTTTTATTTTTAAAAAAGCAAGTAAAAATGCATTCCTGAACACAGTGCAGGGGATCACGTACTGTGGGAATCCCTCCTGTGTGTCAGCGGGTACATGTGGGGCTGTTCTTTAGATTCAGTGGTAATCTGGTGCCCATGGTTTTCTTGTCTACCAGGTAAACCAAAACTGGAAAGGCCAAGTACTGTCTCTGTGGTCCTTACTGATAACCCCATGGAGATTTTGAAAAGTGTTGTTTCTTCGGTCCACAAGCACTTTCAAAACCTTTGGGATGTAAAAACGAAAACTCATCTCATGGCCAACAGTAAAAATTATTGTTTATAATAACATATACAAGCTCCATGACTCCTTTTGGTGCTAATCATTATGGTATTTCACAGACCAAACGTTTTACTATATTGATACCCTTAAATGTATTACCTACAAATAAAAAGAAAACGGGGAAAACCCACGAATCAGCAGTCTTTCTCAAAGCCTCGTTACCATGTTTGCTAGGATGGGTTTATTTTTCCGTATTCTCCTGGGAATTTCTTAACTTTGTTATATTCTGTCACACTTTTCCTGCCCTTGAAGGTAATCAGAGTCTGAAAAAAAAATGGGGAAAAACACAATGGGTGATGACATTGTAATAAAAAAAAAGATGAGTTATGAGACATTCTGAGCAGATGAGAAAACAGAGCAGACATGACCAAAATACTGTGGAATATGGACTGACTGCAGAGCAGGCTTCCAGACAGAGCACAGTCCTGGATAACAAGTCCCACCTTATCCTTTCTGGAACTATCCTTGGAGAGACCAAGGCCTGGGATTTTATAGACCTTTGTAGTATGACAAGTGAGGATAGCAACAGATGAAAAGTTTTGCAAACTGTTTTTGTATCTTCAGTGAGCTTAGGAAAGGCCTGCTTAGGAAGCAGGCTGAGGTGTCATTTATCATATAAATGTATCTGATCTCAGATTCATGGCCATTCATTCTTTTCCCTTTGTCTTGTCTTTCCCTGGTCTCACCTTATTGCTCTCCTTCCTTCCCATCCTGGTATGCACGTGTCACTGCAGATCTCCAGTTCAGATGGAGGTCTAATGCCTTTACTTAGCCAACTTCAAGACAGGTCTCACGTTGGAGGAAGTGCTGCTGAATGAGGTCCTGATCTCCAGTGCCATGGTTCCGTACCTTCCGAGTTGTTCACGCTCATGAATGTGGATTGCGACCTTAATTAAACCTGTACGCCATGGGTGCCGGCAGGTGTTTCTGTGGCTTGCCGTATAGCATAGCTGAGGGATGAATCACTGAGGGAGGATGTGACGTGTAGTTCCGCTGTTGGTATTGATGGTGACGGTCTTGGACCTGAGGCGTCGCTCTTGGGAAGCTGACTTATAAAGCAGTAGTCAGCGCAGGAGGATATTGTTAACACGTTTCTGGCGTCCCTCTAGCGACTCCATCATGTTCAGTCTCCTTCACCTGGAACCGTGGGTGTTACCACCCGTCCTTGCTATCGTGATTGGCTCACTATGTGTTTCCTGATTCTATAAGAAAGAGAGAGGCTTCCTAAAAAGTTCTAACTGCCTGTCCTGGATTCAAGAAAGAGAAAAAAAAATCACTTTTAATTGAAAAATCAAAATCATTTTTAATTACCATGACTTCTCTATGAAGCCAGCAACCAAAGGCATCAAAAGATAAACTAATCAAGCTTTCAGAAGAATTTATCTTTCTACTGTGAGAGAATGTCCCTAAATTTAGATTTATTACTTCTCTTTACCGCTGATCTCCTCAGCATGTGATGGCTCAGCCTTGGTTCACAGCAGCGTTAAAAGTAACGATGCTTGGTGAACTTTAAGGCTTTGTCAGAGTGGACTAATTTAGTTCCGGAGGACCTGGAACTGGTCACGCTTAAGTTATGGTATTCTCATTCGTTTATTTCTCAGACTTACAGCGCCCCCTTCTGGCCCTCCCGGTTAAGCAGGCTTTCAGCAGATCACAGTCATCAATTCTTGGCCCATTAGTGGGGACACCTGAAAAGCTGGGCCCTTACGTTCCACAGTTCTGTGAATTTCAGATCAGGCCTTTTGGATATTCGTCTAGCGATGTATCTCAAATTTGAGAACAATCCTTGAAAATATTATAGGTGCAATAAATACCAGTTGAATAAATGATTCATTGCCAAGATGTTTTTTGTTTGTTTAAATGAAGGTCTTTAAAGTGGTAACTGAAAAAAAATCATCTTAATCTAGGGCAGGACATAAATATAATTTTGCCTAATAATTCTTATTGGCAGGGAAATATCTGCTCAGATAAGCCCCTTGTACACAAAATTATTTAATAGTGGAAAAAAACCCAAGATTTGTCTTATTGTAATGTAGTTTGTCTTATCCTGACAAGACCATCTCTTATTTCCATTTGTGATATGATCTTTTTTCTTCTTTTAATAGAATTATTAAATATACAGCAATATTTCGTAGCTTTCAATGAAAACACATGTTCAGGATCTAGAGCCAAGCTTAGAAAAGATCTACGGCATCATCCAGTTTTCTGGCTCGGCTTTGCATATACCATATTCTCAAAGAACTTAGTGGTTTCTCTCTCCCGTACTCAAAGCTGTGCTCCTTTGTATTCTTTCATTAGATCTGTTAGATGGCATTAATATTTAATTATATAGAGCCAATTATCTTTTGTGTAGACGTCTACATTTACATCATTGGCTTTTTTTCTGGCTTTCATTTCTCCCCCATATTCTTGTCATTTTTGATGTCAGCATCTTTCCCTAGGTGATAAGACAATAACCAAAAATGAAATAAATGTATTGGCATGACAGTATGTCAAGCTCTGGTTGTGAAATTATTAAGAAACCACTGAGCAAGACAGGATGCTGAGACTAGTGTGATTCAAAACAGTGAGACTTGATGGAGGGAGGAAGCAGAATCTCGATATTCTCTTCATGAAATAGACCTTGGCAGGACCCTAGTGACTTCCGGTGTTAGATCAAGGATTTGCCAGTCTACTCTTGGAGCTATCCACAGCATCCACTTTCAGTTAGACTAATTCTGAAAAAAAAAAATCAGTTTGTAAGTCAGGTTGATATTGTCCACGAGCCCTCCCCCCACCATGTATCGTACCAGTGGCCTTAAAGATGGGGAAAGTTTCTAAGTCTTAGTCCTACAGAGTGTTGTGCGTCACGTGGCCGTACATACAGAAGGATCACTTTCCTGTTAGCTTCTGGAAGAAGTAGGTTTGGATGTTTTAAGAATTTTTAAATGCCGTGTTTTGCTTTCTTCCCTAAACCACCGTCTTGATAGGTACGTTTCATATCTCCTCCTTCCGACAAATGCATTCCACACAGCAATTACTGTTAACAGTAAACGAAGATATATTTTCTTCTCTGGACTTTCTGTTCCTGTGGAATGAGTCTGTCTCTATTTGGAAGGAACAGTTGCCTTTCCTTACTGTACACAAGGCAATCAGTCATTAATATTGGATAATGGAGCTGGCGTTTCATCTCCTTCCTAAATCTCAGGATGTTCGTGCTACAATTACTCCTGGGAGGCACTGCTTTTTACCTTTTGTCTATTTTTTTTTTAAGACCAGATCTCAGTCTACAGCTCCAGAAATCAGGCTGGCATAGAAATCACAATGTAGTTCAAGGCTGGCTTAGCACTCACTCTCTTGCCTCAGTCTTACGGGAGTATAGATGTGAGCCACCGTGGCTAGCTTGGTGATCTTTGAAATTAAAAACAAATGGAGGGATAGCTGTTTAAATGAATTTAACATTTAAGATAATTGACATTATTTGAAGGATTTTTTAAAATAGGCTGTGGCATAGAGAGAGGAGTAAATTTATAACTTCACAGTTCAAAGAGGAAGAATGAAGTCCACCACACAGAAGCCAGAGAGCCACAGACTGGGCTCTGTGTCAGGGAGAATTTCTCAAAAAATTGGAACCCTCTGGTAGTGGCTGTCTTTCTGTCAAGCAAAGGGTAGATACAAAGTGTGTAAAGAAAATGTGGAGATGACCGACATTGTTGACTGAGGCTTCACCCAGATGCTTTATTAACTCAAATATCTAAATTGTAAATTTTTTTATGCTCAAATATGTTGAACCAATATTAAAAAAAAGCAAAGGCTTTTTTTTTTTTTTTTTTTTTTTTTTTTTTTTTCTGTCACAAATGCACTGTCCTTTAGGGGAAAAGTTGGCTGTATGTCCTTAGGCCGAGAGACTGATCTGCCATTAAGTCCTAAACTAGAAATGCCTTATCAGCCACTGTTGGAACAAAGTGGTTTCTGTGTTAAAAATGGAAGCAGATCATCATTTAGGCTGGAGGTATGTGGAATCATGGGAACTATCCATCTCATTTGGCTTAATAAACAGTGCATCCTCCTCAGGATTTTGTACGTGTTCTAGCAGAGGAGGATCTTCCGTCCCAGAGTCCTCCAGTAGACCAGTGCTCCATGAGGAGGGCAGGAGGCCCCTGGTAGAAATCCACCCCTAAGATCTGCTCGAGGAAGTCTCCAGTGACATCTGAGAGGTTTCCTTGATTCTGGGAAAAGTGAGGTTGAAAGGGCGAAGGCTAATCTGCTTCACGTGCAAACTAACAAAACAGGCCTTTAACTGGAAAATAAACTAAAAGCAGTTTTTTGCTGATTAAAATGTATAAAATCCTGTTTGTAAAATAGCTTGCACCCTTTGCAGTCTGACAGGTGCCTCCTCCTTAGTCTTTGCAAAAGGAAACCATTGTGTGTGAATCAGTACGGGGAGAAACATACTTGAATTTGGCTTCATCAGGTGTGTAAGTTAATTTTTTTTTTTTTAACCTTTCCCACTGGTTTGAAGCAGAATGGCAGATGTTGAGCCGCGTTCCTGGTCAGTGGCAACTCTAGAGGGTGATGTAGGGAGAGGTACAGAAGTGGAACACTTCTAGGTTAGCGGTGCGCAGCCCTGCAATAGTAAGGTTAGTGGAGGCTGTAGGCAAAGCTTGAACAGGAGTTTTCTCATTTATGAGCTGGACCTGTTAGAAATACTCTGAAATTAGATTAGCGACATTAAAAATATGTTGCTCAGCAAACAGGAAGAACTCAAATATTAGGGTTTTTGTTTGTTTGTTTTTGTTCTGTTTTGTCTTTTCTCTACCTAGATTAGACTTTGTAAGTAGGGACAGTGACACAGTGACCTTAGTCCCAGGTACTTGGGAAGTTGAGTTGGGAGCAAAGGCCACAAAGGGAGACTCCATCGCAAGGTTTTAAGAAATGGTTTGGGGCCAGGTGGTGGTGGCGCACGCCTTTAATCCCAGCACTTGGGAGGCAGAGGCAGGCGGATCTCTGTGAGTTCGAGACCAACTTGGTCTACAAGAGCTATTTCCAGGACAGGCTCCAAAACCACAGAGAAACCCTGTCTTTAAAAACCCAAAAAAAAAAAAAAAAAAAAATTAAAAAAAAAAAAAGAAATGGGTTGGGGCAGTCTGTGACAAAGAATTCCATCTCTACAAGGAAATCTCTGATTCACTTTGTTTCTTTACATACATCTTGAGAGACATTCAGTCTCAACAGCCGATTCCAGGGTTGTAAATTCCTTATTATCAGGAAATCTCTCTTGGAACTGAAATACCTCACAGTGCAATGCAAACCTCCTCTTGATCCCGGCTGGTTGTTATCTTTAAGGGGTCACATTCTGTCTATTCCTGCCTTTGTTTATTGTTGAAAACTAAGTCATAAAAGCCTGTTAAGGTGGTTGTTGTCATCCCCTTGGCGAACATCAGGGTAGTTGTTGATCAACTCTTAGTTTCTTACTCGGATCAGATTTAGATAACTATGTCGTTGCTTAGCTCTTCAATTATCCCTGCAGTTCTCCCTTTAATAGTAATGTATAATGGATGACCAAGTGAGAGTAATTCTGGCTGTGCGGCTCTTCCTTCCATCTGTAGGTAAGACTGGAATCACAGCTGGGCAGTGGTGGTGCACACCTTTAATCCCAGCACTCGTGAGGCAGAGGCAGATGGATCTCTGTGAGTTTGAGGCCAGCCTGGTCTACAGAGCGAGTTCCAGGACAGCTAGTGCTGTTACGCAGAGAAACCCTGTCTTGAAAAATAAAACAAAACAAAACAAACAAAAAATGAAATCACAAATCCCAGTTACGTGATCTGCTTTTAGAACTTAATTCCATATATGACTTAATGAATGTGTTACCAATACTCCAAAATGTCTTTTTTCCCCTTTCTATGTGTGTGCTACATTTTGAAAGAAAAATTGGGGTACTAATCTCCCAAAAGAGCAAAAATTCATATACAGAGTAAGAAAAGAATCATTTGGTTAGAATAATTCGTTAGGTGGTGAATGACACATAGCTTTTGTTTAAGATTACACAGTTATGCCTGTATCACATAATAATAATAATAAACTTGATTAAGCCCTCTGAAAAACAGCTGCTAAGCATACTGCTTCTGGAATGTAATCATTAGGAATAAATATTCTCATGTTCTATACAATTACAGAATGCTAACGGAACTTCCTTGTAGACTACTTGACAATGAATGTCAGTTGATTTACTAAATGAAGTTTTTTAAAGTAATTTTATCCTTTAAGGATTGCTTGGGATTTTCAGGTTCCCGATATAAAAGATTTCAAATGATTGGAATGCTGGTTTCTAACTTCTACTCACTGGAATGTCCGTCTAGACATACCAGATGGTTAGAGCTCCCTTGATGGTGTGTAAACAAGACACACAAAACTGTCTTAACTAGTGCATGAGTAAAATTGCTATTTTCAGAAAAGAAAAAAATTCTGCTAAAAATTTCAATAAAGAACTAAGAATTTGAGAAAAGAATGCCCTGTATATTATTGCACACACTTTATTGCATGACTTTTAGCATAGGGATGAAATAAAATGCAAAATATTTAATTCTGGGGAATCTTAGCAGCTAGTTAAAATAGTTACAGGAGCTGCTTTGTAAAGGCTTAGAAAATCCTCGATTTTCTCCATTTTCTTATCTCTCCATTAAAACGCAGATATTTTACATATACAGTTTCAGCAAACAGGTTGACCAGTGAATTTTATGAACTTGATTCCTAATATATGGTTATTGGTTTTATGCATAGGATCTCAGTAAACTCCATATATATAAATATATCACTATATAAATCCTAATAATCTACTTTAACATAAGCATAGTTCTTGGTTTTAAATGTCAATGAGCAGATATTAATAGTACAATATATATTTTGTGTCCATGTATTATTTTTACTTAACAAAAAGGCCATTAGAAATATAAGCCACTGGTAACCCAAGTACAGTTAGTTAAATACATTGTGTAAAAAGAAGGTTTATAAAAAAAATTCAATCCAAGTTTCAAAAAGGGGACAAAGAGGAACCAGGAACCCAACAAAACATTTTAAAGTTTAATTCTATCTATTAAAAATTCACACACTTCACACACAGTGAAGTATAAAATTCAGTGTTCTCAGTGTGCTCACTATATGTACATTGTCACTACTGTCTAAGGTCAGAATACATCCTTTCCAAAAGCTTCTGTATCCCATAGCAGCCAAACCTCCTCCTCCCCCAGCATCTGGCAACAGTCTATCTGCTTTCCTTCTCTATGGACTTGCCTTGCATATAATGTAACCATACAACGTGTGGCCTCTTGTGCCTGACTTCTGTTAAGGTTTTCGAGGCTCATCTGTGTTGTAGCATAGTCAGTATATTCTTTTTATGGCTAAGTAGTATTCCATTGTATGTATGTTTGTATATGTGTGTGTATGTGCGTGTATGTATGTGTTTATTATTTTAATTGTGAATTAATCACATTTTGGACATTTAGATTGTTTCTACTTTCTGTTTAGTATAAGTAATTCTGCTAGAACATTTATGTAATTTTTGTACATGGTCATATTGTTTCTTACAGATCTCATGCATAATTAGACTAACCAATTAAGCCATTTGTCTTTATTTAAATCGAACCTCTTAAAGCCCTGCTTGGGGGATGAAAGTTACAATCTT
This sequence comes from Alexandromys fortis, assembly GCF_014885135.2. Classification (NCBI taxonomy): domain Eukaryota; kingdom Metazoa; phylum Chordata; class Mammalia; order Rodentia; family Cricetidae; genus Alexandromys; species Alexandromys fortis. The sequence goes on along the minus strand of NW_026067967.1, from coordinate 389,226 downwards.
TGTTAAATTGGTCAACTGGATCCCTGAGAAATGCCTAGCTGTCAGGTATATTTGTAAGAATCTTTCTGAGAGGGTGTCATTTTGATATGGTTACCAATTTCATGAGGACTCCTTCAGACTTTGTAAAAATTACATTGTCATCACTGAGAATTTCAAAGTGCTCAGCTTTCCTTTAAAGACGGCTGCCAAGCATACTGGAGAGGGCATTCATTAAACCTTGTTGGATCGATCAATGAAGGAGCATCTGAAATGTATGGTTTTTTATTAATCAACTATCTCAACATTTGGATTTTCCTTCTTGGAAAAAAGATGATCAAATTGCCAAACTTACTGACTGTTGTAGTTTAAGTTCTTATTATTAAGAAGTAATTCATAATGAGAGTAAAAGTGTAAAGAATGTATTTTGTGCATAAAGGATGAATGTATTTAACAACATTTTTTTATTTGTAACGAATTTTTTAAAAGCCGAATGGAGATTGATTTCCCCATGTACTTGTGCATAAATAAACATTTCCTGTTGCCCCCAGTTGGAGGGTTATATGCCATGTCAATATGTTAAAACCAAATCAGCTTCAAGTACAGCTGTGTCCTTCAGTATAACAGGGGATGTGGCCTGCATTTGGGGCTCCAGGTCCTCGGAGTGTTGATTCTCTAGCTGAAGATCTGTGACAAGTCACTGAATGTTTCATGTTTTTTTCTCCTCTATGAAAGAGCCTATAATAAGCTTTACTTTTAAAGCTCCCCTAGGTTATAACACTAAATAAGACTACTCTTGTCATATTCAGGATATGAAAATCATCCATGTTAGTAGTGATGAGAAAGTTCTTTGTCCTATGATGCATTAGATTGGGTAATATACTAGTAACTAGGAGTATACACTGTATACTTCAGTGTGACATTAGAGTAATCATGTTTTTCAACCTGTAATTTTTCAATGTCGAAGCATGGGTATCTCTTTACGTTTCCTTCCAGCTAACTACGTTACATAGTTCTGAAGAGAGATCACTTAAAATGTTTCCTAGACATTTAAAAATGGGAGTATAATAATAAGTATTAATCACTAGTGAGGCATTCATACATTCCTTTATATATTTACCATTTATTGAGTATGTAGTATAAGAAGAGTAGGAATCTACCCTTTAGAGTCATCCAGCCCCATACCACGACTACAGCAAGAGTCAAAGATAGGTACCCTTTCACAAACGTCCTTCCATTTCAAATACTTGGCTCTCACCTTGTATGTTACCTTGGCTTGGTAACATTTGTATGACAGATCCATGACTTAGATTGAATGCAACAGCTGAGTAGAAGCACTCACTTGCTCTATTGTAAAGAAAAACAAAAGCAACAGGTATATAGCTCCATTTTGAGATGGGTGATGATGATCACTGTAATCAGCAGAACAGAAGCTGGAACCTTCAAAGATTTGGGATCTTGGGACAACAGTATAGTAAGAGAAATATCCAGGCATCTGCTGCCCCTCTGGTGGATTAAGAGAGGTTAAAAAAAATATTTCCAATGAACTGCCAGCAAGGTTGCTTACAATACTGGCTACTGCAAAGTTTTGCAACTCTTGTAGGCTTGTGTAACTAGATAAACCTGAAATCTACTTAGTACCCTTGCTTTGGAAGAGGATTTCATATCATTGCCCCAGTAAAACTACCATGAGCTGTAGTGAGGAGTCTTCTTGAAAAGGAATATCAAAACTACTGCATATACAATTTCTGGGATGTTGCACACACATGTTCTATGGTACTAGCTCAGTACTTAGTCTCCCTGAGAACTACACTTGGCTCAGTGAAGTGACTGTGATAAAATGTCATTGAGCACTTACACTGTAGGGGGAGGTGATGCAAAATACAGGGGAAGGGAAAGGTCAAAAGGGAGACCCTGTTGGGCAGCGGTGGCACTCACCTTTGATCCCATCATTTGGGAGGGAGAGGCAGGCAGATCTCTGAGTTTCAGGATAGCCTGGTCTACTTAGTGAGTTCCAGGACAGCCAGGGCTACACAGAGAAACCCTGTTTTTTTGGGGGGGAGGGAAGGGGGGGAGAAGGGAGAGAGGAAGGAAGGGGGGAAGAAGGGAGGGAGGAAGGGAGGGAATCCTCTCTGGCTTCTTGTCTTACCAAACGATGACAGTTTCCCCTTTGTGCTCTTGCCATCATGATGCTATCTACAATGCTGCCTTTATAAAAGCCCCAGTCGGTGTTGCTGCTATCTCTGCACCTCCAGAAATGCAAGCTCAAGAAAGACCTCGACTTTATCAAGGGAAAAGAAAAGGATAGCGAGATCAACACACTTCCCCTCTGAGATGAGAAGCCATGTAAATTCAGAACTGTCAGTCACTAGTGCTGGTCTCGAACCTCTTTTCATTCAGGGTGTGGGTGTCAGTAACAAGGAGAGGGAAATTTTGCTTCTATGGATGCACACTCACAAGGGCATGTTGAGGTAGCTAAAACAATGTCCCACCTCTGGGCTGCTGCCCTGTCTTGTACTACACGGTCCAGTGAGAAACTTTCCTTGGGAGTGGATGTGACATACTCAGCTCACATGTCTCCACACTTCAGCTCAAAGATTTTTTTTTTAGTATAACATAACAAAGGTTTATTTATTAGGGGATAAGCCTACAGAAATAGTAGCAATCTGAAGTCCTCTGAATGTACTGGGAACTGGAACCAAATCTAGCAGCCAAGAGAGCTGCACACGCTTTTTGTCCTTATTTTTAACGCATGAGACCATGCCCAAAGTTGGCCAGTAACTTAAAAGCTATTGGCTGAAGAAGTTCTCACAGCACCTCCCCCTTTTGTCTAAATAAGAGAGTTCTAAGTCTAATACAAATCTATATACAATAAGAACAGATATCAAGTATTGTCCAAGGAAAAAGAAGAGGCAAAAACATATATAAAAATTAGAATTACAACCAGCATGAACAGCATCAAACAAGAAATATGTTTCGATAGTTACCCTAAGGAGTCTAAGTCTTATATTAAAAATGACTTGGCAAAGTAATGAGAGGAAAGTAACTATGACTATCTAGTCTTTAACCCCATCAAAGACCTGAGAAGGGAAATACTACTACTTGAGTAAGCAGGACGTGCAATCAAGCAACTTCCAAAAGGTACAAGAAACGGCAGAGACAACTGGCTATCTGGGCAATCACTCAAAGCCTCATTTGCAAAGTTGAGGCAATCAACTTTAGCTAAAGCCTGGAGTATCTGACAGACCATTTTTAGAGGCAAGAAAATTTTAAAAAAACATCTTACCCTGTCTTGGGAAGGTTTGGAAGTCTTTTTGCTTGTATCTTGCTTGTCCAGTCTGGATATCATGCATTTTGTCAGTAGTCGAGGCAGAAGCAGTTCTTTGCCCAAAGACCAGTTTTGACAAAGAGAAAACAATCAACATTGTCTCAGGAATAGATCAGTGCTGCCAGGAGCAATCAATCGTGTCTCGCGTGAACAGAATCCTAAAGGTTATTTAAATACCATATTCTATAATTCTTTGAAGTGTTTGAAAAACTAATTAAAAAAAGTAGAAACAGCTGGTCATAGTGGCACACCCTTTAATCTCAGCCCTAAAAAGCCAAAGGCAGATGGAGCTCTGAGTTTGAGGTCAGCATGGTTTACATAAGTGCGTCCCATATCAGCTCGGGCTCCATAGTGAGAGCCTGTTTCAAAAGAAGAAAAAAGTGGAAACAAAGAATCTAGAGAGAATTCACGGGCTTTGGCTTATGGTTAAATGTTAAACACCTGTATTGTCAGGATACTCAGGAGAAGAGATTAAGCACATAGAAAACCTATAAATGATGGTGGGCGTGGTGGTACACACCTGTAATCCCTGTACTTGAAAAACTAAAGACCGTGAGTTTGAGGCCAGACTGGTCTACATAACAGACCTGTCTCAAGAAACAAAACAAAATAAAGTTAAACAGCAAACATATTTAAGGAAATAATAGCAGAAAATTCTCTATTCTTTTTTTTTTTTTTTTTTTTTGGTTTTTCGAGACAGGGTTTCTCTGTGGCTTTGGAGCCTGTCCTGGAACTAACTCTGTAGACCAGGCTGGTCTCGAACTCACAGAGATCTGCCTGCCTCTGCCTCCTGAGTGCTGGGATTAAAGGCGTGCGCCACCATCGCCCGGCTAAAATTCTCTATTCTTGAGAATGACTCAGGCACCCAAAATCAGGAGGCTTTTATGTAAATATAACCCCAAGTACAAACAGCCAGAAATGATCTTCCCCATAGCATGCTGTTACCAAACTTGTCAAATCACAGTTCGACATGTAAAATCTGCAAGAGAAGAGTCCCAGGTTACACTTAAAGGCAATTCCAACAGAGTCTACTTGATCCTTTAGCAGAAACTTCTTCCAGACAAGAAGGCAACAAGATGATGATAGGAAACAAGTCCCAAAGAAAGTAACAGCCATCTAAAGTTGTCATAGCCAGCAAAGCTACAGTGGTGGTTTGAAAGAAAATGGCCCCCATAAGGGAGTGGCACTATTAGCAGGTGTTGCTTTGTTGAAGGAAGTGTGTCACTGTGGGGGTGAGCTTTGAGGTCACCTGTGCTCATACCATGTTCAGTGTAACACATTCACTTCCTGTTGCCTATAGATCAAGATGTAGAACCCCTAGCTTCTTCGCCAGCACCATGTCTGCCTGCATGTCCCATTGTGATAATAATGGACTAGACATCTGAAACTGTAAGCTAGCCCCAATTAAATGTTTTTCTTTAGAAGAGTTATCGTGGTCATGGTGTTTCTTCACAGCAATAGAAACCTTAAGCAAGACAGCTACCCCTCAAAAATTAAAATGAAAGAAAGACCCTCAAAGTCAAGGGAATCTGAGGAAATTCATGACCACTCAACATATCAAAACTTAAAAAGGACATAACAAAACATTTACTAAGAAAGTACTTTATAGCAATGGGTACCTACATTAAAAAACAAGATTTCAAATAAAAAAGCCCAATGATGAGGTTGGGTATTTAGCTCAGCAAGCGCAAGGCCCTGGGTTCTTTCCTCAGCTCTGAAATCAAAAGAAAAGCCCAACAAGTCAAAGACTTAGAAAATCATAAATACATTAACTCCAAAATTTGTACAATAAATAAAGTTCAAAAAAAAAAAGTAGAATAAAGCTGATTGCACTGGGTCCTTGTTTCAGTTCCTGCCTTCATTTCCCTTGATGCACTGGGATGTGAAAGTGTAAGCAAAATAAACCTCTTTCCTCTCCAAGTTGCTTTTGATCATGGCCTTACCATGCGGACGTACACACATAAAAGACCAACGGCTGAAAACGGATCCAACAATACAATTAGGTGCTCCTGGATTGTATTCTTCTTCTCTTTTGCTTGTATATGTCAAAATGAAGAGTTTGGGAAGGAGATACAGTAAACTGTAGGAGGCATTATTTGGTTCAAGATAACAAAAAAAAAAAAAAAAAAAAAGACACAATGAATTCATAGCCCAAAGAGAAAGATTACTACTATGATTCTATGCATCGTTTTATAAAAGAAAACTGTGGAGCGAGAGGTACAGACCTAGAAAACTGAACAGATGTCAACGTGGCAAGCTGAGAGTTGTATCAACTACTTTTCTATTACTGTGATGCGTCGTCATGACAAAGACAACTTCAAGAAGGGTTTGCTTGGGCTTAGGGTTCCAAAGGGCTAACAGTCCATTGCCCTCACAGGGAGGAGGCACGGCAGCAGGCAGGTGTGGGGAGCTAAAGCTTACATTGTGAAGTGCAAGGCCGAATTAGACAGCAAATCATGGCAGGCTTCTCCCCGGAAACACATTTCCTCTAGGAAGGCCATACTTCCCCAAACAGCACTGCCAACTGGGGACCAAATGTTCAAATGCCCAAAAATATGGGGGGCATCCCATTCAAACAACCACAAGAGTGATCTGAATATTACATACAAAACGAGGGAAAGAGAATAGCTGTCTGCTGGTGACATAGGGTGGATAAAGATATGGAATAGCTCCAGCATGGAATGGCAAAGGGAAGTGACAAGGAGATTGCAAGACTTGACAAGTCTTGACAGACAGCTGAGGCACTGACTCGTCTGGGAACTGCTCTTCTTTTTGGCTATTAACACTCTAAGTTTATCTCCTGCCAAGAACATACCAGATGTGGACTGTTTGATTTTATATATCAAAAAGGCACAGTTTCTAAAACAATGGGTCGCAAACCCATTTAGGGTCATGCAATTGAATATTGGAAGTCAAAAAAAAAAATCCTTTGGTAGCAATAAAAGGTTTTTGGGAAACATATAACATGCACTCTGAGCTGTGCATGTTACGACATGCAGTGCCAAAGTGTTGTATGTTGTGAACTGCAGTGTTTTCATTGCACATGAATGATTTTCTGCTCTTACAGTTTACTTGTGAAAAACAAAGAATAATATTTTCTACGATCATTCCTAGATATGTAAATGACAAATTCATGTATATTTAGACTCACAGAATGTCTGTAGAATGTTTGATTTTAAAAACTGCGAAGACTTGAATTTTTTTATTTTTTGAGAAGATTTACATGTGTTTGCTGTGCAACTCTGTGTATGCACGTGCACCATGTGTAAGTTCCCATGCCTGTGGTGGGCACAAAGGCTAGCCAGGGGCTGTAGTTATGGGTGTTGCAAGAAACCTGGCTTGTTAAGTGGGTGATGAGATCTGAATTCTGACCCTCATAACTGTGCAAGTGATACTAGCTACCGTCGCATCTCTCGAGTGCCTTCAAGATTTGTAAAATGATTTTTAGCTTGGAGTAAGTATAAAATTTCCAGCCATCTCTGAATGATCCTAAAAATACTTCTGTCATTTTGTACTACCCATTTATACAAAGCTACACTCTCACCAGTGACAATTCTAAGGTCAGAATAGTAATCAACTGTGAAAACCATTTAAGATGCCCTTTGTATTGAAATACAAAGATTCAGTCAGGTTTTAGCCTTCATGTAAAAGAAACACATCAATGCCACTGCACGTCCTGTATAGTACTGACGCTGTCTTAGTCAATGGAATAAAATGCATAGAGATTAGTGACCTTAACTAGCTGTGTGTTACAACCACAGCCCAGGAGTTATGTTCTTACCTTAGCTAAAAGTTAATAAAGATATTTTGGTTTGTAAAAGTTTTATTTCTAGATGTCTCTATTTTAACAAATACGTTTAAATACAAAATCAACAGATTAGTCAACAAAAGATAAAGTGCTCAGTTATCTAAATCATAGTATTCTGGAGAAAACAGCCTTGAGGAAAGCCTGAAAGATCCAACAGCACTCAGTGCAGTCCATTCTCCATTAACGATTTTCTGTTAAGTGTTCAAAATACAAGGGTTGTTTTCTGTGTCAGGGAAAGCAAAAATTTCCAAGCAGATTTGCCTCTGTTTAAAATCTCTGGGAATTGGGTTCAAATGACTTCATATGAAAATAATTTTGGTGACCAAGCTCTTTTTGTTTCAGACACTAAAAGTGGCAATGTTTGAAGAAGACAACATTTGACATCTGAAAAAACATCCCCAAATGGACTTTTCCTGTTTTCAGCCTATTTATAATTGTGCTTAGTTAGGACACTTCTGTTTTTGCAACCGTTGCTGTAAACATATTCTTTACTTTTAATTTTAAACATGCTGGTTTTATGTGCAACTTTTATCAGTTTCTTTCTTGGTAACTCTTTTTGGTCAGCAAGGCATTTTCTTAAACACATGGCTTTGAATCCAAGAGTATCTGAAAGAAATACTTTTTGGGTGGTAGGGGGGACCCATTCATCCACATCACTTTCAGGGCCCTCAGTAGGGCAGTGGTTGATCTCTGGTTGTGTCAAACCAGATACAACAGGACTTTTAGATTTCTGGCTAGGTGTTTTTACATTCTTTGGGAAGGTTGAGGTGGCTTGCTGTTTGTCATTTTCAGGAGAAATTTTTGTTTTCTTATAGTTAGCATTAAGATTTGAATATAACGAAGGCAATATTCTGAAAGTTCCACGTAAGCCATGAATTCTTTGGTGGAAGCCTGCAACTGGAGTTGACTGTGAACATGGAACAAAGTCTTGGCTTTCTGAAAAGTCAGATTCTGAGTCTGACTGAGAACTTGCTCTTGGACACCTTGATGTTGATATGTTCTGCAAGGGTAGTATTTGTGAAGGCTGGCTGCAGTTTTCACCTACAACACAGTTTTCAGAGCAAGATGCTTCCCAGGGTAACAAAACATCCTGTGACATTTTGGTAATTTCTGTTCCAATGTCCTTATTTTTAGCAACATCATCAAAAATATCAGCAGAAGCATTGTAGCTACCTTCATGATCAGCAGAGAAACTTTGTGTTAAGTTACTACTGATAGGCCTGTGAGGTATTCCTTTTGCGGTAATTGTATTTCCTGGACTACTGCAAAGAGTCTCTAAAGGATATGTAAGTTTCCGGCATATTGTAAAATTATCATCTTGGTTCTCTGACCATCTATAATACTGCTTATTTTCTAATTTCTGAAGATAAGAAACATCACTGTGTTTCTTAGAACACAAGCTTGCCAATTTCCCTTTCGTATCTGAACATGATTTATCTCCACATCCATTACATTTGTTCCTAAGATGAGAACAGTCACCTGTTGAGGTATTAGGTCTGAGTGAAATTTCATCCCTTTGTTGTAGGGTTCGCTTTTGGGTAACTGATGCTTCCATATCGTTTGGAGATGTAAAGAGAGTTGACAGGCAAGTATCCAGAAACCACTCGGAGATATCACTTCTATTACTGCCTGTAGAGACAGGCTCTGCTGTCTGGTTGGGTTTTGATTCTTTTTCAATTTGAGGACTTGGATTAGACTCACAGCTGGAAAAGAATGTCTCTTTCCTAGAGTTTTCTTTCATCATTGCTTGCGATGATCTTAAGCATAAATGAGGTGCATTCAAGGCTCCAGTGTTTCTCCTGGGCGTCACAGATAATCTGCTGTGGTCTGTGTGGAATTTATCAATGCCATTATCTATAATCTGTTTTCTGTCCTTAGGATCTGTCTCGGTGATAGCAATCTCATTTTCAACAACTTCCAGAAACTTGTTCAGGCTTTCAGAGAATGGTAGGTCATCCCAAATCAAGGTCTGGGAAGCACTTGGTGTTTCTTTAGATCTCAGTGATGACAATGAAAACGCAGATCTCTCTTGAAGGATGGAGGTAGTATTTATGTCTCGATGCTGGTAACATGGGATGTCATCCTGGGAATACTCACTTTTAACTGCTGCTTCACTGTAGCACTCTGCATTGTCTTCTTCAGAGGGGTCTTGCATTTGTGGAGGGAGTAAACTATTAGAGTCAGAGAGCCTAGTTTCACGAAAACCGGGGCAAACTGGACTCAGATGATCAGCTTGTAAACCAAAGTCTCCGCCCAACTTTCCTGTTGTATTATTCTTGTCCATACAAGAAACACGGCTCTGAGCACTCTGAAGGGGACCATGCCAGTTCTTAGCAGCGGTGGCTTTGGAAAAGGAGATGTACTGTCTGTCTTGGTTAAGAGTACCACTCACCATGGTTTGGTCTGAAGCTGAAATGTCATCACTAGCTGTTACTTGCGAATCAGTAGAAGTCAGTTCAAGAGATGGCTGCCAGAATCTGAGAAAATCATCTCTGCCACAGGACTCCAGAAAGCAGGATGTTTTCCCAGAGCTACACCTGCTGCTAAGATCACTGTCCGAGTGATCTAAAGAGAGCGAGTGACAGCTGCACTCCTGAGATTCGCAGTGCTGTTTCTTGAAATTGGAACTGTGCAAAAGCTGATTTAAGTAGTCAATGACAGTAAAGCCTGTCACATGTGGGCTGGGCAGAACCATCTGGGAAGCTACCAGTGTTCTGACTTCTCCTTTGTGCTGACAGCATGGCTGCAAGAAGTTACTGGGGTCTGAATCATGTTCACACACATCTCCAAAATTCTATGAAAGAAGTAAATGCATTTAAATGAGAAGAAGATAGCTTTCTCTGGGCACAAGGAGACAGGAATTTAAAGGCTAAATGAGAGTGATGCTAACTCCTTTAACTCCAAGCCCTGCACTGTTACTGAAAGAGCAGCACATACCAAAGACCATGGGCTGGGACACAGACTCGGTCCAGCAGCTACTAGGGACGCTGGGGTTCTGGGCACGTTATTTAACTCCTCTGTGCCTCACTTTCTCACTTATGAAATAAAGGCTGTTGATTAACAATAACAAAATTGGATAATACTTAGAAAATAGTATCTACTCTATAAATGCTGGTATACTATTATATTTGTAAAACAAGAACAGAAAAAAGAAAACTAAACTATGTAATATTTTAACAAAGTATAGTTCGTTAGCTCTTGGTTTCTCTGTCTTTGGGTTTTCCTTAGTGCCCATTTGGTAGTACTATATTCTCTTGACTACATTCCATTTAGAGTGTAATCAAATTTCCTTTTGCTCTTTTTAATTTAGAATACTTTCTTACTACTCCTTCAGAGTTAGTACATTTTAACTCTTTCTACTACTATGTATTTAAGTATATGTATTTAATTTAAGAACATTCTTCTTAATCTATTCTTTTTGAGAAAGGGCCTTATTATGTAGCCCTGGCTGGCCTGGAACTTGCCCTGTAGATCAGGGTGGCCTTGAATTTAAGAGATTCATCTGGCTCTGCCTCCCAATGCTGGGATTAAAGGTGTGTACCACCATACCAGACCTTAATATATTTTTTAATGTTTTTAAACAATACTTAGACATTTGTCTTTAAGGTTATTTCTCTCTTTTGATAGAAAACACAAAATTTTACTAAGTAATTTGTATAGAATTTGGAGTAAAAGAAAAGTAATCTTCCAGAACCAAAAATCTAATACCTTTTGCAATTCATAGTAAATTCCCCCCTTTAAAAACATTCAATTGGGCTTCTTTGGCTTTTGTAATAGGGAGTTGTAGCCTATAATATTGAAATAGATCTCATGCAAGCTATTTCTATAGTGTCATACGCATCTATCAACTCTAATATCTATATAACTTGTTCTAAAAACAACAAGGAGAGTTACAACCTTTTCATTTCAATGGGGATCAGAGGACATTCAAAGGAAGTTGATTTCAATTACCGTCACTCCAAAGACAAAGCTTTGCCCGACGAAACAATTCTCCACCGCTGTGGTCAAGAGGCTTTGCCTCTCACCACTGTCCAGGGTTTCTGGGGTTTCACCAGAATCCTCAAGGTACCTTTGAGAGAAAGTGTTCACAGTGATGAGCTTTGAAATTTTACTTTGCAGTACAATCAGGAGACACAATTATTTTAAAATATGGTATGAACCTTGTTAGTCACATACAGAGAGAAAGAAGTATGATGGCATGTTGGCCCTAGTAGGTTTCAAAAGTATAAAAAGAGAAAAAAACATTTAAAGCCATAGGAAAACCCAACCTATCTCGTGTGAATAAGATGCTGTGAAGTCTGGGGAAGGAGCGTAGAGGTAGACTGGCATGTGTAAAGTCTGCCCTAAGTTCTGGCTATAGCGCTGTGAGGGAAAAAAGTGCACGCTTACTTAATCTGCAGCCCTCAAAGGTACGCTAAGGAAAGCAGCAGTGGCAGTAACAGTCTTTCTGCTGTCCCTTTCCTTCAAATGAGTCTGCGCTAAGGTACAATGATACGAGCATTGATGACTAGGGAAAGAGGGGAGGGAAGACAGTGACGAGGAGAAAGTTCTTTACTTATATGGATTTTTATTTTTTATTTTATTTTTTTTTGGTTTTTCGAGACAGGGTTTCTCTGTGGTTTTGGAGCCTGTCCAGGAACTAGCTCTTGTAGACCAGGCTGGTCTCGAACTTATATGGATTTTTAAAGTCTTAAGGCTGGGTCTTATTAGGTCAATATGGTAGACTGAATGTAATTGGCCACCATAAGCTCACAGGGAGTGAGTGGCACTATTAGGAGGTGTGGCTTTGTTGGAGGAAGTGTTGAAGTCTCCTATGCTCAATCTATGCCCAGAGTCAGTTCACTCCCTGCTGTCTGTGGATGCAGATGTAAAACTCTCAGCTCCTTCTCCAGCACCGTGTCTGCCTGCACACCACCATGTCCTGCCATGATGATAACGGACCAAACCTCTGAACTGTAAGCCACCCCAATTAAATGTTTTCTTTCATAAGAGTTGCCACAGTCATGGTGTCTCTTCAAAGCAATAAACACTAAAACAGTCAAACTGGAGGGATAAATCTGCAAAGTGACTGAAAGAATTGACTAACTTGTATTAGAGTTTTATAATATTTTGTTTGTTTGTTTGGTTTTTCCAGATAGGGTTTCTTTGTAGCTGTGGAGCCTGTCCTGGAACTCACTTTGTACACAAGGCTGGCCTTGAACTCACAGAGATCTGCCTGCCTCTGCTTCCCAAGTGCTGGGATTAAAGGCATATGCACTACCGCTGCCTGGCTACAGTTTTATAATATTTTACATAGTTAAATTTTCCCTTTCCAGATTATCTTTTAAGGAAACTGATGGCCAGAGATAAAGGGGTTCTTCTGAGTAAATGCAAACACCTTCAATGCATGTATTTTCGAATCCTACGGGCTTGCTAGACAAGCAGTCAGGTAAAAGAATGCTTTAAAAACTCTCACCTCTTCAAACCAGTGGCAGTGAGTCCAAAAAAAGTGTCTAAGCAGCTCCCAAACACAGTAACGACACACAATCTGCTGGATTCCGCGACTTTTAAGGACAGTCTGTATCTGTAACTGGCACTTTCAGCTTCACCACTGGAGCCACACTTGGGACAAGTAAACCTAGAAAAGTTGGGGAGACAGCAAAGAGTTGTCCAAATTTAGGGTGATAGTTTGCATATCAATAGTGAATTTCATTCTTAAACTATTTACAATCAACACCTTTTTTTGTTTTCCTCTTTCCCAAGGCAGGGTCTTGTGTGACAAAACTGGCCCCAGACTGTTACATAGATCCTTGACTCCTCCCTCCAGGAAGAGAGGACTACAGTCATGCACAAACATATGGCTAGGTTGATGAACTTTATAGATTTTAGTACCACCAAACTGAAAGAAACTGATGGGAAACAGTGTAACAAAAATAATAACCTTGAAATATTATACACCAAGAATTTACTTGTAAGACAGGTGGTGGTGGCAGACACCTTTAATCCCAGCACTTGGGAAGCAGAGTTCGAGGCTGGCCTGGTCGACAAAGCAAGTTTCAGGATAGCCAGGGATACACTGAGACCCTGTCTTGAAGAATTAAATAAAATTTCTTTAAAGAAGTTACTTGTATTCTTCTTAATGTCTTGAAATTTATTAGTTTCTAAAAGATTTATTTTTCAATATGTGTATGTGTCTGCATGTGTATATAGGCATACAAGTGACCTCTGAGTATAGAGGTATTGGATGTTCTGGGGCTAGAGTCATAATCTCTCCAACCTCTAAAAATTACTTTAATTCACCAGGATATGTTACGATCATTAGATTATTATTAGATTATAAAAACTAGATCAAAGGCACACAAGTTAACTTGTCAAGATAATAAGATAATTTAATGTAATTGTAACCAAAGGGTACTTAAAAACTCTTGTTCTATATGGCTTGGGCTTGGGTTAGTTACTAGATGCCTGGAATCCTGAGGACTGGATCTGTAACCTCCAACGCATAGGAAAGACAAAACAAAATCAAGCAAACACCATGGCACAAATCTATCAAGCTAAAGTGTCAGTCTGCTTCTTTTTGCAGTGAGTACACTGTATTTTCCTCAGGAATCCTTGCTGTGTCTGTGCTGGGCAATTCCTCATCATTGAGCTATAGGCCCAGGTGGTATTTTCCTGCTCTTGTCTGTAATCTTACAGCTGTGATCTTCATTTTTCTTGTTTTTCTAAACAACCCTTTAAAACATGGTAATGGGAGATACTAGGATCTTACTTTCCCATGCTGCTAATAATTTGGCTTAGAGAGTGGCAAAGCAGAAACAGAAATCAATGTTAGCTATCATTTGACTATTGCCAACAAGCAACATGATTCAGTGAAATGATTCAACACATCATAAATACTATTAGCATAGGCTAATTATTATTGCCTTTTATGGGCAACATTGAAGATGAATCTGTAAGAATCCATTCATATAATCTCATTCAAATGTGCTAGTGTGTACTGTAAGATGGCCATAGAATAAAGAAAACTGACTCACTAGAACATAGCCCGTTTTTATTAGTTCCAAGGTGTAATAAAGTGAACTGTTTCAAATAAACACAATAAATCTTTTAGAGTTATAAAGTAATAATGCATTTATATATAGTGAGAATTACTAGCAAATCTTAAAATAATTAATACGCATCAATATTTTGTATCTATAAAAGTTTCTAAGACATGTGTTTACCTTCTGTACAAATGGAAAAACTAGTTTGGATTTTTGCAGAAGGTGGCAGTGAATTTGGTTTCCTATTCTGAACTTCCTGATTTTCATTTTTATCATAACTATAAAAAATATGATGACAAATAGAACAGCACTGATAGCTTGACAACCCAGGCCTATTTGTTTTACTGCAAGGATATACTATATTATATGCATACTTTTATAAAACAAATATATCGAAGATATTTATTTATATAGTTCTTAATCTTTGAAATAAATGTTAATATGGTTAATATAGATTAGCACCTCTCACACTTAAACAGCATACCAATCACCCAAGGATCCTGTTAAAATTAAAATACTCATTCTGCAGGCCTGTGACAAGACTCCTAATTCTATACTTCTAATAAGCGCCCATGTGAAACTGACAGAAAAGCAAGGGCATAGAAAATATATTCCTGCCGGGCAGTGGTTGCGCACGCCTTTAATCCCAGCACTTGGGAGGCAGAGGCAGGCGGATCTCTGTGAGTTCAGGCAGCCTGGTCTACAAGAGCTAGTTCCAGGACAGGCAGCACCAAAGCTACAGAGAAATCTTGTCTCAAAAAAAATTCCAAACAGAGACTCCTGACAAGCTGAGCTGCCTAGAAGACTCTCAGACCAACTGATCTACCTGGAAAGGATTCTCTCCAAATTGTTGAACTGCCTACAGGTTGTGCAGTGAGCCCCATGTTTCCGGTTATCACGAGAAGTCATCCATGCTGGGGTGGGCCTTGGTTATGCAGTTGTCTTTGAGTCATTTCTGCTCCTGTACCCAAATTCCTGTAAGTAACCCCAGTAAAACCATGGCTGTTCACCAGCTGGACTTTGATGGTGTCCATATGTGGGGTGAGAAGACATTTGTTTGGGTATCCCCAGTAATAGTGCCTTATAACAAGCTATGATTCTCATTTTCAGTTAGGGAAAGGAATTTATGAGTGTTAAGAAAGAGCCTTAGACTAAAGCAATTATTTATCGGTCCTATTAAGTTACTCAGGAGACAATTTGCATGTTTGAGTTGGGTACATATTATATCTATCATATATAGCATAGACAGCCTATGTGGATAAATCTTACTTATAGTTTTTGGCACAATATATTTTACATATATTTTATGCTAAGAGTGCATTATACACTTCGTAGTTAAGAATAAAGAACTTAAGTGACTTAATGTCCTTAAATCCCAGGATTGCAGGGCTTGTTACTTGCTCAGGGAAACACACTGGAGATGTTTGATCCCACAGCCACTGGGTTCAGTCTTTTCTCAACTACTACGCCTTCGAATTCATCTGCATTAAATTTTGTGCAGCTCCACTTCTTTAAGGTCTTCTGGTGGCCAGGGAACTTGAACTTGGTTCCACACAGGGCCTCAATCACCTGTTCCTTATTCTTCAACTTGGTGTGGATACACGTGAGGACCTGGGCAGTCACTGTGCCCAAGGCTTCCCAAAGGCACCCAACACGCCGTTCTGGAGGCTAGACTGGAGAAAGCACTGAGATAAGAGACCTGACTGTGCACTGTAAAATTGTCTTCCAGGGTCCTTAGGGAAGCTCTAGCGAGCAACAGCTGCAGAGACTCCCAAGGTCGCTGCCGTTTACAGTCAGTAAATGTTAGGTCCCTGAAAAGAACACTTTTATATTGGTGAGATAAGAGTCTTTCACTGACCCTACCTACTGCAGTTGTCACTGCTAAGGATTTGCAGTAAAAACAGGACCTATAGAGGTTAGGTAGGGGACTCACCACAAACTTGGCTAAAGTAGTGGGGCAATGGAAAGGAAGAATCTCTGTTTTCTATGTTGGTTCACTTCCAGTAAGAAAAAAGGAGAGCAGAAGCAAAAAGGTCAAGCATCAGCACTGAGTTTTGTGGTATTGTTAGTGTAATATGAATAGGTACACTGTTACTTTCTAGGGATTCAGTTTCCACAGGAAAGAACCGTGCGCTTTGGGGTTTTATGCATCTAGCTGGAGCTCTTTTCCTACGGATTTTTAAGAATTTCAAATCCAACTTTTCGCTTCTATTCTACAATGATAGGTGGTATATCTGGGGTTCTCAAATATACTCGGTACCATGATTTTATCATGATAATCAGATGTAGCCAAACAGCCTTATTGTCATACAAAAGACTATGAGAATTTGAGCACATCTAACCTGAAATTCTGAACTTCAGAGTACTTGCAAAAGTTTCTGAGCACTGACATGACTTAAAACACTGTAGACTTTGAAAACAGGGGTAGCAATACAGAACTGTGAATTCCACAGCAGTTTGGGCTGCAGAGACTCACTCACTAATGAGCAAACACACATCCATTTTGGAGCACTTCTTTTTCAGGTTTAGGCCAGGGATATTCAACTAATTAAGTTTATGCAAATAGTCTTAAACCTCCAAAGTTGTGAAATTGGAAACACATCTGTGCCCAAGCATTTTATATAAGTAAATAAGCACGGCACTAGCTACTAAGTTTATTTACTTTACTTAAAAAATAACCTGAGGTGAGGACCATTAAAAAACAAATAAATACTCTTAAACTTGCCCCAGAAACTAGATCAGTACTCAGTTCTATTCTAAGATAGCAGAAGAACCAACCCTGAGAATTCCTGAGAGAATCTGATGCTCTGCACGGTGAACTCAGTCTTTAATTTTACCTCTGGGAGTCAAGGACTATCCGAGAGAAGCACCTCTGACATGATGGATAGATAAAGCTCGAGTTCTGGAGAGCAAGCACCGAGGCAAGGAGGAACCTCCGTCTTCTATTCATGTGTCTGCTGTCCTAGAAAACAAGCATGGGGCTTAATGCAAATGTCAAATCACATGTGAATTATTCTTCTTCTGAAAAACCAATCAGCGATATTATCTTTTGTTTCATTATCAAAGTGAAGGCAGCTAAGTGTCAGTGTACTGGGAGATTAAATCTGGGGCCACACAAATGGTAATCAAGGAGCCTATTACATGATGATGTACTGAAAAACTGAACCACTACTTCAGAGTAAGTAGACATTCTAGTAATTCAGGGGAGACTTCACTTAGCTCATTCATGTTTTTTTATTAAATAAATTTATTCATCTATTTATTTTACATCCTGCCAGTTTCCTCTCCCTCCTCTCTTCCCAGTCCCTCCCCCCAACTCCCCTCTCCTCCCAATCCACTCCTCCTCATTTTCTGTTTAGGAAAGGGCAGGTTTCCCATGGGTACCAACAAAATATGGCGTATCAAATTGCAGTAAGACTAAACACCTCCCCAAGTATTAAGGCTGGGCAAGGAAACCCAGTGAGAGGAATAGGGTCCACATTCGTTACAAAAGATACAGAAGTTTTTAATTGGAAGGGTAGTCCATGAACCTTCTTTCTTCCTCCTCCCTGTGCTTTTGAGGGTTTTCCTATTTTTGTCTAGGCCGGTCTTGAACTCATGGGCTAAAGTGATCCCGAGTAGCTTCAATTACTGGCACAGAAGCTGAAAACTGCTTTAGTAGATTTCACTGAGCAGAGTTTCACAGTTTGGGGGTAGAAAAGGGACTTACAACTAGCAAATAAAAATGTTATAAGGTCTAAGAGATCAAGCTTTAAAAGCAATTCTTGTTTATATAAGCATATCAAAGAAATAAAAGAGCAATTCTCTCTACTTTTATAATTTGACTTTAAATTCTTTCAATTGTACATTGGCTTACCATTTTCCCTCATTGATTAGCTTATGCTAATAAGGTAATAAAATAACTGTCTTCAAATAAAGAACTCTACTGTTCAGAGAGTTAGATCAATTTGTAAAAATGTTTGACCTGTTTCAGAGACTGGCACCAGTAAACTCTGACAATGGAATTCAGTTAGGCACAGCACTTTAGGTACCAACAGAAATGTATTGACTGTGGAAGACTCACATGAGTCCTGTGTCAGGAAAACATTTCCATGAAAATAAGATTTTCCCACTGCTTTTTCCATGGAAGTCTCACTAAGTGTATAAACTACACTTATGGGTAGACCCATGTCCAGACAGCCAACACAAAGTAAAATCAATAATATTTTAGTACCATATTTCTTAGTTAGAGCATTTTTTTTCTTACTGATCTTTTGCTTGTACATTATGGTTTCTAGAATTTTATGGGTTTTGTTTTTGTGGGTCTGTGCTTTTCTTATTTTTAAAATTCTTTTTACTTGCTTGTTTCTTTCTTTCTTTTTTTTTCTCCCACCAATTTCCCTCTTTTATTGGAAAGAGATATTTTTCCCCTCACATAATAAATCCTGATTTTGGTTTCTCCTCCACACCTTCCAGTACCTCCCCTCTCCCACTGCAACCCACCCCCTTTTCTGTTTCTCATTATAAAACAAACAGGCTTCTAAGGGATAATAATACAATAAAATAGAGAAGGCAAAGATTATTGTGGGCCTATGTTTACGGGGGTCCAACACAGAATTTTATAGTCTATATGGACATTCAAATTATTCTTTATGCACCGTGGGTGGTACCATCTGTTTATAGGCAGGTCTGCTCTGTTTAAGAAGAGCAGCTGAATGTGAACCTGGGAGTCAAATATTAAGCAGGGATCTGCCATGGTCTCTGTTTTAGTTCCTGCTTCTAGCTTCCCGCCTTGGCCTCCCTCTGTGATGAACTATAAACTATAAGGCAAATAAACTGCTTCCTCCCCATCAAAACTTTGAGTTTTTTTTTTCCCCCACAGGAATTGTAGATGGATTGGTTTGTAATTTAACTAAGACGCTGTGCTGTATCGTGGGCACATATTTTTCCCTCTGAAGTGCTAGGGTTGGAATCCTGGACCTCCTATGTACTAGGTAAGCACTTTATTACCAAGCTATATTTTCAGTCTCTTCTTGGGAGAGGGCCTCTAAGTTTCCCAAGGATGGAATTTGTGGCTCTCCTGACTCAGCCTCTGAGTAGGTGGGATGACAGATATGTGCCACCAGGCCTGTCTAGATAACACAACTTACCAATACAAGAAAAACAATACAAACATGACATTCTAGAATTAATTTATAAATTATGCAAACATGAATTGCTCACATTTTAAGAAGGTTGGTTGCTGCCTTTTATTTAAGGGTTTATTGCCCTCTAGTGGATCAAATACATACATAAAAACAACAACAAAAAAACTAATTCACAAGTAAATTTAAGAATTAAAATGAACAAGTTCATTTTCTTTTTTATGATTTTTACTGTTGGTGCTTCTTCCCCTGGCAAGCCCAAATGGTAAAGAGATACTTCATTCATTGAGCGAAGGACATACTATTGAAATTCCTCTATTTTTCTTTGTTTTCAGAACCTATTTCCTTCATGATAAGCGTCTCCTATCTTATATCTCTACTACTTTGCATGGGTTATGGTGAATGCATGCTTGATGAAGTATCAGGACTGAGTAAGCATTAAAGTTAGGAAAACATTATAGACCTGAGAACAACTTCCTATCTGGCTCATCATATATCTATCAGTCAGAAAACCATGCTGCAACTTCATAAGCTCAATATATTTACTTACTGTAATATATTATACACTTGTTAAATGCCAACTGTTGCTATATGTAGTGAGGGGCAGCCAGACACAGTCCTTTCCTAGTTACTAGATTTATGTTCTAGTGTAAGAGTTGACAGAAAATGATTGACAAGCTATATAAGTGAAATGTACATAATACGTTGAGAAAATTAAAAAAGAGACTGATCAGGTCTTTGCTTGGGGGTGGGATAAAGAGAGAGACAGGATTAGGATAATGTAATTTTTGTTTAGAAAAAAGTATTTTCTGTCAGAGTGATGGTATTAAAAATTCATTAAAATTCTTTATATACCTAAAATATTTTCTAAATGTATAATTTTTGGGAGCATATTTTATTTTTCTTTATATGTCTGTGTTTGTCTCTCTGTGTATTTGTGCACCATCTTCTGGAGCTGGTGCTACAGGTGGCTCTGAGCGGCTGGATGTGGGTTCTGAAAACTGAGCCCAGGTCCTCTATAATAGCAGCAAGGTCTCTTAACAGCTAAGCCATCTCTTCCCTAAATGTATAGCTCTTATAATAAGTAAAATCATAATAAAAAATACTAGGCAGGATACAGCAATAAGACACAAGGAAACATCAGCTTCTCCTAATCTCATACATCTAAGAGTAGAAATAAGGAGACTGGGAGGGAGACAGGAGAAAGTCAGTGACATGGTATACTGAGGAGAACTAATTGTTCCTCTCCTTTGTTTTCCAGTGATTGCCTAGGTCAGTGACCAAGAGGGAAGGCACAGGCACAGTCTTAAAGCTATTTGGGGGAACCATACCACAACCAAGGTTACTTTCTAAGTCTCATAAAAAAGAATGGTAACAGGGGAGCTGGTAAGTTCAGCACTCAAGGTGGAGGCAAGGGATCTCTGTGAGTTCAAAGCCACCCTGGTCTACAGAGCTAGTTCCAGGACTGCCAGAGATTTACAGAACCTGTCTTGGAAAAAAACCAAAACTTAAACTAAACAAAAAAAAAAAAAAAAAAACAAAACCAAACAAAAAACCAGAGAAAGAGGGGGGGGGGAAGAGAGAGAGAGAGAGAGAATAGTAACATGGAAGGGGAAGTGCTATAAACTGTAAACAGAAAGTTACTTAATGAAGGAGAATGAATCAATGTGCAGAGCATCCTCTTCACTCTACAGACTAGTTAGTTCTGTCAACGGCAATGAGGTAGGACAGAGGGGAAATGTGGGGATATAGAAGGGAAAGAAGCCCCTCTAGTTTGTCTTTCTCACTGAGTCCTGAAACTGCAATGCAACTGATAAGCCAAAGTTGCGTATATAAGTATATGTTCCAAAGACTTCACATTTGAGAAAACAGACTGCTGGACCCCAATTTCCAGTTTATTTTCTCATTACTAACTTGTCAGAAGGCAAGCCCATGAAAAACCTTATTCACATAAAAACATTCACTTCAAGGATGGACCTGGAAGAGGCAGAAAGATCCTAAGCATACAACTTCAAGGACCCCACATTTTTCAGACACACCAGGGCCAACAGACACAAGAGCTCAGAGAGTGTGACAGCCCACACAAGACCTGCACAGGCTCAACACAGACAAAACTCCCAGCATGGGAGAGGAGAGCGGACAGTGGCCAGAGGAAATCACTTTTCTTCAGTGGAGCGACTATGTGTATACAAGCAGACACCACGGCAAGGCTAATACTCAGAAGGAGATGGCCAATGCAAATGGAATGCTTTTTTTTTTTTTTTTTTAAAGAGAGAGAAAGAGCATAAAGATAGGCAGGCAGAAAACTGGGGGAGAAGCTGGGGAAGGGGAAAGAATATGATCAAAATAAATGATATGAAATTCTTAAAAAATTAAATAAACATAAAAATGTTAGAAAAAGAAAAAAAATGTGGATCCTATCTTAAGGTTTTTAATTTAGTCGGGTTCATAATTTCTTTTGAATGCGTTCTTGTGTGCAAAGTCTTTACATCATTATTAAATTCTCTGATCTACCCAGAGAATTTAAAAGACCAACTAAAAGTCAGGATGCTGTGTAGGAGAGATGGCTCATTCCTTATGAGCACTGGTCTTTCTTCCAGAGGACCTGGGTTTGATTCCCAGCACGTGCATGGCAGCTCACCACTGTCTGTTAATAACTAGAGTTAACAGACATTCATCGCACTTTTCTGGCTGCCATAGGAACCAGGAGTGCACACACTGCACAGGCACCGTGAAGATAGGACGCAGGTGGATCATGTCTGGATGTCCTGTCTTCTGACAGGTAGGTCACAGTCTCTCCAGTCCTCGGGACTGTTTCTCAGCACCATATATGTAACAAGCCATCTTTTTCAGACCTCTGAAAGGACACACTCACCCCTGTAGGAAGTCAATCCTCCATTCTAGGGAAGAGAAAGAGGGGGTAGGCTGTCTTCCCTTTCCTTACTCCTTCCGCTTTTCATGTTGATTCAGGGTACTGCTCAGTGGTCGAGCAAACCTAAACACAAAAATACAAAAAAGACACAAGCCATTGCCACCCAAAACCTAGAAGAAAATCTTCCATGCCCTGTGAGATAACCCTAGACTTCTAATTTCCTGTTTTACAGCCCCAGAGGCCTCACTGTAGAAAGAGAAATTTGAATAGTTTTCTTAACACCTATGATCTCCTTCAAGGACACATACAAGATCTAACTTTTCAAAAGGCAGTCAGAAGGAGTTCAGAGCCAGCCTTTGGCATGAAATGCTGTTACCCCAACTCAAAACAAAACAAAACAAAAAAACCAAAGCTAAACAAAAACCTTTGCAAACTAAGAAATAACAAATGAGTCCGAACAAGCCTGGGGTGTGGATGGGAATAAGCAAACGTCTGGAGGGTTGGGGAGAATCCAGTGACGTGGCATGAACGGACTGTGATGTTCCGGGTTTGCTCTCCCACACCGAGAGGTGTGTGTCGGTATGGATGGCAAAATCTAGCGCTGAAGGTGGCGAGGCAAGCAAGGCCAAAGGGTTTCTAACATAAGGAATTTGGACTTAAAACATCGGAGGAAACAGGAGCATTTCAAATAATTTAAACGGGGATTATCTTGGTCAAAATTTTCACCTATTTCCCTGGCCATTCGGGGAATGGATAAGCTGGGGAAACGGTTGGAAGCCGACTGTCACAGCTCGTCAACGGGGACAGCTTCGATTACGTTAAGGGCAGCTCTGGGGAGAGCAGGATTTCAGATGAGATACGAGAGACCAAGGAGTCTGGAAATCTTTCAGTGTCTGGATGGAGCGCTTTACTCCGCTAAACATTATCTCTAGGCAACAAACCAACAAAAATCGGTGCCAGCACGGCTCTGCACGGCAGCCAGCTGACACAGTTTGAATCTCCCCGGAGAAAGTCGAGCCTTTTCCTGTCCGGGCTTCTGGGCCTCTACGGCAACAGTAAAAGTTGCTAAACCTTCTCCAAGGAACACGAAAATGATTGACTTTCCCCTCCAGCCCCGGTTCCGCCCTTTACGGTGACGGAGTCCTGAACAAATTCGTCCCTCAGGGGCCTCTTTCTGCAGCTTCTCACCTGAGGTAAAGGATCGGGACAAGCCCGGGCAACCGTGAAGCGACGCCTGCCCCTCAGCCTCAGCCGCGGACCGACCGCCAGCACTCGAATCTCCCGCGTTCCCTTCCGCCGGAAGTACCGCCTTGACGGAGCTCCCCCGAGAGCCAATCAGAGCAGGGCACCGCGGTGGCCGGCCGCTTCTCCGGCGAGCGCCCCTTGTGGTCAGGCTGCGGGTGGAGACGGCTCTGGAGGGACGTTCTCCCCGGGCTGCTGGAGCTGGAGTTCCTCGGGCGAATGGCGGGGGAGGCCGGGAGGGCGCGAGGCGTGGGAAGGGGCGCCGGCGCCCCTCCGGCGGACGTGGTGCCACGGGGTGGGCAGGAGGGGGCGCTGTCGGCGAGGGAGCCGCCGTCGCGGTCGGCCGGGCGGGGCCTGCAGGGGTTGCTCCGGCTCGGGGGTGGGAGGGGAGGCGTCGTCTGCACGGACGACCCGGCGGGCTTGGAAGGGATGGATGGGGTTGTGCGGGGGAAGCAGAGAATGGGGTGGCCCGAGGACTGAGTCTCCACATGGGGTGGACGCTATGGAGGCGAAGAGCCGGAATAACCTGCAGGAGGACAGAGCGATCTGCAAACTTTCTTCCATTTCCTGCTGCCTGAGAGACCTAGGGACGATCGAGGACTTGTTTCCTGATCGAAGTAGAAATGACAGGGTTGCTGTGCTGGTTGAGCGAGAGGTCACGTGTGTGTGTTGTCCTGCCTAGTGAAGATTGTCAATACATATTCTCTCTCTCTCTCTCTCTCTCTCTCTCTCTCTCTCTCTCTCTCTCTCTCTCTCTCTCTCTCTCTCTCTCCATTATGTAGGATTTGCGGGAACAGTGTGAAGGTGGCTATGTGACTATAAAGGCAGAAATATGGCGTGACCTAGAGAAGCGATAGGGTTCGGGGAGCCATAGATGCGGACGGGCCAAAGCCCTGCGGGATAAAGGCCGACGTAGACGTTGACCGCAGTGGAGGTGGGCGGGGAGGAGAGGGAAGGCGAGTGACCAGGGTAGCGGCGGCGACGCCTGTGGGGGTCAGGAGCTGCCTGGCTTTGGGTGTCCCGGAGGGAGGAGCTAGTCTGCAGCGGGCGGAGCTCCGAGCTGGGCCCGGCTTAGGCTGGGTGCTCTGGCCGGTGGCCCTCTTTCTCTAGCTGCCCAGCCTGAGGCTGCCAGCCTGAGCCATGGGCTGCCGGGCTCTCCTGCTCCTGCCGTTCCTATCACTTGGGGCCGCCACGACGATCCGGTCTGGGCTAAAGACCCTCGGCAGCCTGCACTTGCCAACCAACCCCACATCCGACCCTGCCGTAGCCAATAACTACTCAGTTCTTTACTTCCAACAGAAGGTAAGCGGAGGCTGGGAAGTAGGGGTTCCAAGTCCCAGGTACCAACCGCCCGTACCTTGCTTGGCTGGTAAAACTGAATGGAGACCGCCGCCCACCTCCAAATTCAGACTCTAATGCTTAGGACTTACTTTGGTTTTAGTTCACAGTTTCTGGAGGGTAGCCCTAAGCCCTAATTTAAAATTTATCAATAAAAAATGTTTCCATGTTCCCCAACAAAGACCAAGAGAAATATCTTCCTCCAGTTCTGGAGGTCCGGGTTACATTTAAAAAAAAAAAAAGTCACACTTCACAACCAGCTCTCAGAGGATGCCTTAAGGAATCTAAACTCTTTATTTTTCCTTGGCCAAAACCAAATTATGGAGACTAACCTTGAGTCCAGGTCTCTGAGCCGGAATTCTCTGAACACGAATTCTAATGTACCTAGTTTATAATACCAGGATCGTAAAGCGCCAGCCTGCTTTCTTCACTAAACTGCTCCTCTCAGTTCCAATGTTACCTCTGGAGGTTGAAGGTCTGCATCCACATCTGAGGAGAGTGCCAGGATCAGGTCTCTACTCTTTAGCTTGAGTCCACCGGTTCAAGCCAGGCTTCTCCAGTGCCTTTGTACGTGGCCCACCAGTCTCAGTGTTAAAGTACCTGTGTCCTCTGAAATGACAAGGAACCCTAGATATATTTCCAGGAGTCGCTGTAGGCTTGAATGTGCAAGGCACTGGGGTTAGAAAAAGAATCCAAGAGCCTGAGCTTGGCTTTAGAGATCTCAGCAAGCCCTGGCCTAACTTTGGGATCTGAACAGGTTACAGTTAGTTTCTTGACTTACTGAAGGTTCTAGTGACGGTGAAATGAAGGCGGATAACACTCCCCTAGCAGAGGAGCTGTCTGAAGTTGGCAGGTATCCATCCATGCCTGATGATAGACGGGAAGTTTGAATAGGAGTCTGGGGAAGAGGAACGGCATGGGGTTGTAGAACAGTTTAATTTTGAAGTTAAAAAAAAACCTAGAAATTTGGGTTTATGAAAAAGAAAAACTATTGTAATTTTAGCAGAGGTAGCACAGTCTTTCTGAGGCAGCTCCTTTAGTCTCCTGCAGTATAGTTCCTCATTTGTACATCGAGAAGGTGGAGTCAAGAGCTTTGCTTCTTATACTTTCCCTGGAGCCTGCTGCTGTGGAGGCTAGTTGGGTCTGGCTGGAATGAAGGCTGTGTTAGGAACCCTGGGAACTCCTCTTTCCCTGCCCCCCACCCTTGAAGTGTTCTGCTTCTATCTGCTTTCTTTATACTGGGATTTAAAAATAAACACATTTTTTTGTTGTTGTTGTTGTTCGTTACTGTAAAAACCAAAATTGTACTCAGGGCCTTTCACCCTTGAACTATCCCTAATCTTTGTACTGGAACTTTTTGAGTGTTTTGTTACACATATGTAACTATAGCATCCAGTTCTTAGCAGAAAAGTTAGGGGGTGGGGTATAGAGCATGTGGTCTCTAAACTCTCTCTGGGAGTAATGCATGGGGGAACGGAAGGGTGGAGGGATAGAGTGATGCTAATTTGTTTTCCTTTGTCCTCTCTCTCTCTCTCTCTCTCTCTCTCTCTCTCTCTCTCTCTCGTGTGTGTGTGTGTGTGTGTGTGTGTTAAGTTACACTAGCGAGTGCACATATGAATCGGGGAGGAGGGGGTCAGGTGTCATGCACCATCACTCCCTGCCTTATCCCCCTGAGACAGGTTCTCTTATTGAACCTGGAAGTTTAGCAGGCTGTTAGTCCCAGCGATCCCCCTGTCTTCACTCATTGGGGTTGCAGGCAAGTGTGGGGCCATGGCTGGCTTTTTATGTGGGTGCTTTGATCTGAACTCGGGTCCCTGTGCTCTCACACCAAATGCTCTTATTCACTGAGCCATCCCCCCATCCTCTCTACTGTTTAATATAATTTAAGACCTTTAAAAGACATTTTCAGCAGTTGGCAAGTATGTTTGACTTTACTCAGTAAAACCTCATCCTGTAGGCTTGAACAGAGTTTATACCGTCAGACACTTTTACTGCCGTGTCTGCTTTATGTGTTGCTGGGAATTAGACTCGGGGCTTTGAGCTTGTCAGTCAAGCACCACTGAGCTACATCTCCACTCCATTTATACTTTTTTGTATGTATAATTGTGTTATATGTACATGTTCGTATGGGTGTGTGCATGTGGTGTATACACCTGTACATATGTGTGGGTGTTTGCAGGAGTTTTCTTCCTCAATTGCTCCCCATCTAACTTTGTGGGACAGGATTTCTCACTGAATTCAGGCTAGCTGGCCCATGAGCTCAAGAGATTTTCCTGTTTCTGCCTCCTAGGCTCTAGGATTATAGACAAAAGGCATGTTTTTTAGAGAGTGTGAATATGGGGGAGATTCAGAACTCAGGCTCTTTACTGATAGCTATCTGTCTGGCCCCCACTTAAACATACAATTTTTTTTAAAGATTTATTATGTATAGTGTTCTGCCTGCATGTACACCTGCACACCAGGAGAGGGCACCAGATTTCACTGTAGATGGTTGTGAGCCACTGTGTAGTTGCTGGGAATTGAACTCAGGACCTCTGAAAGAGCAGCCAGTGCTCTTAACCTCTGAGCCATCTCTCCAGCCACTTATAATTCTTAATTAAAGTCCATTTTTTTTTTTGATTTTCAAGACAGGGTTTCTCTGTAGTTTTTGGTGCCTGTCCTGGAACTAGCTCTTGTAGACCAGGCTGGCCTCGAACTCACAGAGATCTGCCTGCCTCTGCCTCCCGAGTGCATGCTCCACCACTGCCTGGCTAAAAGTGTATTTTTAAAAGTAGAACAAGGCTACAAGGCAGTATGTCATTCTAGGTGTAGGTGGCAAAAGATGTCTTAGCAAGCAAGGCAGAGGTGTAAATAGGAGTAGAATCAAGGGTCACCTGACCCCCAGCACAAGAAACAGCTTCTTTCTGCCAGATTTCTTAATTTTGCCTGTGCCCAGAATGGCGTCTTTTGTTTTTATCTCCTCGAATTTCTTCTTCTTACTTCTGCTCGAGTACTTTATCCATCTGGTTGCTCAGTCATTGGCCTAACTCAGGACTGTTGTGATTATGTCTCTTCTGGAGCCTGCTGGTCATCTGCACCCAGCTGTATTCCCCTTAACTGTCGGCCAGCATTTCTGTAAGTCTGCCTCTCATTCCAGCGTGGGCCTCATGACCACTGGCTCCTGCAGGCCCTCCCCAGCTCCTTCCTTATTTGTGGGGTGAACACATCAGTGGGCTGGGTTTTTTTTGACTTACGTACATCATTTCAGTTCTGCTTTCTGTTCCTGTTTGCGGTTCCCCTTCTTAACTTTTGCCCCAGATACCCATGTCCACTAAAATGCAGCTGTCGGGAGCTGCTTGCAAGAGGATATGGATAATTATCTTTTCCCTCTTCTTTCCCCTCGTTTTTGGTTTCTGTTGCCGACCTTAGGCCTGGAGCACAGCTACTGTTGTATGAATTGTTAACTGTTGCTATGTTTGACGATGGAGTTTCTGGATGGAGTGTTGGCGTTCATGGAGCTGGCCTCTTAGGGATGATGTGCTTGATCTACGTGTTGGAGGGCAGGGAGCTGGGTGGAAGTTAAACATGGTAATAATTAGCAGCACAAGCTCTAGAGACAAACAGCTTTGGAACGAATTCTGGTTTTGCCCTGAGTAAACTGATGAGCTGCTCGGAGGTAGCCCCTCTCATATCGTTAGCAAGTGGTAATAACTGTACTGCACAGCTCACGGGTTTGTTAGGAATGTGCTGATGTGTGCACACTCTAGCATGCAAAGTGCTTTTCTAGCAGTGCGAACCACTGGCCAGTCAGTAACAGCTAAGCAATAATTATTTTTATCTTTCTGTTGCTTAGTGCTTTAATTTACTTCTTTCCACCAAGAATAATATATTTAACAATTCTTTATAGCTAAAACTGTTATTCTGGTAAATGTGAAGATCTCTTTGAGCCTTTTCTATTGCATTTTATTTGAAACTCTTGTTTTATAAGCTTACAGGATTGTAGCAAAGGGATTAATGCTTTACTTTCTTGAAGTAATTTGTCTCTCAGGTAGACATGTAAAAAGAATACCAAACTATTTCTGTTTTTTTTTTTCTCTATGCTATTTTGAGTTTTGGCAAAATGTGAAGGGAAAATTTGGTAATGGACATTGTTAGAATGACCTTTTATTAATCAGGCTACTAAAATGGTAATTCTTTCTAGTAGCTGAGTGCCTACTGTTTTACCAGCTAATATTAAAATGTGAATGAATGAGATGAATGTAATTTATGCCCTGGCAATGCTGACGCATGCGTGAGCACCCTGTAAATGGCGGTTCTGTTTCATGGTCTAAGTTAATGAGGACAACTCTTCCTCAAGAGGGTACCAGATCTCATTACAGATGGTTGTGAGCCACCATGTGGTTGCTGGGAATTGAACTCAGGACCTTTGGAAGAGCAGGCAGTGCTCTTGACCGCTGAGCCATCTTTCCAGCCCATGCTAAAATGCTACTAAATACAAATCAACTTTAGGGTTTTAACTGTTGGCACATTTTGTGCTCTATGGGGTTTAGACACAGAACACTTCAGCCCTTCCACTAACTTGTGACCTGGTCTTGGCCAGTTTCTTAACTCTCTCAACTATCCTTTACTAACCTTTGGGATGAGGTTGGCTGTGCCCACCGAGTGCCTCTAGCCTCGGTGCTCTGCATGAGGACAGCAGGGTGGCACAGGTTCTGGGTTTAGCCGTAATGTTCATTGCCCTTGGTGAGTTGCTCCTAGGCAGTATTTTCATCCTGACTTTGAAGGAGATATAAATACAACTACAAAGTACATTTCAATTCAACATTTGTCATTTCTACTACTGTATATTTGTGGCTTCTGTTTGCTTGGTTGTAGGCCAGTTGAAGAAGAAAGAGCATCAGTAAGGAAAAGTCCTCACGGTATGTCTTATTTATCTTGGCTTCTAATGCCTTGTACAGTGCTACCACATGGTAGGTAGGCGTTTGCCCCCACCCCCTTTTGAGATGGAGTCCTGCTGCCAATTATATATTGACTTAGATTTTGAGATCCTCTTCCCTCAGACTCCCTGATGAGATCACAGGCAGATACTTGATTTACATGGTACAGATCATTAAGAAACTTTGAATTGAAAAAATTGACCACAAATTAAAGTGAAAAAAGCAGAAGAGTAAAATGAAATATAGAGCATGTGTCTAGAATATTGGTATTGTAGAAATCTGCTGGAACTTACTGAGAGCTTTATGTGTTTTAGGTAATATGGTGACTATTTAGTAAACATTCCCTTATTTAATCCTAATAGCCATACTGTGAGTAGATGCTACTACTATCCTACATGATAGGGAAGAGTACTGTGTTGTGTGTTGTTTTTGCTCTTTACTCTTTTGGCTTTTTGGGGGGTCCACCACCCAACTCCCAAATAAATCACACATGGCAACTTATTCTTACTTAGTAATGACTGACCTTAGCTTGGTTGTTTCTTTCCAGCTTTTGTAACTTAAATTATCCCAACTATCTTTTGTCTCTGGGCTTTTTCCTTTTCTTACTTCTGTATATCTTACTCCATGACTGGCTGAGAGGCTGGGTTGCTGGCCCCTGAGTCCTCCTCCCCTTGTTCTCTCATTGCTTCTTCTCTTCCTCAGTTCTCCTTCTTGTTTATCCTCTCTGCCTGCCAGCCCCGCCCATCCTTGCTCCTGCCTCACTATTGGCCGTTCAGCTTTTTATTAGACCATCAGGTGTTTTAGATGGCAAAGAATCACAGCTTCACAGAGTTAAACAAATGCAGAATAAACAAAAGTCACACACCTGAAAATAATATTCCCCGACAGTACTCCTTCAAAAAGGTTAAGTCACAGGACTGAGTGTGGGGTCTCTGCAAACCCCAGGGCTTGCCAAGTCATGATCCGCATGAGGCATGAAAGAAATCCGGTTCAACACTACTTAGATGGTGTTGGTTTAGAGTCTGACACTCGGCAGTCTATTTTAGTCATATTTAAATTAAGCACGGCAGAATTTTGGAAAAAAGTTTCTGATGATAATTAACAATCCCATGTATACAACAAAGTTTAAGACATGTTTACATTGAAACTCTTTGCAAACTCTTTGGCCTCTTCTATAAAGATGGGTACTGTTCCTGGGTGGTGGTTGCATATGCCTTTAAACCCAGCTCTCGGGAGGTACAGGCCGGCAGATCTCTGTGAGTTTGAGGCCAGCCTGATCTACAGAGTGAGTTCAAGGACAAGCTCCAAAGCTACACGGAGAAACCCGTCAAAAAAAAAAAAAAAAAAAAAAAAGATGGGTAATGTTAACTCAGAAACAATGGTCAAGATAAAGGGTATAGGGAAAATGACTGAGATAAACCTTATAGTCTGTGGGTGAGTAGGCTTGGCCTGGCCTCACAGGCATAACAGAAGTCACCTAGGCTGTTGTAAAGTATAAGTTACATTTCCCATGCTGATGGGTTTTATTGACTGAGAAGAATGCCTCTAAAGATAAAGGTCTAGGGAGGAAGAGTCTGGGGCAGCCAGGTGTGGCCTGGTCCTACAGATGGCACAGGTCACCATGCTGTTAATTACATCAATTCCCAGCTTTGTGGGCAGAAAACAGACAACCCATGTGTTTGAACTATTCTGCTTCTCTGGCACTACAAGAACCTTGTGCCCTCTAGTTATATATTTGTAACATTTTGTTTTTCTGGAAAAACTCCAAAGAGTCACTCTCTTATTTTGTAATGCCTGTCAGAATAAGCCAGGTTGTGCTGCTATAGTAAAACCCCCAAACTTCAGTGACCTCACGTAAGATAAACATATCCGTCTTACTGTATTTCCAATGTAATGAGCAAGGGGCTGACCAAGTCTTCCTTTCAACATGTGTTTTCATGATGACTGGAAAAGTATAAAAAGGGACCATGGAAAGTCAAGCACATGCTCCACAGAGAACTTAACACAGATTATTTCTTTTTCACAGTTTCTTGGCTTGGGCTGGTTAATCAATGGTACTAAGCCACAGAGTAGAAAGACAGGAAGTTTTGGAGCACCTTGAGATATAGTACTCATGACTGCTGTACTCGGTCATTTACCCACCCACCAGCCCACATGCTGAACATGGACCAGTGTCTTTCATAATCAGGGTAGGAAGGTAGAAAGGGGGACAGACTGCATGGGAACCTTGACTATTGTAAAGAATTGAGTCTTTACTGAGGATTAAGTGAGAAGCCTTTTGAGCATCAATAGTAGCAGAGTGACATATGTTTTAACAGATGTGATCTGGCTATTGTGTTAATGGACTATGGAGGCGAACTGGGTGGAGCAGAAAGAGTAGGCTACTGAAAAAGGATTCAGATGTCAGTGTTAGTAGCTGAAGTGTGAGAAGGGTTCAAGGTCAGGAATTTCTTTGAAGATACAGTAGAGAGGTACAGTTGACGTATAGATGTGGGCTGAGAGGTAAGTAGAGGTTGATGGTTCCATGGTTTCTTGACCCGAAAGGATTGGAAGATGAAATTGTCACTTACTAAGATGGGGAAAGCTTCGGGAGGAGTAAGTTTGGGGATGGGAGGAGACGAAGAACTTGTTCCTGGACTTGCTATTTGAGTCAGGAGTTCATTTGAAAGGTGGAGCAGGAAACATTTGAGTCTCTTCGTATGCAGATAAGCTGTAACGTCACGGACGGAAAAGAACAACCAAGGAGGCAGCGAAGATGTTTTCTTGTAGATGCTCATCCTCGCTGGGCATGGTGAAGAGCGCTTGCATTTCCTGCCACTCAGGAGACGGGCGGGAGGAGCGCTTGGTGACCTGGCCAGCCTAGATCACTCAGTGCGACAGGGCCGTCGAGCATGTCAAGGGCATGATTGCAGCCACTGCCATGGTATTTCAGCCATGTGAACAGGGGAGTCAGGATGAGTGACGTGAAGGACAATCGTAAGGTTGAAGGGTTTAGGGACTCATGGTAGAAATAGTAAGCTTCAATGAAAGAAGAAAGATGAATGCCTGACATTTTAGAGTACTCAAGATTGGAGTTATTGGGAATGACGAGATCTAGGATTTGAAGACGAGGTAGTGATCAAGTAGAAGACAAAATTATTGGAAGATGGAAGATAATGCAGCAAGATAAATGAAAAAAATTCAAAGGTTTTCCATGGAATGGTAGTAAACAAGGTACTCATGTGGAAGAGGGGAAAAGAGCGGGTCACTGGTGATTGTATGAGAGGGCTGGCAAGGTTGGCTAGCTCCATGACAACATGTTAGCGCAGGAGCTAGGGAGGAAGAAGGAAGACTTAAAAACAAAGAACAAGGCCACCCCAACTCAGGGAGCAGTAATGGGATGATACTGAGAGCCACACCGTCACTTGACAGGTCCCAGTGAGCTCGCAGGTTTGTCTATAACTGCACAGAGTGAAGGGTGGTTTAGCAGTGGTGGAATATCAGCAGTCGGTGAAATCTCATCTGTACTTTCTACTTCTCATTATCTTTCAAATTACAATGAATCATGTAATGATTGGTTTAAAAAGGTATAATAAAAATTTGCTTTGTTTTGACTGACAGGCAGTATGTGATAGCGTTGGAGTGTTGAAATAAGGAGTGGCGGGGCTACGTCCCCAGCACCCCAGCCGCCTGCTAGCTTATGCTTGAAATAGCAACACACAAACTGTATTCATTTAAACACTGCCTGGCCCATTATATCTAGCCTCTTCTTGGCTAACCTGAACCAGCCCATTTCTAATAATTGTTTGTAGCACCCCAAGGTGCGCTTACTGGGAAGATTCTAGCCTCCGTCCATCCTGGGTAGGAGCTGCCTGGGAGAGCGGAGCCTGGCGTCTCTGCTCCAGAGAGCAGAGCTGTCGGGTCTCTCCGGGAGCAGAGCAGAGTCTGACCTCACTTCCTCTTCCTCCCAGAATTCTATTCTGTTTACTCCTCCCACCTATGCTTTAACCTATCAGGGCCAGCCAAGCAGTTTCTTTATTGCTCAATGACCTTCCTCCATCATTGGAGCCTAGGCCTGGGCACTCTGAGGCCATCAGTACCATGGCCCTGACCCGGGTAGACATAGTCTCGCTTGTTTCTCCTTTACTGTGCCTTCATGGCAGCTTCACATCTGTTCTCTTTTACTTCCTTGTCTTTTGTTTACAACCAGGACAAGGATTATAAAAGGAGGAAAAAAAAATGTGTCCTTTCCTACCTCATTTCTCTATGATTACAAGAGGAATAGAGGGGAAGAACCAGTAAGAAAGATTGCCAAGAGGAATTTGGGTGTATCTGAAAGGGAGTGAAAGCCACAGAAATCTGACCAGAGCTTGCATTTGCTCCAACCCTTTGACCTCTCCCATCTGTCTGCTTTTAGTCTGACTGCAGCAGCAAGATGCATACACTTACTCCCATGGTTACTCCCACAGTTTCCCCCACGGTTCCTTCCCCCCCCCAATTCCTCTGCGGCTGCTTTTAGGCCATTGTCAAACCCTTTCTAGGTGGTCTCTCACCTCAACTGTTCTGCGCCCAACTTAATTTTCTCCTCCCTGTGTCCATCCCCCCAGCACAAATAATCCCAGTCATAAATAATAGATACCATTTGAGCTATTTCTGTGTGCCAGGCAGTGTTCCAAGCACTTCAGTCATTTTCAAAGTGGCCCTATCTTGGTCCTAATATCTCTAATTTATTCATGAGGAAATGGGACCACAGGAGTTAGCTATTTTAATCACTATTCCAGTCTGTCCCCCCGATATTTCTATGTGAAGTTTCTTATGGCTTTGACTCTTTCTCTGCAGGCCGATTATTACAAAACATTTGCGGATATGTTTTTATACATTAAGCATGGCTTTGGACACAGCAGTTTGACTTCTCCTTAGGAGCTCATTTTCTGCCTGGGCCATAAAAATATAACAAGCTAAGAAGATTATAGCTGGGGGGCTTGGCTCCGTGGTTACATACAGGCTGCTCTTTCAGAGGACCAGGATTCAATCCCTAGCACCCACATGGCTGCTCACAGCCATCTAACCTTGTTCCAGGGGTCTAATGTCCTCTTCTCTTCTCCAAAGGTACTTCACACAGGTGCACAGAATACACGAGGGCAAAACACCTATCCACACAAAGTAATTAAAACGATTACGCTTGGAATGGTTAGCTTGAAACAAGTATGTGGGAGGGGGTGGTGTGTTTATGTGTCTGTGTGCCGTGTGTGAGGACAGTTTCTCTGAGGAAAGGACCTTGGACCTGAGCAGAAAGAAAACCCGAGAACCTGAGGTTTCCGTTATTTTGGACTCTTGTTTCTCTTGTAATCTTTTCACTTGTAATGTTAGTGTTGATTCCATCTGAAGTCTATTATTTTCATTTGTGTACCGTTGTAACCCCATTGCTGTGACACCCTAACTTCTGGGAAACAAGACCGGTTGGTTGTCTCCGTAGATCCCTTTCTACTATTGTCCCCATGGGTCACATTCATCATCTAAATCAAGTCACTCTTCTGCTCAGAATATGCCAGGTTTCCCTATTGTTTGCTATATTAAGAACACTATCCTGAGTTTAGCTTGGTGACTCTTGCCTGTAATCCTAGCACTTGGAAGACCAAGACTGGAGGGTTGTCAGGAGTTCAAGTCAGCTTGAACTACGGCGTGAGGACGCTGTCTCAGGCCAAGGGGGGAATGGCGGGGGTGGGGGAGAGAACAGAATCTGGTTGCATTGATGGGTTTTCACTCTGTGCCTCCAGTTTCTAATCTGCTCTCCACACACGTTCATTCCTTTCCCGTCTCTGTTCCCGGCCCACAGTTACCTCCCATTGTCTCTCGGTTAGCCCTTCCTGCCCTTATCAGCCTCATCCACTCATCCGTTTCTAAAGGTCCCTCGCAGACACTGCCACTGCCAGACTGTAGCATACGGCTGGGCAGCTCTTTCTACTTTTCTGGTGGCAGGTGTCTTATCTTGCTTTATGTTATGGTATTTGCTTTGTACCCTTCTGTCAGTGCCCCTGCCCCTTTGTTTTTGAGATAGATTCTCAGTGCATATAGGCTCAAATTGTGATCCACCTGCCTCTGCATCCACCGTGCCTAGTTTACAGGGTGTGCCGCCATACCTGACTTGTGTTCTTTTTGAAAACCTGGACCATTTTTTTTTGACATCACCTGTGCTCTCCCATGGCACCGCACATTATTGCACTTAGCATATATTGTCTCCACAACTCTTGTTAATCTGTAGCTTGTGCTCTTCCTCTCGTCCACATCGATAGACACTGAAGTAGGAAAGAGCTGTTTGTATGGAGATGGTGATAGCTACGTAAATTTATGTCTAGCTTTTGTTTCTTCTTGATGAACTAATTATCAGATAAAAAGGTCTATTTGTTTTCACTGTGCTCCTCTTGACAGTCCTCAAGCTGTCCCTAGAAGTTTATTTTAGTCCTCCTTCCAGCTCACCTACAAGGAGATTCAGATGCTGACAATTAATTCGCTGCTTCTCTTCCTTTGGCATATAGATTGTGGCTGTTGATAGGGTGAAAATTAAAACATTAAGAAAAAGGTGGGCCAAGGCGCTTTCTCAGTTTAGTGCTTGCTTTGGAAGCATGAGGACCTGAGCTTGATCCCTAGAAACTCATGTTTCAAAAAGAAAAAAAATATGAGCATCGCGGTGTATGCCCGTCCTTCCAGCACAGGGAGGCAGAGACAGGAGCATCCCTGGGCTTGTCGGCTGGCGGTTCGGGCAACTCCAGGCCAGTGAGAGACTTTGTCTCAAAATAAGGTAGATAGATTTTGAGGAGTGACATCTGAGGTTGTTCTCTGGCTTCTACACATGGCTGGAAACACACACACACACAATAAAACAAAAGAGAAAAATGCCTTCTTAAAGGTCACTGCTGGCAGGGGGTGTATCTCATTGGTGGAGTTTGTACTTAGCATGGTCATGGCATGTATGTGTGTACACATGTACACGCATGTGTGTGCACACATACACATTTAAAAATACTTGTATGGTGGCTAATTGTCTCCCATTCAAGTGCACTAGAGAACTAAAGGAAATATGATTTTGTTGAAACACAAGGCTAATTTTGTAGAAATCTTCACTTGTCCTCACATGCACTCCTCACTCGAGTTGCTGTGCTACCACTGGTGAGAACCGGTCTCCAGCTAGTCCTGCTTCCGCCAAGCCCATGGTGTCATGCATCTTCCCACTCACATTTTATAGGCGGACATGTCAGGAAAACCCAGGTTGTTAATGTCTGATTTCCTCGCGAGCTTCCTTTGAGCAGTGCTGCATTTAGGACGTGCTGTTTGGAGATGAGAAGAAAACTCCTTTGCTCCCTGAAGGTCTGCTGGAATAAATTAGAACACAGATGAAATTGGAGGAAATATACACAAATCAATGAACATGCAGGGAATATCACAGGAACATGACCTCTGATAATTTGGTATGATTCAGGTACTTCCTCTGGAAAGGATGTGAGGATGTTGACAACTCGGAGGGCTCCTAATCTGAAGACAGAAATTAATTGGCTTGTAAAATGTTTCTCTTTGGAATTAGAATGAGTCTAAGGGACAGACATTATCTGGTGATGAAATTCATTCCCCAGTCTTCCTTTTGTTATAGATAATGAGGTTTGAGATGGGGCTCTGCGGTCTCAGCAATGGTGGAGATTCTGTCCCCGCAGGTCTTTCATGCCCTCCAGTGCCTTCTAACTCCTTTCTCTTCCCACTATGTTATACAGCATTGTGGCTTTGAGAAAATGCTTTTAACAGTTATTAAGTTTTAATAAGTGCCATTATTACTAATTCACATTCTTTTCTCCACCATGTGTGTTGTGTATGTGTGTGAGAGACACTTTGATACAAGTGTCATTTAGGGAAGTATTCTATAGGAGTCCACAGATGATAAAAGGCGTTGCTATATTGGTCTACACCCAGTAAGTCTGGCCAGCTACACTGTGGTTTAATTACCCCATTTAAACAAAGCACTGCAGGCCAGACAATGACTCTGACTCATCAGATAGGAGAGTAAGGAAGTACTTGTTATTCTTGGTCGATTTTTATTTCTGTGTAGTTTGAGGCAGGGTCATGCTGCAGACACTGTCCTTTTAAACACTCGGAAACCTCTGCCACTTCCTGAGGCTGATGGCTTCTTCCTCTGAGGGAGCAGCTCAAGGGACACAGCAGGGAAAAGCAAGGTGACAGCTCTCTTGTCCTTTCTTTCCCTCAACCTTTGTCTTTTCATGACAATGAGAAGTTCCTGCTAAGAGGGGACTTCTGTTTGCCCAAGCCTGTGCTCTAATTTCTAAGGCGTAACCACTCTTTATAAGGCAGGAGCCCATGGATACTAATTTGTACACAAGTGTTTCCGATCCTGAGTGCATCTGCCTCCATCTTACTTGTCTGAGGACCTGGAAATTCAGTAGCACCAAGACTCATCTTTCTGAACACACAGCTCACAAGTACAGGCAACTCTAGGTGAGGACATGCATTCCCTGGCTTGACTTGTGCGTTCTGAGCCATCTTTCCTTGACCTTCTAAGAAGTCTTGACTCTCCACCTTTGCTCAGTTTGGAGAGCTGAAATAATAATGCAGTGATTTTTAAGCTCTACCTAAAGACCTTGATGAAAACTGGCTTTGGTTCTTCAGGTTGAACACCTTAAGACTAAATACTTATATTCCCTAACATCCTTCCCAGATACAGGTATCCCAGACTAGTAAAGATTCTAACAAGTATTAGTGTGTTTACAATCCTTTCTAAAAACCGCTCTGCTATTTTTCCTGTCTCTCTTAGCCTAGTCACTTGGGACTGACTGGTTTCATCATCTTCGCCGCTATCCCCCAGATCTAGCCACTGTAGGTTTTCATGATTTCTTCCTGGTTTATACCCACCTCTTCACATCAGTGCCTTCCTTTCTGCAATGCTCGCCAATCAGCTTAGGACCTTGCTGCAAACTAGGCAAGTGCTGTGCCACCAAGCCACTCCCCAGCCTCGTCCATGCCACTTGTTTCCATTACTCAGGGTTACCTCCTGTTCCCTGTAACTCCAGATTACATTATAATACCTTTTCAGTCTCCCTGTTCTTCCACCCCCAGACTAGCTTCTCCCTTCTAGTCCAACCTTACTGGACCTCGCTTCAGTTTTAATTTTCCTCCAAGACTCTCTCCAACTGACCTGGCCAGGTAGGAGCTATCTTTCTCCACACCGCCCTACAGTTTACTGTCTGCGGTATCCACCTGGCTGCTAAAGGTGCTCTAATTTATAAGACTGTCTGAGCTGTAATTATTTCTTGGGATGTGATTTAACAGGTAGTTGTTCTTTATATAGAGTTATACGCACAGGGGCATAATGCACTTTGACTTTCTATTAAGATAAAAATAATTTGAAAACCTGTAGGTTGGTTGCTCAGTGGTATGCACTTTTGTTTAAAAGATGCCATGACCCAATAAATTGATTTTATAGTCCACTATTATCTTATAAAATATTGTCTAGCTCATACAAAGATAAATGTTTCTCATAATGGCAAAATAAGGCTAGGAACGGGCCTACCACAGGGTGAGCCTAAGATAAGAACATAAGGTTGGAAAGAGATGTGTGAGGATGGGAATTCAGAGGAGACACAGTTCATGGTGAAAACAACTTCCTCTGCAGGAAGATGGTTCTGTTTGAGGAAAAGAGACTTTGGCATTTATCTCTTAGACAACCTCACAGGGAAAATTAAGGGGGCATCAGGGGCAAAAAGAGTCCCTCACTCTAGAGTCTAAGTGAACTTTCTCACCAGCGGAGAGTCCAGAGTATTGTTACAACTAGGTAAGTTTACTGTAAACCTTGCCTCCATAGTAACAGTATTTTTATAAAGAGATTTTTAAAAAGGATTCTAAGGTTTATTGTAGGGAGGTGGGGGCAAGGAAGGGAAGAGAGAATGGGATTTAGGGAGGCCTAGCCGGAGTTAAGATGTATGTAAAGCTGAAAACAATCCTGACACTTGCTAAGTTAATTTAAAACTTAATAAAGTTTGGCTGGAGATACCCTGGGCAAATGGCTAATGCTGCTCTTAGAAGCCACTTTCATTAAGTGAAAATCCCAGTGTTAGGAGTGGACTGCCTCCCTGTGAGTTGGTCAGGGCAGCCCCATAAGCTTCCAGACATTGTAGGCCAATGCCATGGCTGTTGGTTTCTCACCACAACTAGATTATAAGACCCTATAGCTGAAGAAGCCACTGGTTACAGGACACAGAGAAAACAAACTGTAATGAGATGGAGGCTTCCTTCCAGCCTGCTAGCCTTCATGGTTTCAGAGGTGCCACCCAGACAATCCAGGGAAGGATTGTCATCAGCAGTCCTACTTAGTGTGTACCCTTTGTGCAGAGCTACTGGCTGGCCAGAACCACTAGTTTAGTAGTGGCAAGTCTGCTGTAGGAGAAAACAATCTTTCTGTTGGTTCGTTCCAAAGGAGAGGCTCCAGTTCTGGTTCTATAAACCCCGGGAAAGAGATTCCCCAGAGGGGGAAGCTCCTGATGCTGGGTTGATGAATGGGCATGATGTAACTGTCAAATTGCATCCTTAATAATTGTGTTTATGCTTATAGAGTAATGCTGCCATCAGCTTTGCTCAGAGAAGCTTCTTTTTCCAGTGGAAAGCAGTAATTGCAGAGACTCATAACTTGTCAAAGGGCTGAGAATCAGTAACTGTTGAATGCTTAGGCATGAACAAGACATCTCTATTGCCCTGTCCTAGCCTCAGGGAAAACTGCAGAAGAGGGGTGGAAAGAATATAAGCCCAAGGAAGGATTATAGTTGAGCACAGCATGGCACTTGGACTTCTGAACTCACAGAAACTGCAATTATCTGCACAAGATGGGGTCCATGTTCTTCCTCATGAAGCCCCAGCCTCCCTACCTGAGGATTCATCAATAGTAATGGCTTATAGAGGAGGAAGAAACATTTCCTCTAGTGGCATAGTTGCTGGAAAGGTACCCCTGTTCCTGTAACATGCAGCCCTAGTGAAAAACATTGGGTCATGACGAAGAAAATGGGCAAAGCACTTGTCATGCAAATGTGAAGACTTTAGTTTGAATCCCCTCAGCTCACAAAAAGCCAGGGATGGCAGTCGCCTCTGTAGTCCCAGGGCTTCTACAGCAGGATAGGAGTTAGAGACAGGAAAACCCTGCAATCTCGTGGACCAGCTTAGCCAAGTCTATACAATGCTGAAAAAGCAAAGAGACCCTGTTTCAAGATGCAGTGTGAGGCTTACTGACCAGTCATCCTCTGATTTCCGTACATGAGCTGTGGCACGTGAGTGCCTTCTCCAGAGGTGCAATGTGAAGGTGGAAGGGGTACTAACCGGGAAAGCGGAGTGGGTCACTGGGAGTGAGCACTGGACAGGAGGGGTAGCAGGTGAGCGTGATAACAAACGCAGCACAGACTATAAAAATCATGTGTGTGGCTCTTGGTCAGACTCTCTTTGAACCTCC
This sequence comes from Alexandromys fortis, assembly GCF_014885135.2. Lineage (NCBI taxonomy): Eukaryota > Metazoa > Chordata > Mammalia > Rodentia > Cricetidae > Alexandromys > Alexandromys fortis. The sequence goes on along the minus strand of NW_026067967.1, from coordinate 348,128 downwards.
CCTCCCTTCTCAGGTATGTATCAGATTTTTCCTAGGTGCCTTTCTCTTTTAATGACTGAATATAAACTTCAAATAAAACTTTTCTATGGCAAAGTCACAAATCCTAGCCTTGCCTGTGTAGAGGCAAAGTATCTGAAAAGACCTGTTCAGGATGCTGAGTGGTCCATTGGGCGGTGTCTCCTGCTCTGTACTCCCACGGGCCAATAGTTTACAGATCTTCCTTGCCAATGCTTTCTTTTCTTTTTTTTTTTTTTAACAAGGGCAGGCGTATAACACACATTTCCATCTAGCCTTCCTCGGGCTCGGGCTCTTGATTTCTCTTTCTTGCTCTCCCTCGGTGTTCACGTGCTTGTTTATCTGCAGGGCTTGTTGAAGTTTTCTGACTTGCACGTGGAGAGAGGAGAGCAGGATCTCATCTATTCTGAGGATGACTAAAAGTGGTCATTCCACAACGATGAGCTCCAATGATGAGGCGTGGAGGAAAATCTCACTTGCAAATGATGGTGATTGCCATCTCATGGCGGGCTGCCAGCACTGTAGTTTTCAAGGGAGGGGATGCTTTACTAAGTCTAAGTGGCAGACTAATTATGGTACCTTAGTCAGCTTACCTCTGAGTGTGCCACTTCATTTTTTCTCTCTTGGAGTTTGTACTAGCAGAGTTGTAAGCCATGCTTGCTTTGTTTTATTCGGGTGCTAAGGTTCAAACCCAGGGCTTTGATTCTAGGCTATCCTATCCCTTCTTTGACTGACCTCTGTGATGCTCTGTCAGAAAAAAGCTGTGGATTTGATGGCGTGCTCACCTTTCCTGTGATCTGCCGCCAGACACTAAGCACCGTGAACACAAGACCATGTGCATCTTGTTCACCGGCACATTTCTGCTGATTGGCCCATGGCGATGACTCAAGAAACGCGTGTCCTGTCAGTGTGTTTAGCCAGTGACGGCCATTTGTTTGTACATCCTATTAACTCTGGGCAGTTGTCATCAAAGATGTTGGTGTGGTGCCAGCACACCTGAAAGTCATCAAAGGAAGCCACAGGGTCTCTTTTGAACTTGCTGTGATTGTTCTAGGTTTTGGTTTAGCTGAGGATGTCCTCTGCCCTTCCTTTATCTTTTTTACAGTGCTCCAAACAATGCGTAGTCTGTAGAGTGTATTTTTAAGATGATGATAAGAAGTCCCTGGAGGTCATTTTATAGTGAATCAGTATTGAAAATTGGATGTCGGAGTTCCCCGGGAGGAAAGGAACTTAGGATTGCTTTCTTTAGTTGCTTCCTTTGGCGGATACTGCTCATGTGGGGACTTGGTAAAATTCATCCCCCCCATATCCTTTAAAAGTCATGCACTTTTCAGTGTAACAAAATAGTGTTTTTAGTGCAATCATCTACAAGGAAAGCCTTGCATGTTTTCTAAATTAGTGTGTGTCACAAGTTTGATTTGCAGAGGATTCTCCCAGGGCAAGGATGATTCATATTTTAGCATCATGAGATAGTATTGTTCTTGCATGTTCTTCCTTAACACATGCAGTTTCTCGGTTGAGGATAAAGGTCAGTGGTAAGGCAATTTCCTGGGAAGCATGGTGCTTGCTCCCCAGTCCCCATCTTGATTTTTTTAGTTGTCATACTGAAATAAAGTATATACGGTACTGGTCCCCTTCCTGCTGCATTCACTTCCCCTCCTGCTGTCATGTAAAATATCTTCACCTATCTATAAAGATGTGTGAATCTAGACTCTGCATTTAAGAGAAAACAGGCAATACTTGTTGTTCTTTTTGTCCACATCACCTTCTCTTGTTCTCCATTCTCTTTAAATCCCCCTCTTCCACTCAAATGATCCCCCCCACATATATATGAAAACTAGGTTGTGTGTATGACAAAAGCAAGTAACATTTACATTTATCTGAGTCTGATATATCTCACTTAACCCAGTGGTTCTCAGCCTTTCTAATTCTGTGACCCTTTAATACAGTTCCCCATGTTGTGGTGAACCCCAACCATAAAATTATTTTCATTGCTATTTCCTAACTGTAATTTTGCTACTGTTATGATCATAATATAAATAACATATATTTCTGATTGTCTTAGGCAACCCCTGTGAAAGGGTTGGTCAACCCCCGTAGAGGTTGTGGCCAATAGGTTGAGAGCTACTGACAGCCAAGTGATCTCTATTATTCATTTCCCCAAATAATACAGTTATACTATTCATAGCACAGGTAATAAAAACCCGGAGACAGATATTGAGATTCAACCTGAAGATCAGAAAAGCAAAGCAGCCAAGCCACTAGAGAGACCTTTTACCTCTACCAAATCTCCAGACAGAAAGTATGAGATCCTGTCTCCATAAATCCTTGGACTCCACACTCCACAGTTTCTGTCTCTTCCCCTTTATATTCCTCTCTCTGCCCAGCCATATCACTCCTGTCTCCACCTCCCTACTGCTGGGATTAAAGGCATGGGATCTTCTTTGTGTGATCTCTGTTTCTCTTTTAGATAGTTCAATCTTGGGTAGTGTAGCAACCGGAGCACCCCAGCTCCCCAGCCGCCTGCATGGCTAGCTTATGCCCAAAATAATTACACGGAAACTGTATTCTTTTAAACACTGCCTGGCCCGTTATCTGTAGCCTCTTATTGGCTAGCTCTTACATCTTAATCTAACCCATTTCTAATAATCTGTGTAGCCCATGAGCTGGTTTACCAGGAAAGATCTTAACCTGCGTCTGTCTGGAGTGGGAGAATCATGGCGACTCCTCGACTAAGCTTCTTTCTCCCAGCATTCTCTTCTGTTTACTCCACCCACCTATGTTCTAACCAATAAAATGGGCCGAGGCAGTTTCTTTATTATAATTAACCAATGTCCTTCCTTCATCAGGGTAGCCCAAGGTGGCCTTGAACTCACAGAGATCCATCTGCCTCTGTCTTCCGAGTCCTGGGATTAAAGTGTGTCACCACTCCCTGGCCTTAGTGGGTCACTAGTATGGCTGCTTTGCCTTCTGATCTTCAGGCAAGCTTTATTTATTAAAACACAAATAATATACCACTATAGAATTTAATCTTGGCCACTATATTTGTAAGGGGATATTAATTAAACTGGAGTGTACATAGGGTTTTGAAGAATTTAGAAACAGAGTTTTAACGAAGATTTGGGAAGTCAGTACAGACCCACGCCTTAAGTAGTAGATTATCAGAATGGATTGTAAATTGCATGAATCTTAACTCTATGCAAGATGTGTGGTTGGTTTTGGTATTAGAGGGGAGCGTCTTCATCCATTTTCATTACAGTAGATTCTAACCTCCATTTCTGGGATATGGCCTGGCACATAGTTATAACAATGGTATCAGGAGAATATTTTGCATAATTAATAACCTTTAGAACAAGAGGTTATAAAGGAAGAACATTAGCATTATGTCATTTTTTATTTAATAAAACAGGATATTATAAACATAAGTACTTGTCTGAGATATGGCATCATACACTATTTATGGGCTGTTTTTGAAATGCTTGTATGTTGTGTCTATTTGTCCTGGCAAGAAGTTTACTCTTCAAAATGGAATGTTCTTGCAGTAAATGCAAGAATTCCTCTTCTACACACTCACTGATCGTATCCATATCAGGCATTGCTAAGTTTACTGGTGGCTTAGCATTGGACAGACAAGTCTAGTTAAATTCCTGTGTCTAGCAAGCAGATAGTGCCTGCATTTGTCTGTGATAGTGCAGACCTGCAGCTTGAGTATTTCCTGTTGCATGGAGGTCAGGATTGATAGTGACTGTTTTGCTCATCCTCTATCATAGCCTCACTACAGAAAATCTCAACCTAGTGTATCTAGCCATTGGGCAAATGCAGTGAACCTGTCTACACAAATTTGATCTTGAGAATCAAGCACTCCATTTCATTGTTTTGAGTCATGTTCATGAAGTTGCGTTGGCTCTGTTTTCACAGTAGTTGCAGAATCAAGGTACATGATGTATTTGTGTATTCCCCATGTATCCATGAACCCAGGGCTGGCTCTCTTCATAGAACTGCAGAGCCAAGGCACATAATGTATTCCTTATGTATCCACGAACCTACTATATGCGGGTATGATTCCAATCACTGATGACTTGGTAAAGAAGAAGAAAAAGTCCCTGTCTCAAGTTCTGTTCCAGCGATCTTATTTCACTCACTGCTTGTTTGAGAGACAGTCTCAGATTTCAGCTGTTTCTCTTTGTGGGGAGATTTTTATCTAAATCTGATGTCGGCTTGAAGAATCTAATCTCATCTCCTACTTCTTCCCCTCACAAAACCATATCCTTCTTGCCACCAACAGCTTTTTACCTGGAGTGTGCTCTGTACAGCCCACAGGATTTATACATGTTGTTCTCTTTGCTTGTGTTCCTTGTCTATACCCAAGAGCATTCTGGTCAGGCTTCAAGCTTCAGCATGCAGGTTACTCTCCTACACTCTGCGTCCCATGGTTCCTTGGGCAGCATAGTATCTCTGCTTCTGAATTCTCCCAGCATTCCAGACACAGGACTCAACCTTGTTATGGTGTGCTTGTTAGCTCCTCCATCACCTTTGCCAAGTTCTCAATAGGGTCTTACTAAGTTCTTTCCTTCAGGTTGTTGTTTAGTGAGCATCGATTGAACCATTTCCAAAAATAAATATTTTACATGAAAGAAAGATGTAATGCTGTATGATTTCATGAGATTTTGAAGAATTTTAAGGACTTATTTTTTGATTTTTATGTGTATGAGCACAGTGCCTGAATGGATGTATGTGCGCCATATATGTGCCTGGTATCCGTGGATATCAGAAGATTATGTCACATATGTCAGAACTAGAGTTATGGGGGTTGTGGGCCAACATATCGGTACTGGGAATTGAACTTGGGTCCTTTAAAAGAGCAGCAAATACTCTTAATAATTCAGCCATCTCTCCAGTCCTTAATTCTGAATTTTTAAAAATCTATTTATGAGTTTATTTTATTTACCATGGAAGCATGTCTCATTCTAATTCTGGAACTACCTAATTCTCTTTTGAGTCACTTGCCCCTTGTAAAGATAACCACTATCCTGACTTCCAACGTTTTGACCTCTGTCATTAAAGTGAGGGGAAACAGAGCCAACTATGGTGGCATACCTTCTTATCCCAACACTGAGGAGGACCTCTGAGTTCATAGGCCAGCCTGGGCTACATAGTGAGTAGCAGACCAGTGTAAGTCACAGAGCGAACAAACATGAGAAACAAAGTTAAAAGGGGACCGATTGCCAGATCTCAGTGATATGAATATGTGTTTAAGAAAGGCAAGAAAAATTTAGGCTGGGCATTATGGTATCTGTAATCCTAGCAGTCAGGAGACTGGGACAAGAGGTTCACAAGCTTTTGGCCAGCCTGGGTTGCAGAGCGAGAGAAACTTTGTCTTTAAAAATAGAAGAAGAAGCAACAGGAGGAGGAAGATGGAAAAGAGTTGGCATTTTTGCAGCGTGTAGCTTTTTACCTTGAGGTCTGTTTCCATCTGTCCTGTATGCAAGATCTAATTTCAACTTACTGGGCTCTCCTATATTACCGTGTGTCTAATCAGTACAGTGATACAAAGCTCCCTTAGGCCTGTGGGTTATCAATCACATTGTGCTCCTCTAGAGCACAGAATCTTTAAATGAAACCATTACCTGTTGTGTAATCACACACACCACACACACACACACACACACACACACACACACACGGGTGCACACGTGCGGAGGAATATCTGAGGCATTCTAAGAGTAGGCGGTCTCCACCTGTTTTAGCAGTAGAGCATAAAGTATTTAATTTCATAACATTTTTGGCAAATTGGAAAATGATTGGGCTTCTGGTCAAAGGAAAGTTACTGGGCTCTTCAGAGTTATTGGGGAGCAATTGAATCTGTAGTCCTACCAAACAGGAAAATACACTTTCCTCAACCATAATTAGATGCTACTTACAGCACTGTTAAATTTATAATAACTTCTCATATTTTCTCAGATATTGGATACCAGAATATAACATCTATGAAAAACTAAAAGTGAGTGTCATGGCATATGCTCATAATCCCAGCAGTCAAGAGGCAGAAACAGGATCAAGAGTTTGAGACTAGCCTGGGATATGTAGTGAGACTTGTCTTTCTCAGACACACAAAAAAGTAAAAACATTAAAATAAAAAAATGGCCTCGTTAGTTAAAGAATAAATAAAAGGAAATTTCATAGTTTATTTTTTTTTAGACAAAATTTTACTGCTAGCAAAGGAACCTCCTACACACATGGTTCCTCAGGACTCAATGATCAACAAGTCCAGCCCCGGGAGTCTTCTGACATCCCTGGTCACTGCACTCACATGGTATACAGGCATACATTCAGATAAATACTCATACACCTAAGATAAATCTCAGTTTATTTTGAAAAAGAATAGGCTGTTGTTGCATTTGAAGAAGAGCTGAGGAAGTGACCCCCATCCATCCTTGTGATCTCTAGGATACAGGGTTTTGTAGTGTTGTGTAGTGTAATGCTAAGCATGCATTAAGTCTTTACCCCGACACCAAAACAAAGGGTGGAAGCAGGACCTCGGGGGATTAGCAGTGAGGTGGAGGGAGGAATAATTCCTGTTTGTAAGAGTTATCTTCCTCTTGCCATCACCTCTCTGCTGTCACATCGCCATCCAGGAAAACTGTTGCCCCTGAATTCAGCTACATTCAGTTTCCAGTGCTTCCTGACTTCCTGCTGTAGAGACAAATAGATGTAGAGTGTTTGACCAGGTTTTGAAAGCATTGACATAATAAAGTGGAAATAAACAGAGTTGCACCCAACAATAATGTCATTCACAAGACATGGCATTGCTCTCCATTCTTGGTCTAGCTCCGGGAATGCCAGAGCTTGCAGTTCAGGAGTGACCCCGGATACACAGGCTTCTCCAGCTACAGCCACAGGGCCTGCCTATATTTCCTGGCCATTCTTAGGTTTGGCTCCTTCTTTGATAACTTGTGCCCTTTCTATTTGAAGATGTCCTTCCCTTCAGGAATCAAATGTGCTTGGGAACATTGTCACACCCCGTTTGAGAAGCTAACGGAATAATGCTACGATCTCTAACTCACCCACAACACACACATCTAAGTGGAGAGAAAAGGTCTTCATTTCCTCATTCTGGATTAGGGTTGCACAGAAGAGAGCCCTCCCTCAAGGCCTATTGACTCATTGGAAGCGAGTCTGGTTTTTCTTTTTTGTCATATTTATCTCTGAGGATATCTTCTAATATCTTTAACAAAATTTCTGCTAGCTACTATTGCATGTCTGAGTTCCTAAATAAAACCACCATATGGCAAGTTCCTAGAATGAAAGGCCATGGAGAAAGAGTTTGATTTTTTAAGAAAAATCAGTTGACCTAGTTTAGTTAAATATAGCACTGTAGCAATGATCATCATCAAGGTCAGCAGAAGAACCAACATTCCTTGGTTAGCAAATGGCTTCTGGTTTTATCCACAGATTTAGAGGAGGATTCTTGAGTGGCTCCTGGTGAGGGCTGAAGCTTGTTGTCAGCCCTACCTATAGCTAACTGCGTGTTATGAAAAAAACACAAAGAACTTAGGAAGCAGTGTTTGTCAGAGCACGGAAAAAGAATTGTGTTATTTAGAAATTTTGTGACCTCTCTGAGGCTCGTCATCCTATAATAAGATTTTATGAAAACATCCACAGTTGATTAGAGATGGCCAGGTGATCGGTAGCAGGAAACAGGTGCTCTGTGTCTTTTCCATCCTCACTGCTCCCAAATTGTCACCCAACTGTGCTTAGTAGATTTAATATATTTCTGAAAGGATGCTTTACTCTTGAGCAATTTAAAAATGCAAACATGCATTGTTGCCCCACTGATCTTATTTAGAGGAAGTCCTCGTTCCCTCTTGCCTTCTCTGCTTGCAGATCCTTTCCACATTTCCACACGGTGAGGCAGGAAGCATCTCTCGAATTCTTCTTTTTTACTGTATTTTAGAAAGAGCTGCCGTGTGTGACCAGAAATGTGCTTTCTTTTCTAGGTCATGTATGCTGTGAGGCTTTCACGGCATACAACCTACTTTTGTTAAGGCAAGTTGTAGAAACGGTTCGAAGTTCCACCTCCGTTGACCCCGGGCACAGCATTTGAGCCCTTTGAGCTCAGCTTCCTTAGAGCAGGGCAGGTCCCCTTGCTTCTGCAGCCCTTTGATGCTGTGATTTCTCAAGTGCCCACTGCAGGCCTTGGAAAGGGACCTGTGGGTCTCAGTCTGGACGGCAGAGGGCGCACTGTACCGTGTGCCTGTGATCACTGGGTACTGGAAGCAGTCTCAAACCTGCAGCTGATGTTCCTGATGGTGGGAAGGAGCCAGGAGGACGCCGGAAAGTCATGTTGTGAAAAGCACATTTCATAGCGTATTTCTTAATATATAATTAAGGGAAAAAAGGGAATTGTTGGGACTGTAAGAATAATTCTTGTAATTCGTTATCTCTTACCCATCTTTAGTATTCCCTCTTAGGATTAGTGTGCTTCAGACGTGGCACAACATCCTTAATATTGTCCCCTCAAGTCACGGAGGCATTCAGCCTCCACCATCCTAAGAGCTCTAGTACAGCCCTTTCCTGTAGTTGTGTGTGAATGTTACCATCTTAATTCAGTGGTAGCTCACAGTCATCTTAATTCAGTGGTAGCTCACAGTTTCAAAAAACAAAAAAATAAAACCTTAAAGATATACCCAAAGTTCGGCTGTTGGTTGTGTTTTACTCTTTGACTCTTGTGGGGAATCCCACCTTTCTGGGGTGGCTATTGCTGCAATCCTAGCCGCAGCTGGTTCGCATGTTCCAGGGTAGGGGCCTTTTCTTTTCTAACGCAGTCCTCTGGCTATCCATTGCCCTGTAAAATGTCCCACATTCAGATTTGCCCAATTGCCTTTTAAGAGACTTCAGTTTCCTCTGCCACCCTCTGTATATTCTCTTTTGGAGTATATCTAAAGTCAGGATTAAGATAAAATGGAAGCTTTTGACAAGAATGAATCACACATGATATATATTTTATGTTGTATGCACGAGAAAGGCATATATGCCCTGCCTGCCTGGCCACCCGTGATGTCAATATTGATCATTAAATTAAGGTGATGATAGATAGCCCCAGTGACAAGAATGTTGTTTCTGATACCATTGTTACACGTATGAAAATTAGTTTTCTGCTGTTTTTAAATGCCATTAATAAATCTTGCCTGAATCAGTAACTTTGCAGAACTATCATGTCTCTAACATAGTCATCTTTCTGCATTAATTTTTAATTAATAGCTCTTCTTCATCTTCAGCTGGGACAATTCGGTACCCTGAAGGACAATTCCATCAGAAAGGCAGCTTTACTATAGAATTTTTAACCACGAATTTTCAGTTTCAAAGTAAGGAGTTAATTTATGGTGGCCCAATGGACGCCCTAAATGTCAGCAAGTGAACTTTTTTCTTGTATAAAATTTTTTCTTTTCTTTCTTTTCTTTTGGTGGGGGTTATCAAGATAGGGTTTCTCTGTGTAGCTATGGAGCCTGTCCTGGAACTCGCTTTGTAGACCAGGCTGATTTTGAACTCCCAGAGAGCCGCCTGCCTCTGCCTCCCAAGTGCTGGTGTTTTAAAGGGGTGTGCCACCGCTGCCCAGCTTAAAATTGTTTTCTTATATGCTGTCTTAGTTAGGGTTTCTATCACTGCGATGAAACACCAGGACCAAAGAGCAAGTTGGTGAGGAAGGGCTTATTAGGCTCATACTTCTGCATTGCTGTTCATCACTGAAGGAAGTCAGGACAGGAACTCAAACAGGGCAGGATCCTGGAAGCAGGAGCTGATGCAGAGGCCATGGAAGGGAGCTGCTTACTGGTTTGCTTCCCTTGTCTTGCTCAGTCTGCTTTCTTATAGAACCCAGGACCAGCAGCCCAGAGATGGCACCACCCACAATGGGATGCCCCCTCATTGTTCACTAAATGTGAAAATTTACAGCTGAATCCCAAGGAAGCATTTCCTCAGCTGAGGCTCCTTCTCCTGAAGACTCTAGCTTGCAGCCAGTTGACACATGAAAGCACCCAGCACATATACTATTGATTTTCATGAATTGAATGTTTCAATCAATTACAACCTTTATTCTTTTGTGGTCAATTTGTTTCATGCTAAGCTTATTAGAATGTGAGCCATTAATAAATGGCTCCTTGTCTCTGGCTCCTTCATCTGTTAATTCAACCCTGTTGTTGGTAAGCATGCCTTTGAGCCACTGTGCAGTAGGGTGCATAGACCTGCCTTGCAATTTCTCTGTCCCGATGTCCATCAGTCGCTTTGGTAACAAGCCTTAGTTTTTTTATTGGCTCCTTTTCTTAGAGGCTCTATTACACATCAAATCCCAACATTTAGGATATCTGTTAGTATTGGTATCTTCAGTTCACAGATCTTTTTGGTGGTTTAATTAGTCCTTGACTTTTATAATAAAAGTTTGAATAATGAAAATTCAGATAGTGAGGCTTTTCGAAAACTAATATGATGTGTTGGTGATTTGAAAAGTATTGAGACATTGATTATGTCCTCACCATACTAAAAAGGTAAGTATGAAAAGTGACACTTATGTTCAGTTTATCCACTCTAAAATATATATATATATTTCAGATTATGTTGTAGCACTATATATAACAATATATACAGTTTTTATTCTCCATTGATATTAATCAGATAAAGCAAATAATTAAAAATTTATAATTTTGACATTATGTTTTTAAGTAACTACTTGATTTTGTAATTATATCTTTTCTTTTAACTGAAAATCTTGACCACCATAACAAATACTGTTTTATCTTAGTGCATAAGCACAGTAATTTCAAAATGACTTAGTATTAATAAGAGCAAGTGAACTTTGAATTTTCTTTTGATTGTTTTTTCGTACAGGTTGATTTCAGTGGAAGGATGAGTCGCCTGCATGTTAATTCGAATTACTTTCCCTTGACATCTGTCTCGCCTGCTTTGTTTCCCTCATAGGTCGACCACTTTGGATTCTCCGACACGAGAACTTTTAAACAGCGGTACCTAATAGCTGATCAACACTGGCAGACAAACGGTGGGTCAATACTGTTCTACACCGGGAACGAAGGGGACATCACCTGGTTTTGCAATAATACGGTATGTACACACGAGTGAGATTCTTCTGCTGAAACGTAGCTTCTGGGGAAAACGGTTAGCAGTAGAGATGACCAAGGATGGCCCTTTTAAACTGGAATGTTCTTTAAAAGTAAAAAGAAAGTGGGCAAGGCTCACGACCTGACTTCGTCCCTGAGACCCCATGATGGAAGGGGAAGACCAATGCCTGCACGTTCTTCTCTGATGTCCTCCGCTGTGATATGGCATGTGCCCTCCCCCAAATAAGTAAATAAATGTAATACAAAAATAAACTCAATAGTAATAGAAACATGGAAAATGTCAGGGAGACAGGGTCATCAGCTAGGAATTCAGAGCCAACCTGTGCTGCCATATAGTTCAAGGCTAGACTGACAGACAGACAAAACCACTGTTTTGGGGAAATTTAATTATACGGCTAGCAGGTATGGGAACATTATTGTATATAAGTTGGATTATGGCATATAGAAGGTAAAAGTAAGGGTGGGAATTTTTGTTTGTTTAACTAATATTGTATTTTTAAAGTGAAGAACTGTGCTGTATTTATAGTAGATGTTCAATAAATACTTATCACTTAGTAAGTAAGACTGAAACAAACCCAACGTAAATAAGGAAATGTTGTTGGTTGTTCTTTTACTCTTTTGACTTTTTGAGGGGCCCACTACCCAGCTCCCAAATAAACCATAGAGGCTTAGTCTTAGTTATGAATGCCCGGCCTTTGCTTGGTTTGTTTCTGGCCAGCTTGTCTTATCTTAAATTATCCCATCTACCTTTGCCTCTGGGCTTTTATCTTTCTCTATTTCGGTAGATCTTTCTTTGCTTCTTTCTCCATGGCTTGCTGTGTAGCCGGGTGGCTGGTCCCTGATGTTCTCCTCTCCTTGTTCTCTCGCTCGCTCTCCTTCCTCATTTCTCTTTCTGTTTATCCTGTCTGCCAGCCCCGCCCATCCTTGCTCCTGCCTCGCTATTGATGTTCAGCTCTTTATTAGGACCATCAGGCAGGGTAACACAGAGTTAAACAAATGCAGCGTAAACAAAAGTCACACTCCTGAAAATAATATTTCCCAACAAGGAAAACATATATAAGTTTGACTCTCATGTTGGGAGGGCAGAGGCAAAGTAACCGCATTTTCCTTTAGTTTCCACTTAGTAGAGTTCGCTCTACTTTTTTTAAAGAGCTATCTATCTATCTATCTATCTATCTATCTATCTATCTATCTATCTATCTATCATCTATCTATCTATCTATCTATCTATCTATCTATCTATCTATCATCTATCTATCTATCTATCTATCTATCTATCTATCTATCTATCTATCTATCTATCTATCTATCTATCTATCATCTACCTACCTATCCATGTAGTCAGTGTTCTGCCTGCATGTATCCCTGCAGGCCAGAAGAGGGCACCAAATCTCCTTACAGATGGTTGTGAGCACATGTGGTTGCTGGGAATTGAACCTCTGGAAGAGCAGGCAAATCTCTTAACCACTGAGCCAACTCTTCAGCTCCGTCCCTCTACTGGGTTTTAATTTGCTTTTAGCTATTCTTCTCTGCCAAACCCACAGGCAACTTCCCCTGCCCAGTTCCTCTGTGTTTTAATACAGGCAGAGAGATGTTCAGTCTTCAGACTCCAGTGCTCCTCAGGCTCCATAACCCTGCTGAGCGCTTGCTGGGTATCCGTGTCCTCAGACAAGTGGAAAGGAAGAACCATGTAGGAGAGGAACAGTCCTGGATAAGCATCAGAAGCAGATACTAGACCTCCCCAGTCCTTGACATCTTCCTACAGACTAAAGCATTTCAATTCACATTCGCTTCTGGACACTGAGTTTTGGAGAAGCAGTAAAGACTTGAAGCAGGTTGACGAGGTTTCAGTTCTGACTGCCAGTTTGCTGTCTCACTTGAGCAAGTAGCTCCAGCTTCACCTCTTTTGCTCAGTGGTTATAGTAAGAATGCCCAGCTCCTAGAGCAGTGAAGACTAAATAATAATAAGATTAAGGAGCTCGCTGGTACAGATTGTTGACGAATGACGCAGACCTCTCTTGAAAGGTAAAAATAGTCCTGAAATAGGTACAAGCAAATAATTGCTGATTGCCCCAGGCATCGGTTCAGTTAAGCTGCTTCCTGCCGAAGCCTGAGGTCAGCTCCACAGAGGTCTGTTTCCACTCTTCAGACATTCACAGCCTGGTGGTGTAAGACGGACTTGTGTAGAGGGGTTCTTGCAGCACTCTGTGTTGAAGGGAGATGGACAGCTCTGCTGGACTGGGGCATGCAGAGGAGGGTGTGGCCCCGGGTGACTGCTCTGCATGACAGCCTGCATTTCAGTCTTGGCTCTGCCACCTGTGTGAACACTGAGCCTTGTGTCTCAGTGTCCGTGTCTGTAAAACCACACTGCCTGATCCCTGTTTATTGCGCTAATTAGGTGAATTATGACACGTAGTGGTTAGAACATTGTCGGACACCTTGGAATCAGGAGTTATTAACAGCTGACATATATGACTAAAATCCCCAGCGAGTTTAATATGCTCATTTTTCTGCTAATTCCTTTATGTTGTCTGTGTATGTCTTTGGGGGGCAGCTTTACCTCCTTCCTAGAATATTGACATAGTGTGGTTTGAAGACTGACATACAGTATTGACTCAGGGTCAGAGGGTCAGGATAAGGAGACAGGAAGCAACTAGTACATGAATAATCTGGTCTCATTTCCTCCACTCTAGTACAATCTGATGCAACTATTGTGGGCTTTTCTGTGGAACACTCGTAAACTGCACAGTTTTTCGGAGCCCTTTCTGATCTGATTTAACATCTATTTCACTTGGCTTGCAAAGGTCCGAGGCACTGGCTCATGGCCTTGTTTTCCTTGTAAATTTGTGGCTCTTCCAGGGGTTCATGTGGGAAGTGGCTGAGGAACTGAAAGCGATGCTGGTGTTTGCTGAACATCGGTACTATGGGGAATCCCTGCCCTTCGGTGAGGACTCATTCAAGGTACGTACACATTTTTCTGTGAAAGTCAAAGCTTTGGGGCATCCTTTTGGGTGGTGATTTGTTTAAGTTTGGAGCATGTATGCTCACAGAGTGTGAGATCACTTTAACTTGAACTGCCTGGAAGCTCAATAATTGTCCTTTACCTTTCCTTGATATGAACAATTTAGGTGAAATGAAAGTTTTTCTTTCTTTGTTCCTTTTTGTGCTGAGGATGAAACCCAAGGCAGAGCGAACACCCCCACCAAGCTCTGTTCATAGTCCTCCTCCAGGGCCTTTAAAGCCATGGTGTAATTGCTGTCATATTTTATTCTAAAAAGCTCAGAATTATTCTATGTATCTGACCGCTTCGCCTGCACTTGTCTGCACACCATGTGGGAGTGCGGTGCCTGAGAAGCTCAGAAGAGGGCACTGCATCCCCTGGAACTGCACTTATGCAGGGCTGCACCGCAGTGTGGGTGTCGGGAGCCAAAACCAGGTCCTCTGCTAGAGCAATAGGTGCTCTTCACTGCTGAGCTATTTCTCCAGCTCCCTATCAGTTTTTTTTTTTTTGTTTGTTTGTTTTGCCTTGTCTGTGGTTTTGGGGACCTGAGCAGGCAGGCCTACCATGTAAGGGCTCTACCATCATCTACAACCCCAGTTAGTTTAAGTTCAGTCATCCAGGCCGGCTTCAGCTAGGTCAGTCTTACTCTTTTGCTACACACAGTGCAGGGAATTTTCTTTAATAGTTTCAGTAAACAATTCTGTTCCATAAAGTAGGTGCTAAGTTTCTATTCCTGTCTCAGGAATAAAAGATATGAAAATAGATGAAAAGTATTTTTCAGTAACATGTAGTCAGTATTTATATGAGTTCTACGAGGTCATGCTACCCCTGGTGTTCCTATTAGCTCTTTCTTGGCCTTTGGCAGGCTGCAAACTTAATGAACCAGGATACTTTCCTCTCCAGTGAATGACTTTATTTTACCCTTGTCCTTCTAACTATAGTAATTTCTCACTTCCACTATTACTAATAATAGGAATATTAGGAAACTCAGTTTTGTAAAATTAGCATCCTATTAACCAAGGACCTTCTGTACTGATGACGTTTTTTTGAATTGCATTAAAGTATTGCGGCGCACCACGTCCGTCTGCGCTTTATGCGCCACTGTACAGTTCGTGAACCGGGCAAGGGGCTGGAGATTGAAACACACGAAGACTCACAGACAGAGACATGAGTCATCCTTGAAACAGGAATGCCCCCTTTATTGTGTCCAGGGGTAGCTTATATAGGGATAGCCACGCCCCAGCCAAACGCACCAGAAACCACTCCCCTGCCATCAGGAACTCCCGAGGGTCTCGTGCTCAGAGCAGCTGTAGGCACTCAGATCGGGGAAAACAAGTTGTTTACAAGAAATTCAGGATCTGGGGCTTCACAGCTCCCAATAAAATATGACAATGTTGTCTTTAAATGTTTGCATGGTACCTGATGTCTTTGATCTCATTTGATAGGGAGAAACCATCCTGGTGTAAATTGTCATCTAAAATAATTTGGGAATCGCCACATTTGAGGCTGTTTTGAAAGAAGCGTTTAACATGTTGTATTTATAGTTGACTGAGTTTGTGAGGTGGCAAGTGAAGCGAGGAGAAAATGAGCTCACAGTGCACACGTGCTCTAAGTCAGTGGCAGAGTGCCGTGTTGTAACATGCTGCGCTGGATGACCAATTTTGTTCTTTAGTATTTTACATACACGTGTGGCTAGGGGAGTGAGCAGGCCCCTGAAACACGGTGCCCGTAGCTAGCTACAATCACGACTCTATTAGCAGTGGACCCGTACCTGTTCTTGGTGTACCTTTTTCCTTTTTCTGTGCTCATGAAAGTTGTTAATAGCATAAGAGATGTTATACCTACCATATGAGAATTGAAAACAGCTGCACTCAACTATATATAGTACCATATAAAATGGAAGTGAAGTGTAACAGAGAGAGGAGGTGAAAGGTCAGCATACATTTTGGATGAGGGTTCAGGTTAATGGAGCAGGTGAAGTATGCCTGAGATAAGGAATGCCGGGACTGGGACACAGTAATATTGCTAATGGGCTCCGGTGTCGGGTAGTGAGAACTAGAATGAAGGCCAAATAGATAAATCCAACAAAGCTATACAGCCGTATCCGTTGTCTAGTGCCAGATAAATGAAGCGTCCTGACCTAAAAGAGTAGTAAGTTTATGATTTGCGCTTGATCGTTTAGAGATAGAGTCTAGTGATATAACGCAGGCTGGTCTTGAACTCATACTCCTCCTGCTTTGTCTCTTCTTTCAATACAAGTATGAGCAAAGACACCAGAATGGCAGAAAACACTCATTACTGTGAGGAAGAGCTTAGTTGGGAGGTTCTGCTTCAGGGTCTCTCTAGGCTAAATGTCAGACAAAGTGGTGGCCACCTGAAGGCTTGTATCCAGTCATAACAGGTCATCAGAGGAGTTGCTAAACTGCTGTGGACACCGGCAAGAGGCCAATGACCCTCACCACCTGCATTGCCCAGTGTGCCTGTGTGAGACTATTGTGAGTAGTTGGTAGCTTCTCTCAACACCGCAAACCAAGGTGGACGCTGAAGTGACTTCTAATGACCTGCTAAGTCATTAGACTCATCACATCGACCATATTTTGTTCACTAGAACCAAATCATTAAGTGTAGCCCAAGTCCAAAGGAGTAGATTAGGTTATATCTTTAAAAGAAAGGCATGTGAAAAGTTTATAGATGCATTTAAATAATGCCTGTTAGCCTTCCGAGTCCGGCACTTCATCTTGCAGAGGAAAATGGAACTGCACAGAGAGCTAAATCATCATGGAACTTGCTGAGTGGGTTTTTGTTTACTTGGGGATCATTGTCTTCCAGGGACACTTTATTTCCCTTCCAGCTTTGTAGCTGTCTGTGATGGGCAGCTGAGCTAGTTCCCGCTGGTGCTGTAGTGAATATATCGTCTTTCTGGTAAAGAGGAGAGAGTTTATTTTGACTCAGGATCCTCTTCTCAGTTGTCTGCAGGATTTAGTTTATATTGGAATATATCTTAGATAGTTTAAATATGTCAAGACTTGAAATAAAATTATAACAGCCACATATTAAGTTTAGTTTTGTATTCCATGACATTTATTGCTAAATGTTTCATTTCTACAACCTCAACGAGGCCTTGAGCAAATAACATCTTTGAGTGCTGTTTGATGAACAAGCTTGTGAATTGTGCTGTGATGTTTTAAATGGTGACGTTTGCAGGGTAGGGCCAAGCCAGGGCTGCCTTGCCAGGGAGGTGATAGGGTAGCACTTAAGCTCCTTCAAGAGTCACATAGGGTGGGTTCACTTCCCTCATGGCCAGCGGTCCTGCTGAAGGTGCTCTCTGAGGTGAAACTGGGTGAAGGGGCTGGAGAAGGGGAGGGACACATGTCTGTCGGTGTCCCGAGTATTCTCCACTGTCTGGATGGCTGCGGTGATTTCCATGCTGAGGAGTTTGGACCTGGGGCCCGGGCTTTCCTCAGTTACGCTGCCGGCTCACACCTGCTCTCTGCCCTGTGTCTGACAGACTGGAGCTCTGAAGTCCTTTCATCCATCCTCCCTGGCTTCTGATAGATCTTTGGGTTTAGCAGCTGTTTCAATTCTTTTTGTGGTCATTGTGTTTGTTTGTAAACCAAACAACCAGGCTCTGTCCGGGTATAACTGATGGACTCCAGGCAAGAAGGACAATTAAATTTTAGGGTTGAAGACTTGGCAGAAATTTTTAACAGTTTCAGATACAGCATAGTGACAACTCTTAGTGCAATTTTATTTCACTCAGAAACAAAAGTATCCTTCAGACCTCATAAGATTACTGACATCCATCCCTGAGACATAAGCTGAGGGCTCAAGAAACCTCCCTTTCCAGACCCTGTGGGTGTCCATATCCTTATTCTAAACCATCACTGTTTGTTCTGGAGGACGCTGGCTGCTGGAGACAAGAGGATCACTATCCACTTAGGAAAATGGAGACGTTTTGGGCTTGACCAATGCCTCTGTGTGGTTCACAGATACGGTTCCTGTTGCCCAGGAACATCCCTAGGACGGTTCCTTTTATGAATCTTCCTCAAATGTATTGTCTTGTTTACAAATAAGGAGTTCTGTAACTTAAAAATAGCTATGTATCATATTTATACTTTACATTTCTCAACAAAATCAGAGCTGTGGTCGAAGAATCCAACTGGCTAAATGTTTAAGTAGGCCATAGTGAGGTCTCTGCTCTTTAAGGACATTTTCTTAAATGTTTAAATGTGTGTTAGGTCTTGCTTTCTGTTTTGCATTTGAAAAAAAAACTTTTAATAGTAACAGAATTACATTCGATTAGAAAATATGCCATGTTCTTTCACAGACTTAGTTACTTCTCATGGGTTGCTTTGATGTGGATGATGTGCGATTTTAGCTCAATTGTCTGGAAATCTATTTCAAGGAACGAAAACTGTTCTGAATCTACATTGTGCCTCAGCTGCCAATATGTACTCATTTATTCCTGGTCTCTTTGTCTTTGTTCTTAAAATGAATAAATACACACAATGTACAGGATTCCCAACACTTAAATTTCCTGACGTCAGAACAAGCCCTGGCTGATTTTGCAGAGTTAATCAGACACTTGAGAAGAACAATCCCAGGAGCTGGAAACCAGCCTGTCATTGCCATCGGGGGCTCTTATGGTGGCATGCTCGCAGCCTGGTTCAGAATGAAATATCCTCACTCAGTAGTTGGGTAAGTGCATTTATGCTGGACACAGCTAACAATCTAGAAACAATTAGAGGTTCGTAAAGCTCCATGCTGTGTGTATGGGCATTTTTGGTTTCGTTCTCATTAGCAATAGTATTATGGATTTGGTTCCTAGCACCTGTGTCAGGTGGCTCACAATGGCCTGTAACTCAAGTTCCAGCTGACCTGACCTCTTCTCTAGTCTCCACAGGGACTTGCACACATGTGACACAAACACATGCGTACACACATTCGAAAAAGCAAAATCAATAAACAAAGAATGAGTAGACAAATTACATTTCTCTCTTTCTCCTCTCGTTTCCTCTATCATTAAGAGCTCTTGCAGCTTCTGCCCCTATCTGGCAGTTTGAGGATTTGGTTCCCTGTGGTATATTTATGAAGATTGTAACGGAAGATTTTAGGAAAAGTGGTCCACACTGTGCAGAGAGCATCCGCAGATCCTGGGGTGCCATTAACCGACTCTCCAGTACAGGTACGCTTTCATTAAGAGAGTGAATTTGCAGTTTGTCTGTTTTTCTTTACCCTTTAACAATCCATGTGGCCACTGGGTGGCGGTGCAGGCCTTTTAATCCCAGCACTCGGGAGGCAGAGGCAGGCAGATCTCTGTGAGTTCGACGCCAGCCTGGCCTACAGAGCGAGTTCCAGGACAGCCAGGGTTATACCAAGAAATCTTTTCTCAGACACGCACCCTGACCCCAGGAAAAAAATCAAAAATCTAACACTGTGACTTTTTAAATTTTTTTTGAAGATTTATTTATTATGTACACAGTGTCTGCATGTATGTTTACAGGCCATCATTATAGATGGTTGTGAGCCACAATGTGGTTGCTGGGAATTGAACTTAGGACCTCTGAAAGAACAGTCAGTGTTCTTAACCTCTGAGCCATCTCTCCAGCCCCCACTGTGACTTTTTTTTTTAATTGTAGTCATGTGTCTTTGTTGTATTGTCTGTCTGTCTGTCTGTCTGTCTGTCTGTCTGTCTGTCTGTCTGTGTGTGTATGATGTATTAAATGTTTGTGTATTGTTTTGTATGTGCCTGTTAGTATGTGATCACTGCTGTACCTGTTCAGTGGGCATGCATGTGTGTGCATGTGGAGGTCAGAGGTCACTTTTGGTGCCTTTCTTCAAGTCCTCTCCCTGCCTTTTTTTTTTTCTTGTTGAGACATAGTCTCTCACTGAATCTGAAGCTCATTCACAGGATAGGCTGGCTGGCCAGTGAGCTTCGGGGATCTGCTTATCTTTGCCCCTCCCGACCTAACCTGGAGTTACAGGCACACACCACCACTTCTGGGGTTTTATATGGGTTATAGGAGTTCAAACTTAGGTCTTATATGTTTGCATAGCTGGGACCTTACCTACTGAGGAGTCTTCCTCATCTAATACTGCCACACGTTAACACACACACACACACACACACACACACTCTACCTATACAGAATTATACCAATCAAAATATATAAATAAATAATATTTTAAAAGCAAATGCTTGGTGTCAGTAATATCAGCCTATTGCTGTCCTCAGTCCTTCCTCACACCTACACAGTCAATCTCATCTTGAACCGTAGGCTGATGTTCTTATTCTGGTGTCTTAGTCATGAGAGTTCCATAGTGTGTGGGATTTTGTGTGTTTGCTGTCTTGTGCTCAATAGTCTAATTCAGTGGTTCTCAACTTATGGGTTGCAGCCCTTTTGGTGGTCATATATCAGATGTCTTGCATATCAGATATATGTATTACAATTCATAACAGTAGCAAAATTACAGTTCTAAAGTAGCAACAAAATAATTTTATGGTTAGGGATCACCATAATATGAGGAGCTGTATTAAAAGGTCTCAGTATCAGGAAGGTTGAAACCTTCTGATAATAGTAACCTTCTGTTCTAATAATTAAGTGTATCTATTTGCTTAATTTTATTGTAGTTTATGCAGTTTTTAGTATTCTTATTTATTTCAGTAGTATCTTAAACCAGGAAATAATATTAATTTTGGTAAATTTTATGAGTGTATCTAATTGTCCTAAAATATTTTGTTGAAGATTGGAAAATTTCTTGGAGAAGTCATGTAGAAACTGTGTTTTCCGTAATTCCAAGTAGAGAATACATGATTGGTTGATCTGCAGATTAGCAATGCCCTTCTATCTTCAGGTGGTGGTCTCCAATGGCTCACAAAAGCCCTTCACCTCTGTAGCCCCTTGTCTTCTGAGGACATCTCATATTTAAAAGAATGGATCTCGGAGACCTGGTTGAACCTGGCCATGGTGGACTACCCTTATGAAGCCAATTTTCTACAGCCCTTGCCTGCTTGGCCTATCAAGGTAATGGGAAAGTGTCTTCTATTTTTTATGTAAAATATTTTTCTCTTTTTTTTTTTTTTGATATGCAGGCTTTGACTTTCAACATCAGGAAAAATTCCACTTAGAGACTCTGTGAAATTAATGCTTGTGGGCGGGAATCCTGGGTTCTACAGCGCTCTGATTATTTGATCTTAGGCATGTCGGCTGTCTTCTGACCCCGGTTTTCTCACTCGAGAACTGGAGATAAATCTCATCGGTTACAGCATTATCGGAATAAGAAATAAGACCAATAGTTGGGGTGCTAATGGAATAACTATTGTGTGTCAAATTCTGGGCTGTACTTTGATATATAATGTGTCTCGTCTTTGTATCATGCCTAGATCTACGTAATACATTAGCTGAGCTGAACAAGTGGCAGCTTTTGTCACTGTTCTGAGTCAGTGGACCATTAAAGGCATCCTAAATGCCACACTTACCGCAAACGATGATCCACCTGCCAAACAGCAGCGTGCAAGAGAATCTCCTGATGTGCTGGTGGCGAGGGAGTGGCCTGGAGCTGCTGCTTACCTCTCTGTGATCCTAGACAAGGGGCTTCTTCCCCAGGGCTCCCTGTCTTCCTCTGTGCAATAGCACGAAAGTAAATGCGCGGAGTTCTGCTGCAGACTCTGCAAATTATTAGATTTGGGGACACCCACGAGTAGTAAATTATGATAATTTTATGTTCTTTTTCCAGTGTGAAAACATACCACACTCATTTTTCGATCTTTCACAGTGCTAAAGTTCTTTTCATGGTAAAAGTATTTATTACATATGCTCAACTTAAACATTCATTTGTTAAGAATGTCTTTCTTAATTTTAAAACCAAAGCCTGGCTGAATTCATGGTTAAGGTTTGAGGAAATAATTGATGGTATTTCCATGGTGTGCAGTATTGGAAATGAAACTAGAATCAGTCATGTGAGCACTGGGTTTCAAAAGTACCAACTCCCCACCTCCCACCTTCAGTACAGATCCACCCTGGGACCGTTCACATGCTGAACTATATGGCTGATCCTCTTTCTACTTCCTGTTTTGAGACATGGCCTGGTCTTGAAGTCACTCTGTTGTCCAGGCAGGCCTCCCCAGCACTGGATGACAAACCTGTGTCACCACAGGTTCACATGTACTTTTAATTTAAAAGTCTATTATAACCTTGTAATTAATAGGAAACATCTATTTCCTCTGTATATTTCGTATACAGTGTTTCCAACAAAAACCAGGTAAAATAAGTATCATTTTTAGTGTCAGCTCAGTTGTCACTCTTTAAGTGTTTATGGCCATTTGTCTTCCTTTCTACCTCTCTTTCTCTCTCCTTTCATTTTTCTCTTCTTCCCCTTTATATATTTCTTTGCTTTAGTATAAGTGAAAGAGGTTTGTTTTATTTTACCAGCTTAGTTTGAAAGTTTTAAGTCCACAGAACACTGGCAAAAATAGTTCCATAAAAGGTGATATGCCTTCATCAGGACTAAGCAACTATTAACGTTTCCAGTATTTTTATTCTAATTTTTATTTTTGAGCCTATAATATATCATTTCCCTCTTTTCCTCTCCTCCCTTCAACTTCTCCCATGTATTGCCTTCTTTGCTCTCTCTCAAATTCGTGGCCTCCTTTTCTTCATTTGCTGTGTGTGTGTCCCCAAATATATAAACATGATGTTTTCAGGGCTGACCTTTTCATTTTGGACAACCAACCGGCATGCTTTCCCTGGGAAGACTATTTTTCTTGCTTTCAGTATTTGCTTTTCCATCCTTCCTTGTGACATATAAACACACACACACACACACACACACACATTTGCATCTCTTCTTTTGAAGTATGTTGGTCTCACAGCTTGTGACTAAGTAGTTGACAAGAAGCAACTCAAGTAAGGAGGACTGTATTTCCACTCAAGTAGGGAGGACTGTATTTCCACTCAGGTAAGGAGGACTGTATTTCCACTCAAGTAGGGGGAGGACTGTATTTCCACTCAAGTAGGGAGGACTGTATTTTCACTCAGGTAAGGAGGACTGTACTTCAACTTACATTCGAGAGGATGCAGTCCATCATGGGGGCACAACAGCAGCGCAGTTGAAGATGGTCACACTGCGTCTTCACCAGGAAGCTCTCATTCTCTTTTTTTAATTCAGTATAGACCCCAGCCTATGGGATGGTGCTAATCATATTTAGGATAGATCCTTCTTCTTCAGTGAAACCTTTCTGGATGTCATTGGCATATGTAATAGCCTCCATCTTTCACCTCCAGTTTGTCACTTTATTACCCCCCCCTCTCTTTTTTTTTTTTTTTTTTTTTTTTTTTTGCTTAGTTTGGTTAGGTGCCCTGTCAATCTGGTTTATATTTTTTTTCCTTTAAGAATCAACCCCTTGATTGATTCTATGAGTTTTTCTTTTAGTCTCCATTTCATTAATTTCTGCCCTGGTCTTTATTATTTCTTGCTTTTTTGCTACTTTTGGATTTGCAATCTTCTCATTTTTTCTGATACCTTAAGGTATGTCATCAAATTATTTATCTGGAGATATTTCTGGTTTTAAAATATAAGCACTCAAAACTAGTACCATTTAGAACAGCCTTAGTTGTATCCTGAAGTTTCTGGTTAAGTTGTGATTTCTTTTTCATTTGATTCTAGAATTTTAAAAAATTTCCTCTCCAGTTTCTTTCAGCCCCACTAGTCATCCATAAGTATAATGTTCTCTCTGTGTGCATTTGTGTGGTTTGTAGTTTTACTGTGCTATGATCTGGAAATATATAAGAATATGTATAAGAATCTTTACATAAAAATATATAAGAATTTTTAATATTCCATAAGATTGAATTTGAAGCCTAGAAGATGGTACTTTAGGAGAAGATTTCATGGGTGGTAAGAACACTGTATTTGTTAGATGGAATAGTCAATAAACTTATGTCAAGTTTATCTAGTCTGTGGTGTAATTGAACTCTTAAGACTTCTCTAGTACTTTTTAGTTTGGACAGTCCATCTAAAGACAAGGGGGGGGGCTAGAGAGATGGCTCTCTTGTTAAGAATGTATACTGTTACATGAACCATTCAAGATGTAGAAATAGACTTTGTTACTAATTACCATAAAACTGAAAATGGCAAGGCTATTGTAGAATGGGGTGTAAAGTTAAAAATGATTTAGGGTGAGTGCATGAATAGCAAATGAGTGAGATGAAGAGGAAATATCTCAATTTTGTCATAAAACATTAATAAAATCTTAATGTGTTGCTGAACAATTTCTACCTTCGAAGAATAACTAATTTTTTATTTATATCTGACTCTCCTTAGGTAGTGTGCCAGTACTTGAAAAATCCTAATGTATCGGATACAGTGCTGCTGCAGAATATTTTCCAAGCTCTGAATATATATTATAATTATTCAGGCCAAGCGCAATGCCTGAATATTTCACAAACAGCCACCGGCAGTCTAGGCTCCGTGGGCTGGAGCTATCAGGTGAGCATCATAGTTTCCCTGAGCTCAACTGGCTCTTTACTGGTTCTATTGCACTGTCATATAAACCAGTCATTGTGCTACCTAACTTGACCCAAGCCTGGCCACTGTGAAGTTGCAGCATGACCCTCTCCCTCCTTCTTCAATCTTTCCTCCCTTCCTATATTTAATCATCAGTAAATATATAATGCATGGCTATCATTGATCATAATCTCTTATGTTTCAAACATATAAAAATAAATAATTGTGATTTTTTTACTTTAAAATGTAGCCTGATGAGAAAGATAAATTAACACTATAATAGACCTTGACAAGTCCTGCAAAGGAAGCACTGTAAGGCTGTACGAAGGAAGGGAAGTCTAACTTGACTCTGAGTCTCCATTCTGTGACCTGCACAGTAAGACTGCCAGGGTTGTCTCGAGGGCTAAATATGATTAAAGACATGAAGGAAAAGTTTTTGCAAAGAAACAAAGAAAGAAATGAAGGAAAAAAGGAAGAAAGACAGAAAGGCAGAAATGAAGGAAGGCAGGGAGGAAGGAAGAAAACAGTGCTAACTCCTGTGACATCTCAACCATGTCTTTGTATGAGAAATAAGGGGTTGTGTGGCAGGAAAGTTGAGGGTAGGTTGGGGGCTGAAGCTCTATTGCAAGTTCAGACCCTAGCTCTACAACATAGCAGCTGAATAAATTTGCATAATTTGTCTCTTTTCATCTCACATTCCCTTTGTTTCCTTTCTGGCTTTGCTTTTCAGTCCTGCACAGAAATGGTCATGCCCTTTTGTGCTAATGGTGTTGATGACATGTTTGAAACATATCAGTGGGACTTGGAGAAGTTTTCCGATGACTGTTTTAGCCAGTGGGGTGTGAAACCACGGCCTCATTGGATAACTACCTTGTATGGCGGCAAAAACATCAGTTCACATTCGAACATCATTTTCAGGTGAGCTTGTTGGTTGGTGGAGAGACTTGCAGAATGGCCGAGAACGTTTAACTAGGAAAGTGCTCGGTAATAAAGTAGCAGAATACAATAGTGTTGCCATTCTTTTCTGCTATGGAGCACCAGGCACAGGGTGGGTGGGCACTCAGTAAACACTGGCTCAGCTGAGACCATGATAGAACGTAGCTCTTATAGTCCTACCTTGGCAGTTCTTTTCATTGTTTTCTTAGGAGGATTTGGGTTTTCTAAAACCCATAGATTATTTCTCCAATGGTGAGTCTCAGTTATTTAAGTATAAATTCAGAAGAGACCCCATGAATAACTGGTTAACTAACATCGTTTCCCAGGCAAATTTATTATGGCCAGTGATTATGTGAGGATTTTACCCAGGTATCTGGAGTCCCTCGGGAAAACAGTCTCTATCCTGAGATTTCCCAGAGGCTGGGGTAGCTTTCATTGATCTGAACTGAGAAATTCAAGTCCGAGTGCAGAGGAGGTCTCTGGGCAACTCCAAACACTGTTGCTAAGTGACCAGGTGCTGCACATGACCTTTTAAAGCAGATGCAGTTTGCTCTTCACGTGGCTGCAGCTTCTTTTTGTTTTGCAAATGCTGGAGCATTTCCTGACTGGTTGTGCGTATTAATTGGAAAATGAAAAAAGAAATTTGTATACTTAAGAGAATCCGTCTTATGTGTGGTTTATGTACATTTATACTGTAGAGGAATATATAAGTTCTATTGGGCATAGGAGTTTTCCTCTTTGCTTTGTAATAAAACAAACAAAAGTATATATTTAGAGTAATTTTTTCCCTAGAATTCTACATTAAGTAGCAATTAAAATACTGCTTTTTTTCTTAAAGGAGAAATACATAATAATAGAACAGGGAATTTAAAATTGTATTTCAAATGCAGATATATTCAATATACCTGAATATTTACTTATACATTTGCCTAGAAAGAGTTGGTTGATGGGAATTAGAGATGGTTCAGTCTGGAAAATGTTTCCTGTACAAGCCAGAGGACCTGAATTCAGATCCTCAGCACCACGTAAAAGCTGGTGTAGTGGTACATGCCTGTACCTTAGTTGTTGTGGGGTAGGCTGGTATAGCACAGATCTCTAGTTAGCCAGTCTAGGCGAGATAGTGAGCTTCAGGTTTAGCCTGAGAGCCTGTCTCAAGAGTAAATAAAGAGACAGAAGATGACACCGAATACTGACTTCTGGCCTCTGCACAGGCTCCTGCTCCCCCCACCACATTCTTACATACATGCACCTACCACAACACACAACACACATATACACATGCTCATTGAATTAATACTTTGATTGATTTTCTGAGAAATACTTTACATCTATTTTTTATTATTATTTTATCCGTTGGTGATATTAATGTTTCTCATCCTTGTATAATACTATAGTAATCATAGCGATTGGGTGTTTGTTAGTGTTTTGTACTTTGTGCTATATGTAGTATACACATGTGCCACACGTGTTATTTAGTTTGGGACAATTGATCTTGTAAAAACATTTTCTTTTCTATGGTACAGTGAGAATTGAGGTTCTCCTAGGTTCTTACTGAAATTATGCAGGCAGTATGGATGTAAGACTCGTATTTGCAGACTTAGTTCTTCTCACTGCTACTCACAGCTAACAGCATGCGAGTGCATGGATGCGCGTGCACACACAAGGACGTAAGGGTAGGGGAGGGGGGTGAATATGGAAGAAATGAAAAAGAAAACCACTCAAGACCTTTCAAAAAAAGCTATGTGGAAGTTTCTATTATAAAAACTTATGCTAACACACACACACACACACACACACACACACAAGAGTTTCCCTATGATTGGGCAACAATGCCCCTGCTAGACATCAAAGTCTAACTAATAAAAAGCCCAGTGGCAGGAATTAGCTGATTATTTTGGAGTTGCAGGTGATATTCTAAAGAGCCCCCAAACCAGCAGGCTATTGCCATTGCTCTTGGTTACCCTGAAGAACTTGGTGGTCAGATACCATGTACTTGAGTCATAGAACAGGGCAAAGTCAAGTAGGATTCATAACGCTGGACGGTGTTATACAAGCTGCAGGAGAAAGAAAGCAATCGTCAGTCATACAGCTACGAACCCTGTGAGCTGCAGTAACAACTGGGTAGGCGAAGACATGCCCAGTGGTGCAGTGGTGGCACAAACATCATGGGAGCTACCAGCCAGTTTCTCATTGGATTTAAGGCCAGCTCCACAAGGTGAAACCCATGCCCAGCACCTTTATCAGCTAAGAACATGTATTAGACACGTCATAGACCCTAAGGAAGGACCGCCTACTGCTGTGCTGCTAAGTGGACATCGTATCAAACCAGCTCCTGATGACTTGTCATGTCCTTATACCCACAGACTAACGGATCCCTCAACTCTTATCTAAGTATATTCCTTTTAATAGGAAAACATCTTATGCTCTCATATTTGGAAGGATAGCATCATTTGGTTCTTTGAGACAAGGCTTCAGGTAGTCCAGACTGATGTTGAACTCCTCATGTAGCTAAGGAAGACATTGAACTCCTGACTCTCCTTCCTCTATCTTTCCATCGCTGGGTTTGCTGACATATGCAGCCATTCCCGGCAGCAACATTTTCACAGCAGTATTTTAAATGAATCTCTTTGAATCATTCCACCAGCTTACCCCATTGCTGTCCTTAGTAGCTACTAAAAGCCAGACAGAAAAACACCCACTGGGATCTATGTACACAGGTGACAACCACAGTGTGGAAGTTTAGGAGTCGTGTTCATATTTCTCTAGAAACATGGCACCTCTGAAGTCTGCACAGTGAAGGTCAGGGAGGACAGGCAAGGAGAGGGCGGGTATTTATGAGCTGATGCCTTTATTAGGACCGCAGCAGGGAAAGTGATAGTCTCAGAAAATTTTCCGAATGGTCTATTCAAGTGGCCTAACAAGACATGAAAAGATGATCAGTATCAGCTGGGCATGTATGTGAAGACCACGGCGAAGACTGACTTGTAGCCTAGTGGTCAAGCTCTCCTCTAATCCCACCTCAATCCACAGTGACAAAGAATCCAAATCCTGGGTTGCTAACGGGACTATTAAATGGTGAAGCTACTTTAGGAAACTTTTTGGCAGTTCATGAGGAAGTTAAGTGGTATCACATATCTCGGAAATTCCATTCCTAGATATACGCAGGGGAACTTAAGATGTGCAAGTCTACGAAGCCTTGAGGGTGATAGCGTTCACATGTGCAATGCTTGTCCGAAAGGTGGAGACAATATAAAGGCATATTGATTTTCTCCTTCCTCTCGTTTGCAGCAACGGTGACTTAGACCCGTGGTCAGGAGGTGGAGTAACCAAAGACATCACAGATACCCTGGTGGCGATCAATATCCCCGGAGGGGCCCATCACTTAGATCTTCGAGCCAGCACCGCCTTCGATCCTTCCACTGTGCTGTTAGCGCGCTCATCGGAAGTTAAACACATGAAGAAATGGATCGCAGATTTCTATCAAAATGCCAGACGGCAGTCCTGAGCAACTTTAAGAAAAATAATTTTTTGTTTTCTTCTATGTTCGCTCCACCCACATTCCCTCTCACTGTGGTTTCCTGTATGTAATTGGTTTCTCTCCCTTGTCGTATCTGTTGGGCCAAGACTGAGACAGAAGAGAGTGACGGGGTGCACACAGCCACCCCACCCAGGTGACTGCTCCGTCCTCATTTCTTTGTGTCACTCCCCAGGAAGAACGTCATCATGGCGGCTCTCCTGCCATCAGAACTGGCATGGTTCCTGACTGTCTTTCAGCAGAGGGAGAGCCACTTTTCTCACAAGTGGGGACGTAGCCTTGGTTTTGAGGTGGTCGTCTCTCTGGCCCATTGTGAGCCCCCATTCCTGGCACCAAAGGAAAAGCAGAAGCTGGGCTAGAAATGCTGCCGCTGCAGCTGGTGGGCTGTGCGGTGCCAATCCAGGAAATGGGGCGGCTTCCTGTGAGCTCCATGGTGGCCTTTGAACTGTGCTGCAATAAAGACCGAGGCAGACCTACCTGTGTTTTGCTCCCGTCTCCTCCGCTGTTGGGAAGGCAGTGTGCCTGGGCCTGCTGCCTTTGCAAAGTCCTTTCTTTTTCTCTTTCCCCCTTGGCAGCTTTCCTTAGTTCCTGATATTTGCCACCGTGGTACTGCCAGGAAGAAATCTGGCTTCTCCTGCTCCATTGCTCTTTGTTTCTCAGGTCTGTTTTGTCGTGACTGCCTAAATTCTGCCAGTTTAGGAAATGTGCTGTTTTTTTACTTTAAAACTGCACAAATTCTGTTAATAAAAATCCTTTAAAAATTGGCAAATCAGCTATTGAGAAAATAGAGTGTACTTCTGTTTATTTCATGAAGGAATTTCACGTTCTAGTCATTGTTACTGGTATCATGGAAGCCTTAAGTGGCAGGACTCGGAGCAGCAGGTGCGTGGGGACTTTCCTGTGTGGCTTCCAGGCGACAGGCAGAGCAATGTACACACACGGCAGATGACGGACCCTTCCCGTCTCCAGGGGGGGTGGAACTGCCAAGCGGTTGTGAGGCCTTTCTTCCAAAGGGTTTTTTCTAGGATAGAAAATAAAGCAGAGTCCAGACCTTTCAGGGACACCGAGACTGACAGTCTTGTCTCTGCTGAAAGAGCTTCTCTCCCCAGTTTCTTACTATTTTCTCAGTCATGTCCTTACCATTTCTTGATTTTTAAAAAATATTCTCAGACCTTCAACAAGGTCTTATTTTATTATTCCATTTTTATTTTTGAGATTATAATACAATCACAACATTCCTCTTTTGCTTTTCCTCCCTCCAAGCCCTCCTATATACCCCTCCCTGCTCTCTTTTAATTAATTGTTATTGTATACATGTATGTACACGTATGTATGCACAGATATATTCCTAAGTGCGGACTGCACAGTCTGTGTCATGTTACTCTATGAATGGCTTCGGGATTGGCCGTTTTGTATGAGTAACCAGTTGATGTGTTTTTCCCTGGGGAGGGCTGTCTCTCCATCTCTCCGCTTTCCTTAGTTTTCTGTAGTTCTTTGCATAGGATGAGGCCTTATGGGATTTTCCCATCCAATTTGGTGTCGTCGTTGCTTAGCTCACGCTTAGGATTGGACAAGGTCTAATGGAGGACATTATTACTCTTATTTTGGGATTTTAGGTGGTTTTCCACAAAATCTTTTTACTAATTTGCAAGCTTTAAGATACTTTGGCATTTGATGTTGTATTAGCTGTTAGGTGAAGTTGAAATTGAAGTTTTTTTAAAGAAATACATTGCAAAAGAATTTATGCAAGTATAATTTCGTTTTACTTCTGTATATTTTATGTATATAACAACAGTCTTAACCTATCTTGACCTTATTTAAATGTTCTTAAGTTAATTTTAAATTGAAAGAGAATCAGAATATAAAGTAAGCCCTATTAAATCTTTATCCTAGGGTGGCAGATCTGCTTGTAACCCCTGGTAACTAAGAACCTCAGGCGGGAAGATAACTTCTGCCCAGGAATTCAAAACCATTATGAACAACAAAGCAAGACCCCACTGTAGAAACAAACAAACAAAAATATTTAAATTGCCCTTATATTTGATAATGCGATTACTTTAACACATAGGAAATGGGAATTGTACAAAATTAGAGTGCCTTATTTGTCTAAAATTGGAGTGAAATTTTTTTTATATCTTTTGTTACCTTAATTACTTAGAGTCAGTTGGAATAAATACATTTAGAGAACTTCTTAGGGGTGTCTGTGGAGCCGAGAGGTTATGGCCCTGGCCGCAGGGCGAGTGAGCAGCAGTTGTATAATCCCGGTGTGAGCTGTTCTGCTCTTCCTTGTTTCCCCGGCAGCACCCACTCCTTACCCTCCCGCCCCAGCCTCTGCAGCACTCTCTGCTTTTGTCCATTGACCGTCACACTGAGGGAGTTCCCAGTCTTCCCAGTGCCCAGGAATGACCATGCAGCCGCTGGCCATTTGCAAAGTCATTTCTACCTTGGTCTTTCTTCTCTCCTCTCTCCTCCCCCTCCCCTTTCCCTCTCTCGGAATAAGGGAAACATGAGAATAAAAATCCCTTTTGTTTGTCTTGGTGCTCGATAAAATATGCACCCTCTCTGGGTGGCGTAAGCGGTTTAGGTACCTTCTATAAAAGGAATCTCTTAAGGACAAAACTAATGTGATTATCCGAGTGTGAGAGGCGCAGTCAAGGCTTAAAGGAAATCTGTTAGAATAGCTGAATGTATCTGCTTAATCCCCTCTCCAATGTGGCTGAACAATGCTCCCGAAGCTATTGGTCCTTCTGTCTTCTAGTAAATGCCTGTCTCCAGAGGAAGGGGCTGTTGGCAGCTTTTGGTAGCCCTGTGTTTCACCTTCTCAGCTGCACAGCAACACAGGAGAGGCCTGGACAGGCCCACAGCATCGATGGACAGATACCCGTCTCTTTTGGGTACCGTGAGCAGAGCACATGGTCCAGGGCCAGCCTTTTCCTGGGCTTCCCTGGAAGTGAGGACTGTGGTCACCAGGAGGAATGGCATTTGGAGAGCACCATTCTCAGTAGCGGTGACAGAGCATTTGCGGACATTTAAATTCTCACACCTGAGTTGGGAGAAAGGCTGAGCTGCTTTACCCGCTGTCAGGGCAGATGAGGAAGGGGAGCATGAGAAGGCAAACTGTCTGTGAGGGGTCACAGTTAAATGTCAGCTCTCTCATTCATAAGCTAGAGGTAAAACCTGTCACAGGAGGTGATTTTGAGGATGAAAATGGGGAATTGACCATGGAGGTATAGTGGTTCATCTGTGTCATTTACGTGTGAGATCTATGCTTTTGTTCGCTTTTTATTTCATTTTAAATTGCAAATTCTTTTTTCTAAGAGTGTATTCCCTTTTGAGATGTGTAATTTAATGCAGCAGTGCTTTTTCTGGGGTGCTCATACACTGCACAGAATGCACAGATCTGGGAAATAGGCTTGAATAACTGAAGTTTAACAGGCTCACAGTCTTGTCAGGAGGAGGCAGGGAGGTCGTGGTGGCAGAGATAGAGGTTATAAGTAGGTTCAACAGCATGGATGTCCATTTACCAAAGACGACCTGGCTATAGATGCTGCTGGGTACCAGGTCTGTCAACAGAGAGAGCAACACTGAACCCCCAACAAGGCACCCAAGACTGCCTTAACTCCCTTATGGTGTTCCAGGCAGCATTGTTTCTGACTAAGGAATTGACTTCATAGCCAAAGAAGTGTGGCGGGGGTCTCATGTGCATGGGACCCACCCATCTCACCTTATTCCTTATAGCTCTGAAGCAATGGCTTGATCGAACAGTGGAATGGTTTGATAATGACGGTTACGGTGCCAATTGGATGCCAGTAATCTAGAGGACTAGGGAAGATTCTCCAGAAGGCAGTGTATTCTTGGGATTGGAACTCAACATATTGTACCATTTCCCCCATCACCAGGACTGTGTGTCCATAAACCAAGGGGTGGAAATTGGAATGAAGAGGTAAAAATAATCACCAGTTAGCTAAATTTTGTTTCTTGTTGCTACGACCTTATGTTTTCATGGCTTAGAAACATTGTTTTTGGAGCAGGGAGTGTTTCTACCAGGAGGCACAACCAAAATTCCATTGACCTGAAAACTAAAGTCACCCACCCCACAGATAACCGTGAACTCCCGGGGCTCTGAATCAACACGCTAACAGGAGTTACAGTGTTAGCGAGAGCGGTTGGTTCAGGCGGTAAAGAGAAACTCAGACTGCCTCCCCACCAATGGAGGTGAGGAAGGTACGTCTGTGGTCCAGGAGATCTTCTATTTCATCTCTTGGTGTTATGATGTCCTGTGATTAAGGTCAGTGGGAAACCACAGCAGTCCAATCCGGGCAACGTGATAATTATTCCAGATTCTTGACAAGTGAAGGTTTGAGATGCTTGCTGAGGGTGGCAGGGTAGAAGAGAAGGACACCTTGACCATTTTCTGTCAAATTGGCGTAGACAGAATCTGAGGGATGTTCTTCTGCTGTTACAGGAACGGCTGTTCCTTCCGGGGAGTGCAACTCTGGACCAGGTACTGTGTTAGAGGAAGGGGCCAGAAGTGGGGAGAACTGTCTTAGAGGGGAGGGCCTGAGGGATTGAGGGCTGTCAAAATGAGGAAAAGGCAGAGAAGCAGGCGCCATTAGGAAGGAAGGAGGGGGCACTGTTGGAAGAGGGATCTGCCATCTTTGGTGCAGAAAGGATGGGTTGTGCCTGCAATGAGGCAGAGGACCTTGGAACCGGTTAGGCGGCCTAACGGAGGTGTAGAGCCTGAACAGCCTGCAGGAGGGCAGAGCGATCTGTCTGGCCTTGCTCCAGTCTTTGCTTCCTGAGAGCCACAAAGCTGAGGCCCTTTCACTTTTTTTAACCTGCTTCCTCTTTTGTGAGTAGAAATGACGGTCATGCGTGGTGCACACGGTTGCTACCGGTGGTTGAGTGAGCGGAGGTTACCTAATGCTACCACGCCCAGTGATGATCGCCAGTGAATTGCCTTGGAGTCTTTATTGGTGCCCTTATGTAGGATTTGCTGAGAACAGAGCTGTTGCAATGGGGCTGCTGCGGTGCTAGCAGCTTGTCAGGGACAATGAGGCAATCCTAAAGCCTGACCTGACGGAGCAGCAGGCTTCGGGAAGCCCGAGATAACGGTGGTGCGAGCCCCGGCTACTGCGTAAGGGCTGACTCAGAATACCGCCCAAGGGAAGGGGGGCTTGAAGGAGGACAGATGGTGCCAGAGGGAACCGAGCTGCCTGGTTTTGGGTTTCTCAAGGGAGCCTGCAGCCTGGAGCTGTGGGCTGGGCAGGCGCGCGCTTCTGCCGGTGGCCTTCTGTCCCTGCCCTGCCACCCGCCCTGCCGGCCAGCCTGAGCCATGGGCGGCCTGGCTTTCCTGCTCCTGCCTTTCCTGGCACCTGTGGCCACCGCAGCGGTCAACCCAGCCCTGAGTACC
This sequence comes from Alexandromys fortis, assembly GCF_014885135.2. Lineage (NCBI taxonomy): Eukaryota > Metazoa > Chordata > Mammalia > Rodentia > Cricetidae > Alexandromys > Alexandromys fortis. Next base: position 313,593 of record NW_026067967.1, on the reverse strand, counting down.
CTAGCCTACCTAAACTTGCAAATCTTCCCCACATTCCAACCTAATGAGGCCAATAACTACTCAGTGTTTTACTTCGAACAGAAGGTAATTGGGGTTGGGAACTCAAGGTCCCAGATCCCAGCTATTAGATCGTCTGTCCTCGGAGGTTAGATATCAGAACACACCCCGAAACCCAGACTTCTTAATGCCTAGGGCCTGTTCAGTCTTTCGCTCACAGTTTACAGAAACCAGGCATTCAAATTTCTCCTTCCGTGACCACTTACTTAATATCGCCCCTCCCCCACCAACGGAAATGTATTCTCTTCCAGTTCTGGAGGTCAGGCCCCCAACCCTTTAAATTTTTGCTTATCTGTAGCTGACTGGCTAACACTAACCCTGCGTGCGCCCTGCCAAGGGCCTCGACCGGAACTCCCTTTACTTTCTCCAAATTCAAACAGCTGGGGGTCAGCTCTCGCCCCTAGCTTAGCATGGCAATCACCCTTTGTCCCGTGGCAACCCCTAAACATGAATTCCAATGCCTTTACCTTTGAGTTAATGCTGAATATTAACTGTATTAGCCACAGTTGGCCTTCTGGGCGTTTAGTAAGTGTTTAACAGGACCAGTTTCCTTCTAAAGCTGAACACGTACAGCCTGGGCTCGTAGCGGGGGGGGGGGGGGGGGGGGGGGGGGGGGGGGGGGGTGTTGAAGGTCTGTGACCAGATCTGACGTGGGTGAGTTCAGGTCTCTGGCCTGTAACGTGAGTTCCGGGTTTTACAAAAAGCTTTCTGGAAGCTTCGTGCTTGTCTTCAGGCATGGAGCATTGTTCCACAAGTCTGGATGGAAGAGGACCTCAGGACCTGTGACAAGGAGTCCTGGCGAGTTTGCATTTCTAGGAGTGAGAACAGAGAAAGGCTTGCACGTGGAAGACAGTGGGATTAGAAAGTGTCAGGCTCTGCTCGTGAAGAGGCAGATCAAGAATCCTACTCTGCTAACGCTGTAACCTTGGACAAAACAACTCACAGTTCCTGAGCCTCCTTCCTTCCATGCTGTGGTGGTTAATGTTGGTTAAATAAGAGCTGATGTGTTTCTTAGCAGAGGAAGTTTAGATATCTTAAATAGGCATTTACCAATAAATGGTTACAGACCTGTGTTAAGTTTGGGTTGGAATGAAGGCATGCCATGGCTTTCCAGAATGATTTATGGGAAATGATTGGGGGGCAGGGGAGAAGGTTAGTTTGAAACACGGTTTCTCTGTGTAACTCTGGAGCCTATCCTGGAACTCTCTCTGCAGCCCAGGCTGGCCTCAAACCCACAGAGATCCGCCTGCCTCTGCCTCCCAAGTGCTGGGATTAAAGGTGAGCGCACCACCAGCCGCTGGGAAATGATTTTTAATCAAATACTTTGGACTGGTGAAGGAGAGGAAATATTCTAATTTTAGCAGAGGTACTAAGAAATGGAAGTCCTCTCCTGGGACTACTGCTTCAATCCTTTAGATAGCATAGTTTCTGACTTTGTAAAACCCCAGTGTGTTTTATACATTGCTGAGGAAATGGAGGACTTTTGGGTGGAGCCAGCCCCAAGGGACCACAGCTGGGTAAAGTGGTGAGGGTTTTAGGAGACACAGAGCCCCTTCTCTCTCTGACCTCTTCTCAGCAGGAGCATTCTGTGTTTATTTGTTTTACGGGCGTGGGGTTGTCTGTTCATTTGGCATCCTATTGCTAAAAGTCAAACTTGAGATAGATACAGACCAAAGTCCCCTTGAGAATGATGAAAAGAAGCTGTAAGAAGAGAACGGAAAGGGAGAATCCATTTCTGCTGATATTTCTTCACCCTAGCTTCCTTGGCTGCCCTTCACTCTTTAGAAATGTATTTAATAATCTTTATCAGTTTCCATTTTGGGTGGTTTTGCAAAATCTGTTTGGCTCGACTCAGCAATTTTTACCTACAGGTTTGGATTTAGTTTATATTTCAGGTCATAGGTTCCATATGTCTATTTATTATCACAGAGTAAATTTTCTTAAACTAGCTGACTGAGGTTTGCTACATTTTTAAGAAAAGTTCCTATCCATGTATTTATTGCATCCCTACAGTAGCTGTCTATTTATGGTCTCCATATTTTTAAACAGAACTGCTATGGGGTTAAAAATTAACTCTATGTTAATCTTTTTAATAGAACTCCTGAAATATATTTATGTTATCTCTTTACTACTCCATCCCTTTGGGGCAGTTCTGGTGATTAAACTCAGGCATTGTGTAGGCTAGGAAAGTGTGATAGCTAGCTCCAATTGTCTAATTGTCTTGGCCCCCCCACAAAGGTGGGTGAGTGTGTGCTCAAACTTTAGCCCTTTCTGCCTCCCAGTCCTGGCTCCACTTGGGTGCTGAAATTAAAGGCAGGGCAACTGCTTTTCTTAACTATTTTATGCCATCTAATATCATTATTCTATAATTATAATATTATATAATTATCATTATTGTTAGAGTTTGGTTTCTGTCTAAGGTTTCTTTGCCTGTCATTACATCTGTCCAGGAAACAGAACGTGTAGAGGAGGGAATATTAGAAGGTCAAGTTTAGCCTTATCTACAAAATGAGTTTAAGGACAGCTTGAACATAATATATCATTAGATATATATCTCAATATAATGAAGGCAACTTGTGACCTAATAAATGCTATAGCTCACCTTACACTAAGCTAGAAACAAACAAACAAACAAACAAAACAAACAAAAGTAATCTTGTAAAATCCGGGGAAGAGCCAAGGTTACTCACTTTTTCCCTTTATATAATACTACAGTTCTTAGACACAGCAACAAGGCAAGAAATACAAAGGCTATAGGCAGGAATGGAGAAGAGAAATTATCTCCTGTTTGTCGTCTATCCAAAGGTATCTATAAGATCCTTATACTTAAAAGACCTGAAAACTCCACCAGAAAACTGTTTTTTTTTTTTTTTTTCTTTTGGTTTTTTGATACAGGGTTTTTCTGTAGTTTTGGAGCCTGTCCTGGGCTTGGCTCCGCAGACCAGGCTGGCCTTGAACTCACAGAGATCCATCTGCTTCTGCCTCTAGCGTGTTGGGATTAAAGTCATGCACCACTGCCACCCAGTTGAAAACCCTTAATCTAATAAACACGTCCAGTAAAATAGCAGACACAAATCAAAACGCTAAAAAAAAAAAAAAAAAAAAACCAACCCAATAGCTTTTCTCTATACTAATAGTGCAGAGAAAGGAGCCAGGAAAACATTCCATTGAAAACAGACTCAAAACAACACAGGACCAAAGCTAAGAAAAGAGCTGTATTATTTTTATAATATAAATTTAGACACATTGAAGAAAAAAATGAAGACACTAGAAGATGCAGAAACCTTCCATGCTCATGGGTCACCAGAATTAACGCTGTGTAAAGGTCTACGTTTCAGGTTTGTGTGGCGAGCACCTTTATCAAGTAAGCATCTTCCAGTCTTCACACTTATTTTTGTAATAATTATAAGATAGTATTTACTTTGTAACTGAGCACTCTGAATTTTGTACATGTAAAATTACACTTACACAACACACTCATGTCATGGTACACACCGTTATATTTCAAATACTAATAACTTCATCATTTCACATTTATGCCAAATAGTTTTATTTAGGAATATCTTTGAGACAGTGGAAAGTGCTAAATGTGTTATTCTTGAAGCATGTCTATAATGTATGTGGCATGCATGAGCCACTGCCCTGTATTCATCTTTTTTTTTTTTTTCCTACTTGGGGAAGACTTTGAACATCCCCTACCTACATTCTGCTTTTTTTTTTTTTTTTTTTTTTTTTTTTTTTT